>NC_143056.1:108670000-108970000 GCF_052426305.1 Pelodiscus sinensis | reverse complement strand
CAGTCACTCTGCAAGCGGGCTAGCCCTGGCCAGTCTCTTCCTAGTAGCGCGGGGTATGCCAGTTTGGGTGCGATTGCCACCTCACAGGTGCCTTTCACCTGCTCGTCGTTGATCACCGCCCGCGTCGTGGGGTAAGAGTGGATGTCCCCATGGACGCACTGCATGTATACTCTGGGGTCCCGGGGTTTACAGGGCTTAAGGACGTCGGCCCTTATTATTGTTTGGCCGCATCCTGAGTCTAACACCGCTCTCACCCATCGTCCGTTCACCCGTATCCCATGTGTTATTTGTGCTCGGTCCCCTTTATCCCCCTTTACCTTCCCTGCGGACCCTTGTCCGAACGTGCAGTCCATGAGAGGGCAGTCCTTTTTGTAGTGCCCTTCCTGGCTGCACTGGTAACACGCCCCTCTGGTTCCGGTTTCGGGCCTTGGGTTCCTCTCTGGTTCGTGGTGAGGTCTCTCCGTGCTGGACATCGGCCCCTCCGGGTGGCTCCACCGAGAGGCTAGTCTCCTTTCCGGGCCAAGGCTTAAGGAGGACCTGCGGCCGGGGACGGGTTGGGATTTCGCTCCAGCTCGCGGCGGTGGAGGCCCCCCCGAGTGTCTCTTGCTGCATTCTTGGGCCGGGCCCCTTCGGACCCCTCCACAGCGAGGAAACGCTCCATTAGGGTTATGGCTTCTTCTAGCGTCTCGGGGAGGTGCCGCCGCACCCACCACTGACCCTCAGCCAGGAGAATCTTTACATATTGTTCCAGTGTGACCGTCTCGGCCACTTGTACCCCAGATTTGTTTTCGGGTTCGAGCCACCTCATCCCCGCCTCTCTAACCCGCTGGGCCACGACCCTGGGGCGCTCCCGCGGCTCGTAGCGTGCCTCCCGGAATCTTTGGCGGTATGTCTCAGGCGAGACTCCGAGCTGGTCCAGGATGGCCTCTTTCACTTTGTAGTAACACAGGGCCTCTCAGGCTGCCATTCCCCGGTAGGTTAGTTGTGCCGGCCCGGACAGATAGGGGGCTAGTAGTGTCTCCCAGTACTCCTGCGGCCACTTGGCGGCCGTGGCCACCCATTCAAATGTCACGAGGAAGGCTTCGGGGTCGTCCTCCGGCCCCAATTTGGCCAGCCGAATTGGCAGCTGCATGCCCACCATACCTTCCGCGCTCCCCATCCCGGTGGGTCCACTGCCCATGGCGCCCATACCTGTCAGGGCCTCTCGCAGCCCTTGGACCATTCATCCCTGCTGCTCCTGAAATTTATTCAGGATTTGCTGCAATGCCTGGGTTTGCTGTTGCTGCATTTGCTTCTGGTTTTCCACCAGCCACTCGAGGATTTTGTTCACCTCCATGTTTCTGCTCAGGGAATTAGCGGTTTGTTAGTGTGATCAGGCCAAGCCCATTTTTTTTCCAAGCCTCTCACTGAGGCACCCTATGCCCCTTACCTCAGGGGCGGGGTCGTACCCACATTCTCCACCACGTGTAACTGATTAGACCCTCACACCCCGCCCAAGTCCGGGGGGGAGCAATACGGTCCCCTCGTATCGAGGGACCCCTGGCCAGCCTTTTGGTGTAGCTGCCGGGGCAGTCGCAAGGCGGGTCACACGGGGGGGACCGGGGAGGGGACTCGGGCCCTCCCTCTCTCCGAGTCCCAGCCCAGGGCCCTAAGGCAGGGGAAGCTCTCCCTTGCCAATGGAGGGGGATGAAACCCCTTAACCCTCCATTCACGGGGTCCACGGCCCTGCCCTGGGCCTACTCTCCCTGGTCCGGATCAATTCACCCCCCATCGCGGTGAGAAACTCACCGCACGCTGCCTCCTCCGAGCCTTCCCTTCCACCTGTCCCTCTTGGCCCTTTTGAAAGGGCTGCTATTCCGCGTCCCCTCCAGGCTCCGCCCCCGGCCGTGTCATCCGGCTTCCCGGGAGTCCTGGGGTGACGTCACGGGGGACATCATCCAGGCACGCCGGTCCGGGCCGCGGCCCCACCGCCACGGCTGCATCCGCCGTGATCGGAGCAGTCTCGGGCTCCCCCATGGTTCCCCCGCCGCTCCTGACAGTGCAGGGCAGTAGGGTGAGACTGGCTGCCCCGTCACAGGGATTTAAATATCCCCCGCTTCATTTGTATAAACATGGCTGCCGCTTTTTTCCGGCTCGGGGCTTTGCCGGAAAAAAGCGCCAGTCTAGACGGGGATCTTTCGGAAAATAAAGCCTTTTCCGAAAGGTCCCTGATTCCTGATTTAAGAGGAATAAGGGACCTTTCGGAAAAGGCTTTATTTTCCGAAAGATCCCCGTCTACACTGGCGCTTTTTTCCGGCAAAGCCCCGAGCTGGAAAAAAGCGGCAGCCATGTTTATACAAATGAAGCAGGGGATATTTAAATCCCGCGCTTCATTTGCAATTCCGACTTGTCTCATCTGCATCCCTTTTCCGGAAAAGGGGTGCAGTGTAGACACAGCTCCCGGATATAACTTCACTGACTTTTTCAATTATGCAAGAGAAGTTGGCACCCTGTTTCCATATATACACATTTCAATAATGTGGACTACCAGATGATTAGATACGTAGTTGAACACAATATGTCGGAGAAGAGCCAACACGGCTTTTGTAAACGGTAACGGTGCCTCACCAATCTGTAAGGAGTCTCTGAAGACATCAACAAGCATATGAACAAAGGTAATCCTGTTGCTATAGCATAGTTGGACTTTCAGAAAGCTTTTAAGCAAACTAAGCATTCCTGAGACAGAAGGGAAGGTCCTCTCATGGACCCGTATCTTGTTAAAAGATAGGAAACAAAGCTTAGGCATAAAAGGCCAATTTTCACAATGGAGAGAAGTAAATTGCAGGATCTGTACTCGGGTCTGTGCTGTTCAACAAATTAATAAATAATCTGGAAAAGGGGATAAACGAGACAGTAAAATTAACAGATGCTACAAGATCACTTGAGATAATTAAGTTCAAGTCTCACTGCATAGAGTTACAAAGACCATTATGAAACTGGGTGACTGATAAGCGTAAAATTATGCACATTGGAAAACATAACCCCAACTATACATACAAAATGTGCAGTGGCAGTCAAAAAAAGCTAACACTCTAAATTGCCATGTTCTGTTCATTTCCTCAGAAGCATTTGGCACTGGTCACTCAGGGTATGTTTACACAGCCAGGCTAACATTGAATTAAGCTACGCAACTTTAGCTACGTCAATTTCTTAGCTTAAGTCAAAATAGCTTAATTCAGCTTTTGGTGCTGTCTACACAGCAGGAAGTTGAAGGAAGAACACTCTTCCGTCGACTTCCCTTACTCCTTGTAAAATAAGGGTTACCATGAGTTGGAGTAAGAAGTCCCCAGCTCAACATTATTTTGAAATAAAATATTGTAGTGTAGGTGCACATTATGTTATTTTGGAATAACATCAGCTATTCCAAAATAATGCTGCTGAGGCGTACCCTCAGAGACCAGGACACTGAGCTAGATGGATCATTGGTCTGACCCAGTGTAACCTTTTTTATATTCTTATGATGGATTCCTCAGATCACTACACTTGGAGTCAGATATTCATGTGTGCATAGTTAGCAAATGAATTTTCCATGGTGGCACTATGAGACGCAGCGCCTCCTGTTGGCTGTCTTGAGAATTAGCTCTGTTTGCTAGTACGCCCTCCTCCAGAAATACCTTGCCACAATGACTTCTGCTCCAGGCACCAACCTAACTTTCTAGGACCATGGCTTCTTGTTCATGACACAGCCCTCCAGCTGCACCACACTTTGCCTATGTCTACATTGGCATTATCTTGCGCAAATACTTTTAACGCAAGAATTTTTGCATTAAAGTATTTGCACAAGAGAGCGTCTACACTGGCATGTGCTTTTACGCAAAAGTATCCGTGACAGTGTAGATGCTTTCTTGTGCAAGAAAGCTCTGATGGCCATTTTAATCACACTGGCCTCTTGCGCAAGAACAGTTACGCAAGAGGGCTTATTCCTGAGTGGGAGCATCAGAGCTCTTGTGCAAGAAGCACTGATTTCATACATTAGAACATCAGTGTTCTTGCGCAAGAACTCCCCACCAGTGTAGACAGGCAGCATGTTTTTGCGCAAAAGCGACTGCTATTGCGCAAAATCATGCCAATGTAGACACAGCCTCCATGTTTCCCCTTTCAGAGGCACAGTACCACACTCTCTCAGTCTAGCCTCTTCCTCGGTGGGCAGTGGGGAAGGGAACCGGGCCTGGCCACTACTCCAAGTCCTGTCCCAGTGACCCTGTAGATGGTAGCTACTTTCTGTGTGTCCCCACTGAGTCCTCTGTAGGTGTCCCTGGGCTACTTCCCTGGAACCCCAGCATGCTCTTTGCCCCACACAGTTCTGCAGGCCAATCCCAGAGAACTAAAGACAGCTCCTGGTGGGCTGAGGGATCTGCAGGCTGAAACCCCTTGCCTAGTCCATAGTCATGACTGTCATATCCCTCATGGCATGTGCCCTGCTCTGATTCCCTAGCCCTAATTGCAATATAGCCCTCTCCTATCCTCCTTTTCCTAAGTAGGTAATATCTTCTTACATGGCCCTCCTCATGCCACTAACAGGAAACTCTTTGCCTCCCTTTGGCCATAGGTCTCCCATTATTCTTCCCTTGCTCTCCCCCTCCCCTGGGGCTAGTCTTCACCCCACAGCTCAGATCCAGACACTCCTTTTGCAGGTGCCCCCGTTTCCCACAAGCCCAACATGCTCATTCCCTCCCTTTTCTCCTCACAGGTGATGCTCTCCTGGGCTGTTTTCTTCCCGTTCTCTGGGTGAGGTGTCTGTCATCCATCCTGATAGGGGCACTTTGAATTCCAGTGTTATTCTTGCTGATTCTGTAGATCTCCGGCCATTTCCCTGCAGCCTCAGCACCCTTTTTGTCCTTGCCTCAGGGCCTGAGTCTGCAGATCCCAGCAGCCTGTCAGGAGATGCCTTTAGCTCCCTGGCAATGGCACTGCTGTCCAGGGTGCTTGCTGCTCTCTTCCTGCAAGACAGCCAGTCTCCCTCCCTCTTCAAGCTCCAGAGAGTGACTTAAGTTGCTCTGTACTGCATCTTTTCTTATATGGGCCTGCCTGGCCCTGATTGGCTGCTCCTATAAGCCCTTCTGTGATTGGTGGCCTCCTATGCAGCCCTAGGGCTCTAGTAACTCCTGAGAACCCTGAGCAGGGTAGGGACCCCATCACACACCAGTATTGTGAATGGCTAACTATCTGTTCCACCTTGTGCTCAACAGAGCTTATTTATGTGCTCTATTAATGCAAGTATGCACTCAATCCACATAACTGCACACACACACACATTATGACACACGTGCAGTTTTGCATGAGCAATTGCAAAAATCCATTCCCAGCTTACCTCAGAATGGGGAGGCTTTCAAAAGCAAGAGTCATTAAAAAGTATTCATACTTTTTCTGGTGGTTGCAAAAGTGGTTTTCTTCATTTGTTTATAACAGCTTAGCATAAACAACAGGGACACACACCCCTACAACTGTTTACTTGTCATTCCTAGTGGTCACAGCAGGATATCAGAGGCCAAATGCCAGAGGCAAAAACTGAAACAGAGACAAAGCCAGGAAATACAGATGAGCGGCAGAACCAGGTTACCCGGAGTCAGCAAAGCAGGAGCAGGGATGATTCTGAGTCAGGAGCAAGGTTGAGGCAGGACTGGAACAAGACCCAGGGCACAGAGGGGTCTAAGCTAGAGCAGATCTAGGAGTGAGATGAGCACAGAAAGGCAGAGCCATACTGAGCAGCCAATGCTCTGGGCTGTTGCTTCTGGGCTTATCACTTAGGGTTTGTCTGCACTATGGAATAAGACTGAATTAACCTATGCAACATCAGCTACGTTCATTGTGTAGCTGAAGTTGACGTACCTTAACTCGATTTTTGGTGCTATCCACACTGCAGGAAGTCGAAGGGAAAACACTCTCTCTTCAACTTCCCTTACCCCTCGTGGAAGCAGGACTACCAACATTTACCGGAGTGCCCCTCTCACTTCGAATTAGCTATCTTAACTACACCCGCTAATTCGAACCCTGGAAGATTGACAGCGGCAGCTTCGATCCTCTCTCTAGTGTAGACATATCCTTAGACTGCTGATTTTGCAGCCAATCAGGGAGTTCAAGGAAGTGGAGAGGAGACTATGTTAGTTGCCTAGCAGCGAAGTCAGAATCTGCTCTTAGCTGGCCTTAGACGTGACAGGTGAAAAAAGTCACAACTTTCCACATCTTTGGCCAATGGTGTGGTGTTCTCTGTACAGCTCCTTTAAAGTAAGTCTTGAAATTATGCAGGGACAGAATTATCTTACTATCAAGGTACAAATAAACAAAGGTCTGACAATACAATGTAATGTGTCTTAATACCACCCTTCTCCGAGATAGAAGTCAGGGTGTGCTGGGATGGTACAGGCAAATTAGGTCACAAAGTTAAAAAGGAATACAAGGTGGTCAAAGAGTCGCTCTGCTGGGTCTAAAATAGAGGTTTATTATGCAAATTTATAAATAAAGCAAATACCTGATGGAATTGGAAGGGGATCACAAAAACAATGGCATAGAATCCCTAGAACATACCTTATATTCATAATACAGTATTTATTATAGGTAGGTAAGAAAAAGAAATAGATTAAAAACCTCAATGGCAGGGTAGCAAGGCTATTTGCCAGACTTTGAAAAGCAGCATGTCTGGCTGTTTTCAATTGACCCTGGAGTTTGTAATTGAGGTTCTACTGTACACAGTTTATTGTGCCGGCTAACTGGCTGTATTCCTCTGTGACCCTGACAGGAAACCTGCCTAACTATAGTACAGCAGTGCTGGGCTCTCTTTCTCAGGAATTGCCAGTTTGCCTTAAAGTATTAGAGCAGCATTCTATTGATTACTGCTTGATATTTGCGGGTCTGCAAAACGTCCAAGGAGACATAAAGAAAGTTTAGAGACTTTTAATTTGTTGTAGTAAAGCTTTTCTGATGGTCCCAGAAGGTTACACATTTATGAAGAAGGGCAGCAACAATAAAAGCTTATTGTTTGCACTCAGCCAAACTTCATGGATTTTTTAAGTATGACAAAAGAGAAAATGAGTTACACAGATTTTCAATAACTTGAACACCAATCTGTGCTGTCTAAAGGGAATTACCCCAGTGTTCTTTCTGTGTCTGGTGTGGCACGGCTTTAAGGGTTTATCCTTGTAAATGACATCAGTGGTTACAGTTAACAGGTCCAAAATGAAGCTTTGGGGTTGGGATCCCTCTTGTCCTGATGCACTGGGTGCTCCAGGGAGAAGGCTAAAAATAGCACGTAAAATTTTGCCAGGCAGCCAGTAGACTTCCCACTGGAGATGGGAGCAAGCAATGTACTGAGCCCTCTCCTTCGCTTCAATGACAAATCAAAGGTACCAAGAGGATTCGCTCTCATCAGAGGGCAATGACATGAAGTGAGATTAAGGAAGCAAACCATTTTGCTTTTTACGTGTTCAGTTACAGAACAAGGGCAAAGGCTTAAGGTCTTAAACTTTTAATTAAGAAACAATGAAATGGCTCGTTTGCTCCTGGATGATGCGGATCCTACCCAACAGAAGAAGTGCTCCTTGATATTTCTTTTGATATTTTTTCTCTCTTTCAATGAATGAAAGAACTGTGTCACAGTCCAAACTTACCTGTGCATGTGAGATGATCCCAATGCACTTTGGGATCAAATCAGGAAGACAGCTGGGTGACTCCAGCAGCATCTAGGGCTGCGGCAGAAAGGTGTCACCAGTATCAGGGGTTAGTGTAAAGCAGGCAAAAATATCCTCTCAGGGTGAAACTTAACATGTAGCATTGCAGCAGAGAAGCAACACATCTCTCAAGGGCCCCGTTTGGCCACCTTTACTAATATCGAGGATTATCTGACTCTGCAATCAGCTTCACTGACATCTACTACGAATGGCATTGCTATCAGGAAAAGGGGCTCCTCGCATACCGGAAGTGAAATCCCTGGCCCCATTGAAGTTAACACTAAAACCACCATTGACTTCAATAGGTCAGGATTTCACTCTGGATCCCCTGCTGTCAGTGGCGCTTGAATAATTTCTACCTCTTGAGAATCTAGGTCTGTGGATGGGTGGCACAGTTGGGCCTTCCATTAGGAAACTGCACATCACACATTTGGTCACGTTAGCAATCCAGGAATTAGTTCGAAATGTTCTGGCTTTAAATCATTCAGTTGCATTCCTGTAACAAAAATCAGCTTCTTTTTTTTTCTTAATAAACTGAAATTTAGCAGCCCATTAATCTGTAATGTGAACTAAAGCCTTTGGGTACACCGGAAATAGCATGAAAAATGGCTAGTCTGGGTCTTTCGGGGAAGCAGATACTTTATGTGAGCAGTAAAGATTTAGCAACAAAGAGTATTCACATTTCAGTGCAGATACACAAGGACTGCACTAGCATGGTGGAAGATAATGGCTTGAATATCTTATATGGCACATTTAACCCTCATTTACTTAATGTTTGTGCTTCATTTTCAAACTGTAAAGTGCCATATACATGGCAAATGTTGTTATTAATTGCTCAAGTGATAATGTCTCCTCAAAATTCCATATTCCATCCTTGTCCCTTGTGCCAGTGACATTTGTGCACTAACAACACGGGCCCCGATTCAGCAGAGCACTTAAAGACATATTTTACTTGACATTCATTGGGCTTAAGAACATAAGAATGGCCATATTGGTCCTATGGGTCCAGTATCTGGTCTTCAGACTGTAGCTGAAGCCAGATGCTTCAAAGGGAATAAACAGAACAGGGCAGTCAACTTCTATCAGTGAGTTAAGCATGTGGTTATTTGCTTTGCTGAATCAGGGACTAAATGAGTAATTACTGAGGCCTTTGAGTGTTGCACAAATGTTAATCACATCAACAAAGACAGAGGATAGTGCTATTTACAAATACACTATGTCATGGGTCCATTGGACTATGTATGTGCTAGTTAGGCAAACAAAAAATAAAATTCTTAGCTCAGACATTAACAGGAACATTTGTGTTCTTTTAAATGACTCCAAATGAGGACATAGACAAGCACTCAATCCATGGGAATGCCTAGATATTGGTCTGTCATATGTATAATGCACCCATCACCATGGTACCTAGAGGTCAACATACAGCATGTAGGCAGCATTGCTCCTGAAATCTCCATTCCATTGTTACAACGGAACCCAGCGACGCACCAATCCTGCCTTCAGATAGCGATTTTCAAAAGTGTTCAGTGGTACAATTAGGGCTGCATTTTTCAAAGAGCTCAGTTCTCATTTAGGCAACTCATTGAACTCAGCTGGGTGCTGAGCTTTTGAAATTTTGGTCTAAAATTCTCAAAGCAGGGACGGTAGATGGACAAAGTGTGGCTAAATCCCCAATGCTGCCTGGAGTGTTTCTACTGGAGATATGGAATATGACCTCGGTTAAGAAATAACCACACACACCGGGTTTTTATCCTCATCTCACTTACAGCAGTGTGACCCAGGAGTCACTCCACATACTTCAGTGGAATTGCACAAGCGTAAACTGGTGTAAAGCAGAGAAGAATCAGGCCCACTCTTTTGTAATTTCCGCAACAGACATGTATTGCTTTAAACAGCTAGACTAGTAAGTACTTTACAATAAGACGTCCTAATTGCTAAAGCTTAGATTTAATCTTCAACAGCTATTGTACTTCACCAAATCCTTAATAATCACCCCAGTAGACTCCTTAACATTGTTGTATAATGGGAAACAAGGACAGGGTATTACTTTTTCATGTACAATGATGTTTCATCAGGAGGCCAGATTTCGTCTATGGAGCTAACGCACATAGAGCCTGACACTTTTAATTTCTTTAGTAATTTTGTCGTGGAGGGAGGGACAGGGAAGGTATGGCACTCTGTTTCTTTGCTGAATTCTGTGAGGTTCAGTCTTATTCCCATGGTCATCGCCTTCTGCTTCTCCTTTAAAATAATGAAGATTTGGATTGAAATAAATTTGAAGATATCAAATAAAGACCCCTTGAGTTTCCAGGAAAGAAAATAAAGCAGCTTTTATTAAACTTGTTATGAGACCTTTCATGACCAGTATTCTCACTGTTCTCTTTGCTCAAAGCCTTTAGAGAATGGTCTCACTTTAGCCTAAACTCAGCTCTTTCTCAGCTTTCTAAGCTTCTGTAAAATTGAAGGACATTCACTCCTACACTGTTCTTTAATAACTCAGTATGATTTAAACTTTCAATCTGCATTCCTGATTTCTGTAATAATTGAAAGGAATGCATTAGCAGCAGGAAAAAAAACTGCTTTTGCTTCATAAACTTTACCTTCATTGCTTCAGATTTTCAGTAGTTCTCAATATGTAAGTTTAATGGCGTGACCCTAACAAGAAACGATCAGCAAATGAAACGAACCAGTGTGTAGCTGCTCCACACGGCTACAAGTGTCAGCTGTGGCCTGCCTGCCATTAATTTTATTGTAACTCATTTCTTCAGGTTGAGTACAGCACGATTTAATGTTCCCATTCCCCCATTCCTGTTCTGCATGACAAATTGTTTTAATAAACATAAACCGGGTAATAATAAAGTAATAATAAGCCTCGCACTCACCTTATATCACTGCAGTTAAATTCTCCCATAAGCCAACACTGGTTACAATGACAATTACAATTGAGCCAATCCGCAGCCAGGCAAGCACAATGGACAGATTTAATATAGTTTGTAAATATGATTAGTGTGCTGTCATGTTATTGCAGCCTGGTATTTACATTTCTCTCTGGGGTTATTCACTACACCAAATCAACATTAAATAGTACTCCCTTCTTTTCTCCTTAAATCAAATATACCTTTCTTTGTGTTTCACTCAGAAGTTAATGAAGAAAATGGCATAGATTGTTAATATTCTGAGGATCAATCAATGCTTCCCATATTTTTTTAAACAGATGTCTGTCTGTCTGTTTGTGTAAGCCTGGAAGATCTCTCTTGAAATTCACAGTCCACCCTCTACCCATACACCCTCCATCATCAACACTCATCTGCCTATTCTCTTATGAAAAATGTTCAAATAATGAATGGCTGTTGTTTACAGAAGTAATTTCATGCTACATTTCCATTATTGCCTGGATTTGTTTAGTTTCTCAAGCTTCCCCATTTCCCTGCAATGAACTTTTAAGGAAATATAGCCAGCTTTCACTGTTTATGCCATTATGTTTATAATAGAAGCTGCTCTCATTTGTGACATATTGCAACACTTCATAACTGTGTGCAAATAAGCATCCTTAAACTTGTTAAGGTCAATTAATCATTGTACAAAAGCTTTTTTTAAGCCAGGACTTCCGCCAGCATAAATCCATCCATGTAGCAGGGTAATGAAAGGGCTCTAGCATGTGCTAGGGTCTTTTATGGCACAATTGTGCACTTCAGATGTTAATAAAACAGCCTTGAGATGACACGGTTCCCTTTTTCTGAAGCTATTTGGTCTCTGTTTATCGGTAGCAGAGGCAGACTACCTGCTGCCCAGCTGTGGAGAGGGCTCTGGTGTACAAAAAAGTAGTAATTACATTAGTGACAAATTCACACCAACCCTAATCATTTAAAATCCACCTCTTTGAGAACGAAAGCAAGAGATCATGGCAGAGGCCAGCCTTTAAAGTTGGAACTCTCAGCATTTCATCAGACAGGAAGAAACCCATTATATACTGTGCAATAAATAGCATTTTAAACATTGAGTATCATGACACAGGACACCCTCAAAGTAGGGCACATGCTGCAGGTGGAGTTGAATTGCAATTGTTCAGCTGTATGGTATCGTTTTACAGCTCAGTGCTACTGGTGTATCATAGTGTTGCAGTCATTGGTATGGATTGAATGCAACTTGGAAGCATCACGTGGGATGATAATTGTATCAGACCCCTAAAATTTGTCAGACACATAAAGATGATATTAAGGACTCTGACTGATTAGTAATAACCCTTTATAAACAAAACCAGGGCACATACAAAGATTCATTGTCGTTTTGTATGCAGCTGAGTAGAAATAGTCATGTTATTTATATTTATATTTCTGGTCTCATTTCGTGCACTTCAGTCTAGTCCCGAATTTTAAGATGTGCCTTAATCAAACTAAATGGGCTTTCCAGGTGCCCCAGGCTTGGCAATGTCATGGTGCCTGGGTGTAAATAAAATAAGCTGACTGTGTGTCATTGGTTTTTGCCTTATGGCTTTAAAAAAAAAAACCACGCAGTAACACTTCTGGAAGCCTTTTAACAGCTAATGGAAAAGAATAAATTGGTATAATATATTATCTTACAAGTACGCATACATAAATGTGCACACACACATTGGGTGCACATATACTCCATACAGACAATTTCACCAGCAGCTATTTTTGCTGGCAAATTGGAGGTGCACAAAGAGAGACCACATTTTTGAAATATGGCCCATAATGTATACTGCACGTGCATGTTGCTATGTTTGCAAGATATAGCAGGGAAAATGGTTCCCTAGACATATCTCACACCCTTCCAAGTCCAACTAGAGGATGCAGTAGGTCATGAAAATCCCAAGGTAGATACAAAAAATAATTATTTATGCAGGAAATTTGAAATGCTCTGCAATTAACTCTCTTTTGCTGCTTGCTATAACCTCAGCCTCGTGATTCTGACAAATAATCTTTTAACAATAAGAGTTTTATCAATAAACATTTGTGAGGACCAGAGGTAACATTTGAGTGGAAGTCCCTAGTTGTATTTCTATTAAGTCAATGAGAGATGAGAATTTGGCCCATACAGCCATCTACCAGGCAGATATTAACCTGGGAGTATTTATTATAAAGAGTCAGTTGCTCCGATTTATATATGAAAATGTCTTTGATAAAATTTATATATACTCATTTTGTTTTTTGGCCTTTCGACACTCAAAAAGGTAGAAAATAACAGGTGTAGAGTGTGTGCGTGAGAGAGGGAGGGAAAAAAGGGGAAGAGAAGTGGGGGTGTTACTAAACATAAAATCACAGCACTTGAAACATCCTACTGAGATGAGAAGAATTGTGAAGCATACCGAGTGGTACTATAGCTATTCATTAACTGCTTGTATCAGCCGGTCCAGAGATTAGAGCTTAATGCAATGGTGAAGTAAGTGTCCATATCACAGTAGCCATGGAGGAATAGCAAGATGTAATGAAACTGAATAGCTAGCCATTGAAAGTTGAAAAATATATTGATTTTTCAGTGCTTGATCACCCTGGAGGCTTTATCAGGTATGAATACTTGGAAACCATCTGCTAACTCTGTAATGGTATTTTAGGATTTGTGACAGACACCAGCAAAAAATAAAACGACATGCTAGAAAATAACACAAAGTAAAGCTCACGTCTCTCATAATAAATTCCATTACTCCCCATCTGTTTTGCACAATCCTGTCTTTTATAGTCTCCAAATTAGATTTTTAAAAACACAAATTTAAATTAGTACATAGATTTGATTTCTCCCACCTTTTAAATAGAAGATTGCTCTGAAATATTCACAGCAGCTTTTATCCCTAGACTACGAGCAGAATGCATTCCTTTTGTGGCTTAGATTTCTTCCCCCCACAGAAAAAAAAAGTCAGCAGAACTCCTCGTTATTATATTTAGCTATTGAACCTACTTGTCAACATTTCTTAACATTCACTTGTGTAACTCATAGAACAAAAAAAGAACAGGAACAGGCTTGGAGGCACAATATCTACATATTGTCTGACGTAAATAACACTCTTAGACATGATTGGCATTCTCCAAACAACAATAATTGTTATTGAAATGTGCCTCTGTTCCCCTTGTTTTTAATACTGAGGATGATTATGAAATCTCTTTGGGTACAATAAATCAGCTGAAAGATGTAATAACATGTTTCAGCTGTTGGTATGGATGTTTGATTACAGCTCTGAGGGTTTTTTTTCCCCATCTTGTTTCTAGTTTAATTCTTAATACATTCTGTGATGTTAAAAAATATATATTCCACATATCAGTAGCAAATATTTGTTCTTGTTTATTGGGTCTGTGTATAGGTTGCATAGGAATCCAACTGCATTTTAACAATAAGGAGAAAAATATTTTTCTATTAGATTTGGTTAAAATAAGTTAAAGTGTCATTTGAAATTACAACTTAGAAAACACTTAACTTTAACACCTGCTAAGTCAGATTTTTTTTTATTCAGTCAAGCAACATCTGATTTTTAGAAACAGGTTTTGAGTGCAATTATTTTTCTTGATTTGTTTTCCCTAGTAATTCTGTGAACCCAAAATTAACCAGTGGGGTTAATTAAGTGGTGTTAGGAAATTAAATCTCCTAAAGTGTTCATGTTTAAAAGGAGGGGAAGCTCTTTCTTTCTTAATTAGACTGTCTAAATGCAATATACAGAAGACCAAAAAAGTCAGGCAACATAATAGCAGAGAGTGACACAGCTGGATGGAGTCCTTTGAAGAATTTGAGCCTCTCAGAAAAATAATCTTTCAAATAATTCATTTATTTGTATTTTGTGAAGCAACATATAGTACAAAACAATAAGAAGGAGGAAAAAAGGTTAACAGGTGGGTGGTTTCTTTCCCAATTTACCTTTTGCTTCAGTCATGGGGGGTTTATCCCAGGTTGGTTGACCAAAGCTGCTGTTCAGTTTCTACCATTCACCTTCCCTCCCCAAATCATTGCAAATTCCTTCCTAAATGTGCCCACAAAGTCCACAGAGTCAAGGAGGCAGCTGCATTTAAAGCTGGTGGTGGGAAAATTCAAAGAAGCTTCCTGAAACCTTACCATCCTGTTGCTTAAATTTCAATGAGAAGTTCCTAGGACAGTCCCCTCCCCCAACCAGTTCATGATAAACCCTGTGTCCCAGCAGCCAGAAGGAGCAGAGAGGGATGGGAGAGCTATTCATGCATCTTCCTATTTAAATCAAAGCTTTCTCATCATCAGCATCACCAAGAAAAGCAGCAACATCACTGAGAGACTCAACATGCTCCACGCAAGGGAGTTCTGAATTTACTTTATTCCTGGGGGAGGGGGAGAATCTGCCATTTTGCCAGCAGAACCCTCCTTGGAGTGTCAAGAAATCTGTCTAGAAAAAGTATGGCAGAACAAGCTCCTCACCACGCTCTTAGGGGTACCAGCAAGTGCAGTGCAACTAAGAAAATGGGCACAGATGGATGAGAAGTATGACCGCTGACTATGCATTGTCTATACACAGCTCCCAGGCAACGTTCACCAGCAGGGCCTGATCCACACAGCTCTTTGCAGTCAACAGAAAGGCACGTATAGACTTCAGCAACTAGCCTCATTCCTTGCCCTTCCATGCCCACTTCCAGCTTCCAGTTGTAAGAGAAGGGTTATTAAGTAAATATCAAGTATTAATTATTATGTAGGTTAGAGATGGTGTGTCAGATGTAGATGCCAGCCTACAGCACAACCCCTTGGGCCGTGAACGAACAGGATTATGGATTCACTTTGACACAGAGTTGATAGGGACAGTTGCTTTATTAATTACTCTAAGTCATTAATACTACAGGGTTAATACTGCCTTATGGCTACACAACGTGACAACTGCAAAATGACATTACACACCAACACACACAGAACAATGCAAAATACGGCGTAACAGGCACTTAGAAATGCTTACATCCCTTCAGCCTGTGAGAAGTCCCGTCCCTGTTACCTCACGCCCTGAGCGGCAATGGAAGTGGCTCCAGTCTGGGGGAATCCTGGGCACCCTCGAGGTTGGGGTCCTGGGTGAGACTTTGCTAAGGGTGGGACTCCCAGTGAGCATAGAATCCTAGAGCTGGAAGAGACCTCAGAAGGTCATCAAGTCCAGCTTCCAGCTCAAGGCAGGACCAATCCCAACTAAATCAACCCAGCCAGAGCTTTGTCAAGCTGAGACTTAAACACCTCTAGGAATGGAGACTCCACTACTTCCCTAGGTAACCCATTCCAGTGCTTCACCACCCTCCCAGTGAAATAGTTTTTCCTAATATCCAACCTGGACCTCTCCCACCACAACTTGAGACCATTGCTCCTTATTCTTCCATCTGTCACTACTGAGAACAGCCTCTCTCCATCCTCTTTGGAAGTTGAAAGCTGCTATCAAATCCCCCCTCACTCTTCGCTTCTGCAGACTAAACAGACCCAACTCCCTCAGCCTCTCCTCATAGGTCATATGCTCCAGCCCCCTAATCATTTTGGTTGCCTCCACTGGACCCTCTCCAATGCATCCACATCTTTTTCGTAGTGGGAGGTCCAGAACTGGACACAATACTCCAGATGTGGCCTCACAAGAGTCAAATAAAGGGGAATAATCACATCTCTGGATCTGCTGGCAATGCTCCTCTTAATGCAACCTAATATATCATTAGCCTTCTTGGCTACAAGGGTACACTGTTGACTCATATCCAGCTTCTCATCCACTGTAACCCCAGGTCCTTTTCTGCAGAACTACTACTTAGCTGGTTGGTCCCCAGCCTCTAACAATGCTTGGGATTCTTCCATCCCAAGTGCAGGACTCTGCACTTGTCCTTGTTGAATCTCATCAGATTTTTTGTGGCCCAATACTCCAATTTGTTTAAGTCACTCTGGACCCTATCTCTGCCCTCAAGCGTATCTACCTCTCCCCCTAGCTTAGTGTCATCTGCAAACTTGCTGAGGGTGCAATCCATCCCCTCATCCAGGTCATTAATAAAGATATTGAACAAAATTGGTTATACTTATACTTTATACTTTAGCTGTTTACTGAGTGTCCGCAAGCTGGCCCAATGTCACTCCCAACATTTTCACAGGGCTGGGAGCTGAAGTTATTTATCCCATACTCAGCTCCCAGCTAACAAGCAGCAGGAGTTGTGGCTGATGAAGGCCGTCTGATAGAGAACACCTGGTGTTTGCACGTACAGGGTAAAAGGTAACCAGGCTCTGTACAGCTGGAATGGAAACTTCCATCCCGGGTCTGCTGAGCTGCAGGCCCCACACATGACTTTTTATATGACAGTATATCCTGTTTATAACGAAGACCAGAATCTGCACCGGGGACTTCTCTTCTCAGAACCAGTAAGCACAGTAGGGAAAAAATATTTTATCAACATCCAATGGAATTACATAAAACACTTTAAAAGATATTCATTGGTTAATTTATTCTCTTCTTTTTACCTTTATTTAAAAGGAAAACAGCCAACTGCAGAAAATCCTGCCAACTTCAAGAAGCTTAATTGTGCAGATTATGGTCAGTTTGTAACACACATTATTAAAGCACTCGTGGACCTTTCATATCCCTGTGCTTGATTCAGTAATGGTTTCTGCATTATGTAAAGGAGATTTGTTTTGATTTCCCTCCTCACAGATGCAGAATGCCCTACCCTTTTTGTATTCAAAACTTCATCATCCATTCCCTCTTTGCATAAACAACTGAACCACAATAGCTACATGGATATTGTAACTCAAAGTTGCCCATTTTCCCTTTTCAGAGGGAAAGGGAGAGTGAATTGCTCATTGTTTGCTCTGGTACTCATTAAAGAAAAGGAGCACACCCCAAAAAACCCATGATTGTTTGATACTGTGACGGGGCGGACAGGACCCTCTCTGAAGGGCAGGGGGTAGCCCAGGCCCAGCCGGCTGAGAAGGCCCCACCCACCCAGCTCTGCTAGGCATGCTCCCAGCAGAGCCAGAGTATAAACGCATAGAGCCCTGCAGTGAGGGTGGCTGCAGAGGGAAGGAGTAGGTCAGGCTGCACCTGTGTTTCTGCAACAGCTGAAACCCGAGTCACCACCCGCAGGCAACCCCAGAGCCAAGCCAGCAGCCGCCACCCCCCGAGAGGCAGGAGCGCCCGCAGCCCCAGCAAGGACCGGTCTGGGAGGCCAGCAGACTACGGGGCTACCAGGGCGTGGTAGGAAGCAGCCCAGGGCAGGGGATCGCTAGAGCGGCTCGGTGTGTAGCGGCCGGATCCCCCGCCGAGCAGGCAGGAGCCATAGTCTCTGCCTAAAGGGCCCTGGGCTGGGACCCGGTGGAGAGGGAGGGCCTGGGTCCCCCTGCCCCCTTTTCCCTACCCTGGACAATCACCCCTGGCCAGGAGAGGCTTTTCTTGTGACTGGGCCACAGGTGCCATATTGACCCTGATAGAGGGGCCTGAACTTTGTGACTGGGTCACAAGGGCCATATATACCCTGCCAGGGGGACATGAACTTTGTGACTGGGCCACAGGTGCTGTATATACCCTGATAGAGGGACATGCACTTTGGGGCTATGCTTTAAGGGATGTCTGTAACCTAATATGGGGGAAGAGTCTTTTTGGGTTCGGCTGCAAGGGCCATGTATACTTTAGGGGCAGGTCACAGAACCCGGACAGGCGGCCCCAATCCTGAGAGGGAGGCGCGCCCCTCAACAGATACGAAAATCAACACACCTGTATTTCAAATGCTGGACAGTTGTGAAAATTTTTTAATAAATGTATTTGCAACTTACATTTTCTGTTTTTGAGACTAGTGAGAGGCAGTGAAGGTAAGGGCAGTTAGGCTAGAACCAATGGGTGGCACTAATATTAATTCAAAACTCTAGGTCCCTTTTATTTTTATTGTTTTCACTCTCATGGTGAGAACATAGCAAATGTGAGTCCAAAGAGAAAGGTAAAACATTAATATTTAAAATATGTGCACAGCTTCACAAAGGATATATTTGATATTTATCAGTCATTCTATACCTCAGAGTCCATCCCCCAAGAGCCAACAGGGAACTACAAACTATGTATCTGAATCAAAGACTTTCATTGACTTCAATGTCTTAGGGCCAGCCCTTACTTTTGAACTTCATTCTCCAGTTTCTTCCTCCTCATCAGCTTCCTATTCACAAATTATTCTTCATGCATCATTGATACTTCCTTTATGAATGACCACGGACTATGCACTGACTATCATGGGTCAAATTCATTCATGCTGTGAAAGGAGAAAAGTCTTTTTAAATCAAAAGAATTGTGCCCATTTATATCAGCAGAGAATGTGGGTCTAGATTCTTCATTTTTTAAAACCAATATCTCTGTGAACAAACAGCATGTTGCATTGGTTGGTTGTCTAGAGATTCTGGTGGAAGTCAAAGAAAAGTAGCTTCTCTTATCATGTCCACTCTAACAAAGAAATGTGAAGGCAGCAAAGTCTTTGGAGTTAGTATGCTTTTGGCTATCAGACAAATATTCTTTCCCTCATGACCACTGCACAACTGAGGAATAACTGTGACATACATATTTAATTTGAACACACACATTTGTAGCTGCGTGCCAGTTCTTTGCTGCAATACTGGTGATGAGCAGCTGTGTGTGTAACAAATTGAAGAAAGCCAGAGACTAATTTCCTAGATGTGTCTTTCCTTCAATGGTAAGAATGTGATGGATTTTAAATTAAAACGCACATCTATCTGCAGCTCAATGAACTGAAAATTCAGAAAGAAAACTCTTCTTAAATTCTTTGAAAGTGTCTGAGAGTGATACAAAAATACAAGCCTCTTCAAATATCATGCATTTGACTAAACTGAGCCACCAAATGAAGAGAAAGACAAGTGCCATGAAATGCTGATAGACACCTGACCAATAATGATAATGAATGGAAGTTTATTTAACAACAATTTTGTGATATTTCTGTATAAACAAGCTGCAACACTATATAATCTACGTTGCTCATAACACTGCAGCAAAAAATAGGCATTAATAAGATACCACTGAGATGCCCCAGTATCACACATCAGACAGTACAGTGTGGAAAGATGTGGAGGATACTGCATCGCACAATGAGCCAAAGCAATGTGTACACTGAATTGTTCCTGAATATCTTTCTTCTGCACGGTGCAAATGAAGTTATATTCTATGTACGTTTGAGAAAACACTCCAATAAATTTCATTTGTAACCAAAAGGAAGGTACCAGCATTTGCAAGTCCAATAAACCCTGCAGTGTTTGATCCTAGATTGCCAACACTTGTAAATGAGCTTCCTTGGAGAAGGCTCATTACCACACCAATGGAGATCAGAATTCTGTAAGGGTTGGATCTCATTAATGGAGCTTTGGGAGGAAACAAGATCTGATTGTTTTCATGCTTAGGTTTTACTACCTAGCCTTAAATGTAGATTTAGGATAGGCTTAATGAGTGTTCTTATTACATAGATAGTTTAGCTATGGTGAGGCTGGTTACCTGTCTACCCTGATATGCACATGTAGTTTGGTACGGAGATTCTAGTTTTACTTCCTGTTTTTATATTTAGGCCAGGGCTCACCTTCACTACTTTTAGCACATTGACCAGTGATGTCACTAAGGCAGAGTACTTTACAGTTTACGGACCACTCCATCGATGGTTTCATTATGACAGTTTCTTGTATTCCAACACTGGCACAGAGCAAAGATTCCAAAATTCTGATCTCAGGATGTTTGGTATCTGCAAAACATTTACTGTGGGTTCTCTGGGCAGCTGCATCTTCCTTTTTTTCCAGATGATAAATTTAATTGAAGAACTGCTCCAAGTACATTAGATGCATGGAAAAACCATATTAGAAAAGTACGCAATTGTTGTAATTGACTCAGGGATGTTATGTCATTGCTAATGTGAGGAAAAGTGGTACATGTGAATGTGAATGGGAGGCAGATGTCTCCAACAACTTGGGATCAAAATGTAGTCAACACAATGAAAAAAATTGCCTGATAATGGAAGTTTCTAAACAGTCCACTATCACTCTCACCTTCTTCCCTGATGAGCTTTACAGATCACATTGGGATAGACACCATGGATGAAATGCAGAATTTATCATGTCCATGTTGGTGTAAGACACTGTTCTGAGGCTGATAGATTACAGCACAACCAACTTCTAAAATCCTCTGTCAGGGTTGATAGAGAGACAATGATAGGTTCCTACCTACAAAAAAAAATGCTATCCAGAAGCACAGCTGATCCAGGAGAGAGAGGTATAGAATTAAGGTGACCTTTTAGGTGAATAAAGGTGACTAAACAATATTTTGTCCAAAAAATACCCAAACAAACAAAAAACAACAAAAAAACAAAAAACAAAACTCAGACAGTACTAGAAATAACACAACCAAATAATTAAAAATCAAAAGTCATATTCTCTAGAGCAGACTGGTAAAAAGATGGTATGGAAAACACAAGGGAAAAACAACATATTAAAATGTGCAAAGCCATTCCATTTTATTTTTAATGTTTATACCTGTCTTTGCCATAGTGCCTGAAAATTGCCCCTCTCTGGTATTGGTTAGGCAAATGGCAAGCTGGGCTTCTAGTTTCTGGCAAAATGATATTTTTGTTTCCTCTTCCTCCCACTTACTTCGATCCTCTTTGTCTATACAGTCCACCTGTCACATCCTGTCTGACACCTAGACTGTGAGCTTGCTGGGACCAGGATGGTTTTCTCCATTACTACAGCCCCTAGCAAAGCTGGGTCATGGTCCCTAATTAGGGTTCCTAGATGCTATCATAATACATAATAACGAGGCCATGGATCGTAAGGGGTATCTACACACACATCAAAGAATATTTAATGCTTAAACATGCCCCTGAGCCTTTCCTGAAGGAGGAGAAAATCTACAAGGAACTTGGGTGAGTGAACAGCTACTCTAATTTACAGTTGAGATTCTATGAGAATTTACTCTCTAAAGTGCAGAGATATACCTGTGCTCTATGATCCTTTATACACCTATGGAGGGCAAATTTGGGGGAGGGTTTTACTTTGTGACTGACTTTTTGCAATTCTGTTATTTTTACAGTTTTTCAGACAGATTACTTTTGATTGTAGCTGCATATTCTCAGTGCAATTCAGAAAGAAAAACTGATTTGTGTTGGCATTTGTAGTATACTTTCTTCCGCTGCTGCTTTTCTCTATTAAAATTGGATTGAATTTTCATTTGAAGCTCATCTTTTGTATGGAGAAAGTATATTACAGCTGAGTGAATAATTGATTTTTTAGAGTGAAGGCTGAACAGAAAAATCCCCCCAAAATTTCAGTTTGGTTTGGAATGACACTGATTTTTATTGTGTTTTCAGATATATTTTATCCTTTAAAAATGTTTTTAACAAATCTAGCAAAACCTCTAAATATAATTTTGATTTGAAAAGTCAAAACAATTCATTTCCAAAATGTGGAAACAAACCATTTTGGTGTTTTAAAAATATCATTTTTTTTTCAACTAAAAATGTTCATAGAATTCAATCAGTATTAGCAAATTGTTTTAGTCACAAAACTACATTTTTTTAGCAAACAAACTGACTGAAAATTTCCTTCCACTGTTAAATGTATTCTCCCCAAATGTACAGCACATAATCTGTAAATAAAAAAAATATTTTGGGGCCTTGTCAACAAAATATTTCACTTAGTTTTCCAATACATTTTTTTTTTAAAGTCAGACTTTAAGCATTTTTAGTGGCGAATTTTTTTCTCAAATCCCATCTTTAATTAATTGATGGCTGTTATCTTTCCGATTTTCCCACTGCCAGCCATATTTTAAAAAATAGACTGTAATTTAGTAAAGTTATTAATTGTTTTTTACAGTTTTTATTATATTCAAAATCTTATCTTATTCAATGTGGTCATCATTTCCTATAACTTACAATGGAGCTGATGGTTCTTTTCTCCAGTGAAGATGGCTACTACTTTATTAGTGTGAAAGATGCCCCAAGTGAAGATGGTTGCTCTATCTCATTGTTTCCAAAAGGAATGAAGCCACAAGCTGTCACCAAGAAATTCCATTTCACTGAAACCATCACGACTTTCATCTTTCAGACTTACTAATGTGTGACCCAAGCAATTGAAATGTGTTACCAATGGCCTATATTTGGAATGTGTGTTCTGTTGCGTGCCAGACTGTGTTTTTAAGTAGAAAAACTTTTGTTGAGGATATTTCTGCACTTTTGTGAATTAAATAAAGTTTTTTTAAGAAACCCTGGAAAACAGGTCTTTTGTCATGTGCAAGCACTTTTCCTCACTTCTCCTCAACATCCCCCACCCCCATGGGTAGTCAACATGGAGCTATTTCTCTAACTCGGTTGGTCAAAGTCTATGCTGTAGTACTGGATGCAGACCCCTTGCTGATGACACAGCTGGGATCATAAGGCTTCCTGCTGAAGACCTCTGCTGCAGTCAGGAAGCACAGATACTCACAAAAGAGAACTATAACTGATCAAATAAAGAGTTAAGCAAATCACAAAGAATCCTCCATTTGGACAGATGTTTGAGCTAGTTCATATTTACCAGGACAGTGTCTCTTGAGCCTGGATGATGGTCATCTGGATACAGAAGGGGACATTGCCCTCCATTGCAGTGACCAGCGTGAAGCAAAGAGAAGATTGCTTCATATAGCACACCATCAGCTCTTCAAAGTGCCCAGTCTTGCTGTTTGTGAAATCACTGCTCAACTGAAGCAGGTTGGGTTTTACTGTTTAAATTATTTCATTCTTTTCCTCCCCACCTCTCTGCCCTTCCCCACCCCCACTTCCTAAAGAAAGAACCTCCATTCAAATGGAGTGAAAGCACTGTCAGTGGGGGATAGTTCCTGCAGAACAGGTTGTTGTCATTGCTGACCTATTCAGCAGCAATGACAGCAACCAGCTATTGTCTTCTACTCCACTAAACAAACTGATGTCAGTCCCAGTCCTGCTGCAGAAATCCCAAGAAGTAAAGAACTCACAGAGGGAGCACGCAGCGAGGTTGACACATTCTGCAGAACCAGGGAGAGCCACTCAATAAAAGGGGACAGAGGATGGATCAAAAGGGGCTGACTGACAATAGGATGTGGGCTCAAAAGGGGTGCATACAATTCTAAAGGTCAGAATTTACAAAACAGAGTGTTCCCTGAATTGTCACCTCCTCCACAGTAGAGAGAGGCCTGGGAGTGACATGAGGGAGAAATGCATTCCTAGTAGATTAACATGGGGGTATGGGGGGAGGGCAAATTCACTGCTGCCTGCAACAATCTAGTCTGCTGATGTTATGCAGAGAAGAGAACAAAATAAATGTAGAGAAGATATGATCTGAGGATAGACAGAGAAATAAATAATGATAAGGAAGGGTGAGCTTGTGGTTAAGTCACTGGTCTGCTTGTCAGAAGTTCTGGGAGAAAATAAGGCGGTCTCTCACACACTTCCTGCAAGGCCTTCGGCAAGGCACTGCATTTCTCTGCTCCGGTGTCCTGTCTGTAAAATGGAGACAATAATGTTGCCTTCCTCCTCACTCAACCGTATCTATTTTAATTGTAAATTCTTTGGGGCAGGATCTGTTGTACTATTGTGTTTTTTGTACAACAATTAGTTGTCCTGCTCTCATTTAGGCACTGTAGTAACAAACAACAGAGTTTGCCAACCCCTATCCCCATGCCATCCCTCACACTGAGAGGAGGGTGCGGGACTTGAGAAGCTGGAAAAGTTAGAGTGGCAAAATGAAACATAAATGTCTAGAAAGTTTGTGGAGGAGTGAAGGAAGTTGACCCTCCTGCTGTGGGAATGGCACAGAAATGCATTTTAATTAACATAGCTGGAGTTGCATATCTTAATTTCACTTTCTGCTGTAGAGTAGACCAGGCCTTAAAGATTAGTGTACAGAGGAGTCTTTAAACCTAACGCTGTTCCACAATGAGTTGGCACAAAGTTCCTTTCTGTGGTGGTAGTGGGTGCAAGGGCCCTTGTACAGCTATCCTTCCTCCCACATGTGATATTATGGGGTTAAATGGCACATATGTCTTGTTTGGGCTTTCTATATGGGCATGCTGTAAATCAAACGGCATGAAAATAGTTGTTTATGTAGATGAGCCTCCACATGTTAAATGGCAATTGGGATGGGTGATATTTTTCAAATAGTTTCACTGAAATTGCTATTTTAGAATGTGACATTCACAAAATGGCTGAAAGAAGTGGAGGGCGGGAGAGAGAAAAAGGAGTGAGAATGACTCTGCAGTCCAATATTCAGAGCCCTCATTCCGGAGACCCAATCTCTGCTTCAAAGTTTCTTTCATTATCTTAACTCAGAGAAATACATTCAACAGGAAAACCTGAGAGCTTACCCTAGAAAATCCTATAGCTGAATGGCAAAAGAATTCTGCTGCAATTTTGGAAGATTTAAGGTCAAATCCTCCTCTGAAAGAAGTTTGAATTTTTCAGGTTCAGGTGAAATCAAATTTTTTCATTTTTTCAGAACTGCAAGCAACCCCAAAAGTCTGTCATTTGCCCAACTTTACATGTAAGTGCTGATGACAATGGGGGGGGGGGCAGGGTCACCCCAAAGGAAAGTCTGGTGTTTGAAAGAAACGGTTACAACTCTTGAAGGCCAACCTATCTAGGACACAGCATCATCAATTTTGTATAGCCAGCTTAACCTAGGGAGTTTGATTTTTTTTTTTTTAAACATGGTCCTATTTTATAGGCTAAAAAAGGCCCAGTCCTCAGCTGGTGTAAACTGGCATCATCCCATTGAAATCAATTTACACCAGTTAAGCATCTGGCCATAGCTGTTTCAACGCTCACCGTCTGACAGATAATGTTGAAAGTAATACAATGACACACAGAGGTCAAGTTACTAACTCACAAAAAAAGTCCTCACTTTTTATTGCTTGCCATGGGCAGAAATGTTCCCAAAATTTTATTGTGCATCCAAGCTGTATTTAAAAATCTCATCTTTATTATTAAATGCATATATCAGACAGGCTTTTTGTCTGTGGTATAGATGAGTTGAAGTCGTGATTCAAATAGTCTATTAAATCCTTCTACAGCATGCTCCTTTTTGCAGCAGGAGCAGCACTTGCTCAGCCATTGGGTAGTTTGGAAAATAAAATGCCACTGAAAATCACCCTTCTCAGAAGCGTACTCAATTGTTAAACATTTGATTTGTGATAGTCCGGAAAAACGGAGCTTTTGAAAACTCTTTGTGGCATATTACAGAGCTCAAAATTATAATAAAATCCTGCCCCAGCTGCTCCAGTCACAGACAAAAAAAATCAGTCTCAAATTTCCGATGAACAATGAACTCCCTGCAGAGTTTCAACTTCCCCAAATAATCAGGGTGCCTCAAGCTGTGTTGACTTTAAGGATGTCCTGAATGCCCGTCATAAACCATTTGTTACTCGACACACTCGCCACTCCTGGTGAAAAGAGATTTTTTTTTTATTTCATTGCTGTTGAGGGCATTATATTTTTACTTCACCAAAAAAAAAAAAAAAAAAAGCTGCTGTATTCTGCTCAGGCAAGACACTACCAGATGAAAGTCATTTTGTAGTACCCTACACATCAAAATAAAATAATAGTAAGAAAAAAAAATCTACATCCTCACAATGCAAACTAATCTTCAGGCTTTCCATCAAGCAAAACATATTGACAACTGACAATAGGCAATTAATAGATTAATGAGCATGGCTCTTATCTGTCTACATTATGAGTTTATCTGGTTGTAACAGGATGAACACAACATGGGCCTGTGCTCACTGCAGTGGTGTCCCAATAGAAATGAGATCACTGTAGCGAGATATGAATGCAGCATTTTGATTACCAGGTATCGTTCAATGGAACAGAAAAAAACCCACACTTTATTCTATACGTTTTTAAATTATTCAAGGGCAAAGAACAGAATATAATTTACTAGGCAGAGAATTAAAGGAAAGGGTTTTACAAAAGCTGGAGAGATTAGGTTTTGATTCAGGGTTAAGAACGCCGTCTTAGCACACGGAGAAATGGTCATGAAATACGATGAAACAAACTCTCCACCTAACTCAAAGGGCACATTCAGTTTTGAAATTGGGAGCCAGTGAAAACAAAGTTAACGGGCAGACCTACAAAGCCAGAACTTCGTTGGGTGTACATCAGCACAGCTATATTGATTTTGATAGAGGGAAACTGACTGACTCTTGCTGAGGAGCTTGTGTACGGTGCTGTAAAATGACACACAGGGGAAAGACAGGGTTCAGCTTTGAGTGAAGATCGGGCAAACAGCCCTGCAATGTTCCTTTTAAAGGGTAGATATGGGGAGGGGGAATTAAGGTGGAATTTGGGGTTAACACCACCATTATTTCAATGCTGTTCAAAATCCCACCCATTTTTAATGCCAGTTAGAGTAACATATTTCACTTCCGCCATGCATACAACACTCTTATTTCCTTCCCTAGTTGCAATCCCTGCCTTTCTTACACTTGGAGTCATGCCCTGTTCCTCTTTAGTCACGAGCAATCCAGTTGTCTTCAATGGGACTATTTGTGTGAGCTCCGTGAGTTTGGTCCTTGAGATTGTTATACAACTGTTGAGTACATGTGTTATTTTTTGAGATAGCAAACAATCTACAACTACTGTGTGGACATTGTCGCTCTGCTTTAGAATTACACAGGCTTTCAATTTGACTAACGAACTGAGACAAACCAGATTCAGCGTGATGAGCTGTAAGTGCTGTAGATGATCATTCTATATTGTTTTGCTCATTATTTCGTTGATAGTGATTGACTAGGCTTGATTCAAAGCTCTCTGAAGTCAACAGGAAAACTCACATGCAATGAATTTAGGATCAGCCCCTCTTTTATGGCTTCAGTGTTGCCTTCACCTGTGAGAATTTGGGAATTCAACCTAGTGTGAATTACAGATGTAAGAGCTTTGTTTTCATGTGGAGACCATATTCTTTACACCTTAACTGCACTTATAAGAATGTAGGGCAAACGGCTACTGTGCTCCACCCCTGAAGTGGCTGAAATGTTACTTTCATGTTTGTCTATAACAAAAGGCATTCTACAGCTGCACAGAAATATGGTATTACAGGCAGTTCCCGGATTACGTACAAGATAGGGACTGTTGGTTTGTTCTTAAGTTGAATCTGTATGTAAGTCGGAACTGGTGTCAGCCGCTGCTGAAACTGATCCGTTTCAACCGCAGCTGAATCTGGATGCCAGTTCTGACTTACATACAGATTCAACTTAAGAAACCCAGGCATCCCCAAGTCAGCTGCTGCTGAAACTGATCAGTGGCTGATTCCAGGAAGCCTAGGACAGAGCAACTTTGCCTCAGACTTCCTGTAGTCAGCCACTGGTCAGTTTCAGCAGCGGCTGACTTGGGGATGCCTGGGGCAGAGCAGCTGGGGTGCTGCCAGGTTGGTCTGGAGCAGTGCTGTGGGACCAACCCAGCAGCCCCCAGCTACTCTACCCCAGGGATAGGCAAGAAAAGCCTGGTCTGCTGAGAGGGAGTGCAGACCGCCCAAGTCCTCCACGGCTTTGCTCCGTCTCCCTGGTCTGCTGACCTGGGAGACATGGAGCCAAGCCGCAGAGCATGTGGGCAGCGGGACAGTCCAGGCGCGCCACGGCTGTCCCACTGCTGGCATGCTCCGAGGCTTTGCTCCCCATCTCCCGGTCAGACCAGGGAGACGGGGAGCAAAGCCACGGAGCATGCCCGCAGCGGGACAGCCCAAGCGCGCCCGGGCTGTCCCGCTGCGGGCGTGTTCCAAGGCTTTGCTCCGGTCCCCCTGGTCTGCTGGGAATAAGAGATCCTCCGGAAAAGGGCTTTATTCCGGAGGATCGCGCCAGTCTAGATGCTTTTTTCCAGCTTTTCTCCCAAGCTGGAAAAAAAGCGGCGGCCATGTTTATTTAAATCCCACAAATTTCCCTATTCCAAAGTTCTAAATTAGCATGCCTCTTCCGGAGAAGGGGCCAGTGTAGACGTAGTCTTAGTGTTTTTCAGGGAATACCCTTTTCAGCCTCAGACTGATCTGGGATCTCTCTTTTGCTGTTTCTAGAGAGAACTACTGACAGCACTATTGAAAACATCCCATCCCTGTTTGAATGGGATGTAAGTCCCTGATTAAAGGGCAGGAAGCAAATTTGATGAGACCAGTTGTGACTGACTTGTATTACTATACAATGTACTATTCACAGACTGCAGATGAACTTCCACCTTTGGGTTTGTGGGAAAACAACTCACTCTAATACTTGGAAGATGCAGGGACCTTTGGTCTTAGAAAATGAAATGACAGACTCATTAATGTCAAACAGGGAAAGTGCAGTGGGTCCATATACGAAAATTCTTAAAAGCATGATTCTAAACATCCTTCTGAGCCCATATTTTAATGCTTAGATACCAAAAGCTTTGCTATAAAAATAGAGAGTAAAACAAAGGCATTCTTAAGCCACATCAATTAGAGTGGTGGTTCTCAATGTTTCCCATCTACTGTACTCTCTTCAGGAGGCTGTTTTGCCTTGTGCATCCCAAATTTCACCCCACTTAAAAGCAATTTGCTTACCAAATCAGACATAAAATACAAGTGTTACAGCACACTATTACTGAAAAAATGGCTCTCATTTTTTTACTGTACAATTATAAAATAAATCATGACCCCCAGGTTCAGAAACATTGATGT
This sequence comes from Pelodiscus sinensis, assembly GCF_052426305.1. NCBI lineage: Eukaryota > Metazoa > Chordata > Testudines > Trionychidae > Pelodiscus > Pelodiscus sinensis. Next base: position 108,940,664 of record NC_143056.1, on the reverse strand, counting down.
AGCAGTATAAACCAGTCACTGCTTGTATGAAATTTTAGTTTGACTGACTTTACTAGTGCATTTTATGTAACGTCTGGTAAAACTAGGCATCTAGTTAAATGAGAAGATTTATCTCCTGGAAGACATTTGCATTTTGAAGACCTTGAGAACTACTGAATTAGAGGAATTGTTCATCATGACGTAGATCTTTCAAAGTAAACTTATGTCCGTTTACACCAGCTAAGTATCTGGTCCTAATTCTTTATATGGAATAATTTGTTTTAATGTCTAATATTTTATAATCTTGCTGTAAAAGAACCAAAATCAAGGTTTAGATACTTCTCAACTGCATCCTTTTCTCAGAGCTCATCCCACACACAGGTAAGTTTACTCAGTTTCAACATATACAGGTGTGGATAATTCATACATCACAGGAGTGTGGTAAGACATAGTTGTGAACCTCTTACATGTACCAGCATGTACTTATGCAAGTAACCAGTTCACGGTCTGTTCCTTAAATCATTTTAAGTTAATTTCCTTGTGTGAAATATGCTGTAGAAGTGTTATTTATTTTGGCTTTACTCAATAGCAGCAAAACAAATTTACATTATTTGTGTGAAAATATTTATGTTTAGGTATTCTTCTCAGGATCCTCAATTATAAGTATGTGGAAGGGAGGATTCCCATCCAAAAAACACATGACTCTTTTTACTTTGCTACATGAAACCAGCCATACATGTTAAAAAAAAAAAAAAGAGAGACACATGAACATGGTTTGTTGCTACAGTGAAAATTTAACAATCAATTTTTTTTCATATCAGCTCCCTCATACTGATTTCAGCTCTGAGCATCTAATCAAGTGCTAAGTGCCTGTGCATACAATGATGATTGCATATGCTTCAATAATTAGTTTGGCAAGGCCTTCTATATCAAAGTTTCACATAGTTTACACAATATCAGGCAAGCCAGCTTGGATCTCTCACTATTCGTGTCTCTGTACTAATTGTGCTCTGCATCGTTTCACAAAAAGTTATTTAACGGAGCTTGAAATTTGTCATGCTACCGAGATTTCTAAAAATACCCTTCTAGAAAAACTTCCATTTGGCTCGCCTGCAAAGAGAAGGATTTTATATAGCCTGTTTGTTTTACCTTCAAGGCCCACACAGTCCCTGAAATGACACTGCCTTGGTTACTGTAGTGTCGCATTTCTCACACTGCTCATGATGAGTTGGATTGTCACAGCCCAGCTCATCCACACAAGGGATAAATATTACCTTTTCCAAATAGATTTCTCTGATACAGGGATTTCCCTTGAAAAGGAAGGGCCCAGGGACAGATATGGACAGGGGAATCCCTCCAGTTGAGGGTTAGAAGCAAAAAGCAATAGCAGACACGGAGTCCCTACACAGTTTATTTTGGCCTCCTGAGATCAACAAGTTTTCTGTATTACTCTGTTGTGGACAGTGGGTATAAACCATGGCCTCTTCCCATGGGCTTTTCTGCAGAAGAAAGCAATGCTGCCTTGGCAGCACAGTTCTTATTGCTTAAACAACTCTTAAGAGCTACTCAAAGGGCACATCTACACAGCACATCTACACAGTTAATCCGAAATAATGGACTTAGCTATTTTGGAACAGTGTGAGCATCTGCATAACAACCCTGTTATTTCAAAACAATATCGAAATAGCAAGTGTCTTATTCCGGATATGGTAACCCTCATTGGATGAGGACTAACGCCTATTCCAAAATAGCTAAGAGTTAACCAAATCACTGGGGCTACGTCTAGACTGGCATGATTTTCCATTAAAAGTTCTCTGTTAAAAGCATTTTGGAAAAGAGCGTCTAGATTGGCACGGACACTTTTCCACAAGAGCACTTTTTGCAGAAAAGCGTCCGTGGCCAATCTAGATGCACTTTTGCGCAAAAAAGCCCCGATCGCCATTTTTGCGATTGGGGCTTTTTTGCACAAAACAAGTCTCAGCTGTCTATACTGGCCCTTTTGCACAAAAGTTTTGCACAAAAGGGACTTTTGCCCGAATGGGAGCAGCATAGTATTTCTGCAAAAAGCACTGATTTCTTACAGTAGGAAGTCAGTGCTTTTGCGGAAATTCAAGCGACCAGTGTAGTCAGCTGGCAAGGTTTTCCAGAAAAGCGGCTGATTTTCCCGGAAAAACTGGCCAGTCTAGACACAGCCTGGGTGTGTGTCGACAGGGCAGATGCAAAATTTCAAAATAAGAAGCCTCCAGGAAATCCTACAGGTGCCCTTCTTGTCACTCTGCCCACACTCACTGGAACTTTATAGCTTCCTTTCTCCCACCTCCTCAGGGAAACGGCTCGTGGCAGGCCCTGACAGTCCCAAGCCACAGAGTAGTTTCCAGACCAGAGCTTTCTGCCACCATGAGCCACCCTGAAACTCCCACTGCGCCCTCCAAGACTGCAAGGGAGCTGGCAGCCAGCTCCCAGGACCCTGCCCGGGGATGGACAAGGCACATGCCTTCCTGGTCTAGTGCACAGATGCTCAACCTCATTGAGGTCTGGAGGGGGAGGAGCCAAACCTCCAGGATCTCCGCACCAGATGCAGGAATGCGAATGTCTACGGCTGGATGGCTGAGAGCCTGGCCACCAAGGGCCACATGCGCACCCAGGAGCAGGTGCACAGGCAAGTTAAAGAACTCAGGCAGGCCTATGCCAAGGCCAGGGTGTGCAGCTCCTGCTTGGGAGTGGCACTGCAGGCCTGCCCATATTATGTCCAGATCCACCACATTCTGGGGGTGGGTCAGTCCCTTCCACCCCCCCCCCCACATCTTTTTGGACTCAGGGCTGGAAATGCCAATTGTTGCCATCCTGGGGTGGGGGGGGGGGGAAGAGGACGGGGTGGGCAGAGCCAATGAGGAGGAGGAGGAGGAGGGAGGAACAAGGCCAGCACCAGTTCAGTGCCTGCCAGCCAGGTCATGCTCAACCTGCAGCTGGTACCCCCTCCCCCCCCAGGATGTCTCCTGGGCATCATCCAATGGCAAGAGAGGCCCCTCAGATGAGTGCCAATACTTTCGAGAGACACATGACTGGAGGTGGTGGGGATTGAGGGACTGCATGCTCCTCGCTCGGCCTTCTCAGCCTGGGGATTGTGCAGCAGCCTGTGCTTGTGGAGCACCAGTCTGGGCACAAAGCCCCAGCAGGCTGCAGCAGAGGACCCTTGGCTCACACGGTGTCTGGAGAGGCCTGACTTTCTCCTGACACCAGGGTGAGGCACCCCAAGGACGCTGGGGACATGGAGACAGACACACACACACACACACACACACACACACACACACACACACGCCTGCATGCTCAGGGCAGCATCCACTCTCAGGGACAATGTGGTGCGGTGCAGGAGCATCTGCCACTCACACACCCCTACCCCCTCTCCTCCCGTGTCCAGGGATACAAGTCCTTGTCCTGTAGGATGCTGACAGAGGCAGGCCCAGCATGTGTGTGGCACGGAGGGAAGCCCAGCTTCCCCTCCCACTCACAGGCTGACACTTTCCCATGCCTGCTTGTCCCTAGGACTTGGGGGTAGTGAGGCTCCCCCCAGGACATCTGTGTCCCTGCAGGGAAGAGCCTGCTGTCTTGGCCTCAAATGACCTTGCTCAAAGCACATCACCTTCATCTGACCTGAGATCTTTCAGTCTCAGCTCAGAGATGAGGGCTGGGATTCATGTATGGTGTCTCCCAGGCTGACTGACCTTCTCTTTGTTCTCCACAGTTGGACCAGCTGTGAGAGGGGAGCGGTCGACACCTCCCGTGCCAGCCTCCCAAACCTTCGAGAACCAAATCACTGCCTATGCCTGGTTCTCTGGCCCATGAACCAGCAGGGCCAGAGACTTGGAGGACCTCCAGCTGCACTGCAATACCTGGTGGGAGCTGCTGCAGTAGAGCCAATCCATCTGCATGGCCTTGCACACGGTCATCTCCCATGCTGGCTCCTGCTCCTCTGGCTTCTCCCCCTGGGCCCTTTCCTGACTAGTAAGGGCCCCATGCATGAGGTGGTGAAACCACACAATGCAGGCACCACTCCCACACCCAGCCCTGAGTCTCTCCTCCCTACTCCCAAGTTTCTTCCTCAGTTACATTCACCCCAATAAAACAGATTCTATTGCTTCCAAACCAAAAGTGTACTTTGTCTGCACAGGGAGAGGGGAAGGGAGAGGTGTGGGAGGAAAGGAAGAGAGGGGCAATGCACAGGCCCCTTGTGGGAAGGCCCAGGGGGGAGTGTCACTGGGTCCTTGTGTGAAACTTTCCCTCAGGGCTTCATAGATGCGCACAGCCCCCTGGATGGCAGCTGTGCGCAGCTGCTCAAAGGCCCTGCCTATCTGGTTGGCCTCTGTCCCCATCCTGGCAGGAAAGTCTCCCCCTTGGTTTCACAAATATTGGGAAGGACACAACATGCTGCCACCATCCGGGAGATGTTCCGCTCACCGAGATCCAGCCGGGTGAGGAGCCAACAGAATCTCCCCTTGACACACCAGAAGGTGCCCTCCACAACAATGCGGGCCCTGCTGAGCCTGGCATTAAATCGTTCCTTAGTGCGGGTCTAGGTGTCCAGTGTAGGGCTTCATTAAACTGGAAAGTAGAGGTTTGCCTGCGTCCTCTACAATACAGACTGGCGTGTCCACGTCCCTGACCCTGATGGTGTAGTCAGTGAAAAAGGTGCCGTAGTGCAGCTTTTGGAAGAGGCTGGTGTTTCCCAATACACATATGTTGTGCCCCTGTCACAACAACCTGATGTAGATGTCTGAACTGGCTGGGATGGTCGATGAGGGCCTGCAGGACCATCAAAAAGTATGCCTTCCAATTAATGTATTCGGCTGCCCAGTGGTCAGGGCCTGGATGGAGATGTGGTTGCTTTTGATAGCAGTGTTCCCTCTAATCTGTGGCAGCCCAGATTCACAGGTGATTAATCAGCCCCTCCCAGATCAGTCAGCTCCCTGTAAGGAGCTGAGCCTCTGACTGAGCAGGACTGATAACTCACCTGTGAAGTTGGGCTGCCCTGAAGCTTAGAGAGAACACTGATCAATAGCCCCCCCTCCTCCACCCCCCGCTGTTGGGGAAGCCTATGGTGGCAAAAGCCAGTGATGATTGAGTCCACGTCACCCAGGTTGATGACTCTGCGCAGCAGGATAGGTGTTATGGCCCTCGCCACGTGTAGAAGGAGACAAATAGAGAATCACAAGGTTGCCAGAGACCTTGGGAGCCCTCTTCCCCTCTCCCCCCCCCCCATGCCCAACCTCCACTTCCCACACACACAAGGAGCAACACCAACTTGCCCCATCCCCCGTCACGGCTTGAACGTGGGACTGAAAAACCTCCCAGGGAGGGGGTTTCCACAACTACCACCCCCTCTTCCCTAGGGAGCCCCATTCCAGCAGTCCACTACCCTTCTGGAACAACAGCATGAGATCACTATACCTGCATGAGCACAGCCCCGACAGTCAATCTCCCCACACCAAACTGGTTCCCAACGGATCGGTAGCTGTCCTGAGTGGCAAGCTTCTAGATGGTGATGGCTACCCTCTTCAGGAGAGGGGATGATGGGTTGCATGTGGATGTCCAGAGGGCAGGGACAAGCCACTCCCTCAGCTCCAGGAAGATGTCCTTGTGCATACGGAAACTCTGGAACCACTGCTGGTCACCCCACTGCTCTAGGGCTATCCGGTCCCACCAGTTGGAGCTGGTGTCCAGTCCCCAGAAGTGGTAGTGCATGGTGTGCAGGGCAGGTTGAGTGGGTATAACTGCATGAGCAGCACCTGGAGAGAGGTGAGGAACTGCCCCACAAGGAGAGGGCAGGAAGGCTGCTTGCAGAAACTGCAGCAGGAGGTGCACCAAGACATACACAAGCCTTCAACTGCTCGAAGGCAGGTCTGGCTCCATGGCTAGAGAGCTGGTGCCTGCAAGGGCAGCCACAGCAGGCAGAGAAAAGGCTTTGCTGTCCCTCAGTGAGGCAGGCAAAGGAGAAGAGCCCGAGACACAGCTGTACAGAGGGGTCCCTTCAAGTTTGAGTCTCAGTCTCAGCAGCTCCTAGAAATGACTGATGTCCTAATGCTCTGTCCAAAGTGCTTCCGAGTGGCCTTAAATGCGATTCAGTGTCCAATGAGTGTGGACACTCTCTCAAAATACCTAAGCGCTATTTCGATGGGCATTTGCTGTGTAGATGCGCTATATTGGAGTATTTCCTCCAAAAAAAAAGCTCATTTCAAAATAAGCGTGCAGTGCAGATGTGCCCTAAGACACCCAAAGAAACAGGCAGGGAAGCCCTTATAAATAATTATAAAGCACTGAAAGTATCAAAGATAAAGGACACATCTACATTCAGAGCACGTGTTAGCTCCAGAAGAGATGTTCCTTCATTCTGTAGCACCTCCCTATGCATGAGAGGCATTTGACAAGGAACAGTCTCATTACAGCGAGAGCTGGTGAAGGAAGCAGGGGAACTGCTCTCTTTGCTTTAGTTTCTCACAAAAACAAATTTACTTTCAAATGGGATCTCTACTGCACTCCTCAAAAAACACTGTGGCTGTGTCTACACTGGCGCAATCTTGCACCAAAGCAGCCGCTCTTGCGCAAAAACTTGCTGCCTGTCTACACTGGCCTTGTGTTCTTGCGCAAGTAAAATGACGTTCTACTTTATGAAATCAGGGCTTCTTGAGCAAGAACTATGATGCAACTGTTCTTGCGCAAGAGGCCAGTGTAGACAGGCAACATGAATTTCTTGCGCAAGAAAGCCCTATGGTTAAAATGGCCATCAGAGCTTTCTTGTGCAAGAGAGTCCACACTGGCATGGATGCTCTAGTGCAAAAGCACATGCCAGTGTAGATGCTCTCTTGCACAACTACTTTAATTCAAGAACTCTTGCGCTAAAGAGTTTTTGTGCAATATCATGCCAGTGTAGATGTAGCCTGTATGTTTCTAAAGAATCCCCCGCCTTTTTCTGGAATTATAAAGAGACCTTGCTGACTCATCCAGTGATTGCAAGAACACATAATTATCACAGCCACCTTCACCAAACAAGGACGTTCCACCTAAGAAGTAGATTGCATTATGGAACGGGCCACCAATATAACCCCTTCCAAACGCATCCCCTAGTTGTCAGCCACCACTCCACACAAACCCAGACAGCGCATCAAACTACAACCCATACTTGATGGGAACCCCCATCCCAAAAGAAATATTTCCTGAATCTCTTTTCAGATGTTCAAATAACCTCCCATCACTCTGAGCTCATCACACAACCTCCCTGCAGACCAAGTCACACCAACGCACACCAACTCAAAGAAGCACCTGATCCTAACAGAATAGATGCAAAACCTACAGCTGTATTTCCACTGTTGTGATGATCAACCTCTCCTCCCCACCACATACACACCTTTCAGGATTCATGAGTCCTACACCTGCCAGTCACAACATATGGTGTACTTCCTCCAGGGGGCTATATGGCTCAACAATAATGTGTATAAAACCAGACAACCACTATGCTCTTGAATGAATTTATACAGGAAAATGATAAAGGACAAACACACCCTGTCACCTGTGGGTGAACACTTCTCACCAAGTGATCACTATAACTTATTTCTCAGTCCTCATTCTCAACAGAAAACTGCACAACACTTTCAAGAGACAAGCCTGAGAACTTAAATTCAGTCACTTTGATAGACATTAAAAACCATGGGCTGATCAAAGACACTGCATTTATGGGTTATTACAACTGTCTGATCCATTACAACTTTCTCCAGCTGCCTTCTTTCCCCTCACCCACAATGACAACAGGGCAATTCACCTTGAATAATACCCTGACATGAACATAAACTGATCTGTTCCACCTTGTATTTAACTGTGACACTGTTCTGAAGAAGAGCTCTGTGGTTCCTCTCACCACTGGTGCATCTACACTGCACCATTATTTTGGAATAACCAGCATTATTCTGAAATCATGCGAGTGTCTACACATCAATTCTGTTATTTTGAAATATTGACATAATGGGTGGCTTATTCCAAGTTCTGTAAACCTCATTCCACAAGGAATAACGCCTCGCCTGAAATAGCTATTTCAAAATAGCTGCAGTATGGACGCTCCACTGCTGACATTTTGAAATAGCTCCTCACTAGGGCCATTCTAAGTAATTTCTCCCCAATGTTTCCTGGGGCTCTAAATCGAGAAGCCTGCCTCAGACTAATTTTGAGGCTTCCCTGTAGTGTGGTTGCTCAGATCCCAAAATAGTTTATTTCGAAATAATCTTCCGGAATAGCTTATTCCAAAATAAGTGTGCAGTGTAGATGTACTGCAAACAGAAATTGGCCCAATAAAAGATATTACCTCACCCAGCTTGGTCAAGTTATCTTCCAGACAGTTCCAGAGGGCATTGTATAATTCCAGAGAAGACACAGGCAGGGGGACTCACGAACATATAAAGTTACTGAATTCACAAAAGGCACTGTGACAGGGTGTTGGGGGTCTGGGAGGGGAATCCCGCACCATGCACTGATGCAGCACTCGGCCTGAATGCCACAGCGCTCAAGTGGCCATGCCGGGAATGTTCGGCAGCCACTGCAGGCACTTGCGCAGGAGCACCCTGTGCCGCCGAGCCGAATGGCGGGACAGCGTCTACGCCGGTGTCCCAAGTAGAGGGCTCCAGCTTTGAAAAGCAGGCCACTCCGTCAGGTGGGGGATGAACCAAGGGAAGGAGGGAGTGGCCCTGGCAAGGGGGCACAGAGCGAGGCAGCCCTGGAGTCAGAGGCCACCGGAATGGGTCAGCAGGAAGCCCTGGAGGAGGGCAGCACATTGGAGAACAGCAAGAGGGAGGAAGGAGCCCAGGACAGGGCTGAGAAGTGGCCCGCGGGTTGGTGAGTTACGGCGCACCCCCACCGACCGAACAGGAGGCTGTCGTCCCTGTTCTCAGAGTCCTGGGCTGAGACCTGGAGAGAGGGTGGGCCCAGGTCTCCCTTCCCTCCCTGTGTATGGGCGGCCGTGGACTAATTGAAGGGACTCGAAAAGACTCAGCCGGTGAGAGTTTCCTCCCGAGAGGGAGGAAAACTGTTACTGGCACAAACTGGCACCTGTAGAAATCCATGTCTGAATTCACATGGACTTCAGTGGGGTAGGTCCAGGCACATTGGGTGTCTATTCAACTGCAGCTCCAAATATTTCACTGAGCCTTGGAAAGCTACGCACAACCAGACACAGCAGTCAGTGGAAGAGATTAGAAAAGGAAGATATTCCAGAGAAGAGAAGTAAATGGTGAACCCTTGGAAAAGGTGGAGGAGGAATTGAGCTAGATTGAAAAGTATGGAAGCTTGAGGCTGTCTGTGAAAATGGCTACTGGGGAACAGTTCATTTCAAACCATGAGAAAGCAGCCTAAAGTCAAGAATTGCCCAATCAATACTGGCACTAAAGAGAAAAAGTTAATTTAGAGCCAGTTGAGAGTACTGTGATGGGAGTCATATGGCTAACACGCAATGCAAAGCTGTGAAAGTTTACCCCTTAGTCTAAGCATCTACTGCCACCAGATGGCAAATGCATAGCAGCAGGAGAGGGGGAAGAGATTTGGTTTTTCATTGACAAGTGTCAGAATGGGCCAAGGAATTTGAACTGCTTGCAACATAAGCCTCAGTTATTGGGAGAAGAGAGAACACTTCACCGTTCCTATGCCTGTATGCCCGTACAGGCCTGTGTCAGGTGTCCACAACATTTGAACTAATTCAATCAGCCACAATGTTCCATTACCTAAAAATGACTTTTCAGGCAATGCGCTGATTGGACATTTTCTCTTCTCCAAATTGTGCTCAACTACTTAATAGAAAAGCTCCAAGGGATTTAAGGTTTTAAATCAAATAAAGAAGCACACAAAAGTGGGGAAAAAATCCAATCTGGGCAGAAAGGGATTGCTTAAAGAATATCTGCTTTTCTTTCTACTTTCCCCAGCTTCAAACTCTACAGGAGTAGCAACAGGAGATGGAAGAGGATAAACAGCATTTCTATCATCTGTATATGTTGATATGAGGAGAGGTAGCATCATGTAGCTAAGAGGGTACTGGTTTGGGAGGGAGGAAATTGATTCTATTCCCAGCTCTGCCACCAACCTCTGGGCCCTCAAGCAAGTCACTTCACTTCCCCATGACTCTGTTTTCCTTCTCATTCTGTCTTATTTAGAGCAGTGACTGTCTTTCACTATGTGCTGTAGACTGTGAAAACACAACAGAGCCCATCGTGGCAGCATCTTCTAGGTGCTACTGTAACACACATCATCAATAAATGTCAACCACGTTGTTTTAAAAGGAAGCTGAAAAATACCAAAGGAAGGGAAAACAAATGGAAAATGAACAAAAGCTAAAAACAGAAACCTCAGTGAAGAATGTGTAGAAATGGGAAATAGTGAAACCTGAGCAAGCCCGTCCATGCAAGCCCCACAAAAGTCAATGAGGCAAATGTCTGTCCATCTGCCTAACTGGAGAAACTGGTGGGAAAGGGTAAATGGGTAAAGACTGGACTAGAAAACTGGATGCTAGTGACAATCTCCCCTAAAAGATTTGAAAATGCTCAGGGATCTGCAAAACTAGAAAATTAGGCTAAAATTTTATCACCAAAATTTATTCACTTGTGGTGAAATGCTCATGCAATGGCATTTTTTTGCAGCAAAACCAAACAAGCTTTTGATATTTCGAATCATTCCAAATAAATTCTCTCAACTGGAGCAAAAGATTTCAATTCTGAAAATGCAGAGGTTTCTCAGTGATTTACTTTCAAGTGAATTGTCAGAACCTTTTCTGGCTTTTTTTTATTAAATGTGTCAAATTTCTAAACAGACTTGGGATTTAGGGGTCATAGTGGATGACAAGTTAAACAGGAGTCAGTGTGACTTTTTTTTTTTTTTTTGCAACAAAGAGCAAATGTGATTCTGGGATGAATTAATGTGTGTGTTGTGAGCAAGATGCAAGAAGTCATTCTTCAGCTCTACTCTTCGCTGATTAGGCCTCAATTGGAGTATTGTGTCCAGTTCTGAGCACCAGGTTTCAAGGAAGATGTGCAGAAATTGGAGAAGGTCCAGAGAAGAGCAACAAAAAGGATGGTCTAGAAAATGTAACATATGAGTGAAGACTGAAAGAATTGGGCTTGTTTAGTTTAGAAAAGAGAAGACTGAGAAGGGTCATGAAAGCAGTTTTCAAATATCTAAAAGGGTGTTACAAGGAGGAGGGAGAAAAATTGTTTTCCTTGGCCTCTGATGATAGGACAAGAAACAATAGGTTTAAATTGCAGCAAGGGAGGTTTAGATTGGATATTAGGAAAAATTTCCTAACTATCAGGGTGGTTAAACACGGGAATAAATTGCCTAGAGAGGTTGTAGAATCTCCGTCATGGAGATATTTAAGAGCAGGTTGGATAGACACATGTCAGGGATGATCTAGACAGTGCTTGGTACTGCTGCAAAGGCAGGAGACTGGACTCAGTGACCTTTCAAGGTCCCTTTCAGTTCTTGTATTCTATGAATCCAAGGATTTGGAGCTTTCCAAACTTTGTTGTGAAAATTTCACACAGCTCTTGTAACAATGCAGACACCCTAAGAGTTTTAGGTGTCCACAGAACACTGTAGTGTTGACTTAATCTCTTTGCTTCTGAATTGAGTCATCCAGTAGGGATATTCTTTGTGTACAAGTACCCCATTAGCCTGCTTGTTTTGTCCGGGCAGAGATTTTAATAAAACAGCTACATATTTAGGCCAAAATTTTCAGAAAAGGTGCCTACATTTAGCTTCTTAAACATGTATTTGGAACCTATTTTTAGGCCGTTATGGAGGGGGGAGGGCAGACTTGCAGATCCCTGGGCAACAGGGGTGCTGGTGGCAGCTTTGCAGTCTCGGGAGGGTCAGGGCTCAGGGGGAAATGGTGGGGTCAAGGCAGCTGTCCCTTAATGCTGCCCAGAGCATACTGCACTGGCCCCTCCCCCCAGCCAGCCCTGGTTATTTAAAGGGCCTGCCATGTAGCAGTGGTGGTGGCTGGGAGCTACAGGCCCCATTAAAAAATCACCAGGCCAACTGCCTCCTTTGTCCTTCCCTCTCCCCCCCAAAATCAGTGGGCCTGGCCCCCTATTATTGAAAATATTTGCCCACAAAGCCACAAACAGCTGAGATTCCATGGTGATGGGAGTCTTAGAAATATGGTAGACAGGCCCAAATCCTCAAAGATATCGAGGTGGCATTTGATATCAGAGCAGATCTGTGCCATGGTGTTTGTGGTCTGATCCAAAGCCCAGCAAAATTTAAGCCTTGCTTTGACTCGGGGGGGGGGGGGGGGGGGAGAAGAGAGAGAAGGGGGCCCTAGTTGTAGCAGGAAGGGAGCTGGATACATAAGCCCTTGTATCAGAGGCCCGGCCTGGGGCAGAACCTGCTCACGGCATCTGGCAAGAAAAGGACTGAGATTGCAGAAATGCACATTCCTAAGTCATGCTAGTCACAGAGGACTCACACAAGAACATCCTAATATCTAGGTACAAAAACATTCCCCAAGGATAATAGGGACACACTGACACCTCCTGAAAGAAAGGTCAGGATAAGAGTATCTAACTTTACATCAGGACATACAGCTGTATCTCTGAGGAAAGTATCTTCAGCCAGCCTAGAGGGCAGCAGAAAATCCTGCCACTGACTAAGCTGTGTCCGTGTCATGGTATACATCAATTAGGGTATGTCTAGACTACATGGCTCTGTCATCAAACCCATGTAGATTAGTTTACTAGACATACCCAGCTTCATTTAAATTAAAATGGCTTCCGCGCTGAGCCGATCAGCTGTTTGTCGGCTCAGCGCGCTAGTCTGGATGCTCTGCGGTCGACAAAGGCAACCTCGTGGGATGAGGTTTACCAGGGCGGTCGACAAATGCCTTTGATGTCGACCGCGGAGTGTCCAGACTAGCATGCTGAGCCGACAAACAGCTGATCGGCTCAGCGCGGCAGCCATTTTAATTTAAATGAAGCAGCTATCATTTAAACCACCACTTCATTTGGGTATGTCTAGTAAACTAATCTACATGGCTCTGACAACAGAGCCATGTAGTCTAGACATACACCTAGTGTCCTAGTAGAGTCTTCTTGGTGATATTATTATTGTGCCAGGTTGGCAATAAACCTGGCCAGCTGCCTTCATACTTGAATGGATTTAGTGGTCTTGGAGTTCAAGGTCTGCTGTGCCAACTGTCTGTGCAGGGCTGGAAGGGCACACAGAAAGAAACACCTCCACCCCCCAAACATCTGACCATACTAGTGTTAAGCTGGCTTCTGCAAGGACAGTTTCTACACAGACATTAGAGCGAGACCTCACCAGTTCTGTGCCCAGAGCTGAGCAAGATTGGTACTTCAGAAATCGCAGGGCACACGCAAGCAGGCAGAGCAGCATGGAGCTCAGCAACTGGCTAAATGTGGGCACAAGAGAAGATATTAAGGAAATGTGGGAGAGAAACAGAAACAGAAGGCAATGGAAATGAAATGGAAAAGGAGGTGTAGGAGAAGGGGAGACATGGAGGGGATGAGAAATTAAAGAGAGGCAGTAGGGATGTACAGAAGGGAATAAGAAAATGAGCAGAAGAAAAAGATTAAGTGTAGGAGGATAGCAGGAAGTGGTGATCCAGAAAGCAAGAGAAAAAAAAGATGTGATGAACAGAAAGTGAGCAGATGGAGGGAAAACAGGAGGCAGCGGAAAAGAGAAGGAATTGAGCAGAGGAAGGATTGAAATGAGAACAATGCTAGGGGGCCTGCTGTGGTAGGTCACTAAGGGGTTCACAAACACATGCACTTCAGCTTCTGTTTTTGATTCTGTGCCATTGTTAGGCCTCAAACTGAAGCTGCAAATTGTTTGTCTGGCAGTTCTGGTAGGTTTGATTCAATAACTCCTATAAGAGGGCAGGCAGGATATCAATGCTGCTTTATTGCCTTTCTCTGCCTATAATAGCAGTCCTCCAGTCATACAGTATTACGAAGTGTCAGCACTGGGGGTCTGTAGCTCAAAATAGTCAAGCCTCATCTCCCCAAATCACTGTTATAAGCTCGTAAGGCTATTAGTCTGTAACTATGCTCATTTTGAAAAATGATAAATATTAGGGGACTGACTGGCAGAGGGCCAGGAGTAGAGTCTAGGTGCTAAGTTGCCACAGTGATGGGTATTTAAGCACATAAGAGACAGATAGATAATCTTTGTATAAAAAGAGAGAAAAAGAAAAAGAGAAATACCACTGAGAGACCAGTTCAAATCCAGTCTAGACTGATAATGGCCAGCATCACCATCACCTGATCACTCCTTGGTAACCTTTGTGAAGTCTCGTTCCCGCAACTGTTGGGCTAAGCGTTCGCATCACAAAGAGCCCCCTGGAATCATTACTGGGGAAACAAAATGGTTGCTTAGTCAGGCTGTCAATTGGATAACTTTATATGCTGCTTTCTTAAGTCTTTGGATCTGAGTTGTTCAAAAATAAATGTTTATTACTAGGATTATAAAAAACAGTATCTGACATTTGACCCAATTAGCACTAGATTTATATTGCTACTAAAGACTGATTCAGATTAGATTACTCTTACTTCCTTGTCTCTTCAGGTCAGGGTGGAGCACAGGGAAGTTTCCTCAGCCTTGGCTGCACATAATCTGTGACCATTAGAGTTCTGCAATTACCCAGTGCTGTAAACCATCACCTAAATCCAAATTAAAATTGCCACCCACACTGAAACAGAAAAAAATCTTGATCAAGAAAATTGCCCACAACACATTTTACTAGTGCCTCTAAAAAAACCCTCTATAGGTTTTCCTGATTAAATACCCAGGTAGAAAAAGTATTCTAAAGTGTCTGGTGCAGCCAGATTAGTAAGTGCATAAAGACTGGTTGCTCAGCAAGAGTAAACGTGATCTCCCTTGGATGTCTTTCTGACTGCATTTCACAATCACTGTAGCTTTACTCTGCAGTTTATTCCAGATATTTTCAATTCTTTGACTCACATTCTCCTGCCTCCAATTTATTCTTAATAGATTAATTTGCAATTGCTCCACTGACATTTGAGCCTTTCATGACCATTTGCAACTCATCTCATTTCACTCATGAAGCCCCTACATAATAGTGAAGGTTCTATCAGGTCACTTCTATCTGTCTACTTCCCAGGCCTTCCATCTTCATGAGTCGTCTTAGAGTCATCTGGGCTCTCATTGGATGCACCCTCTTCAGGGCAAAAATAAAGCATCTCTTAAAAGGTGAATGCAAATGAATCCATATCCCATCACTTTGATAGACAATTTGATCACACCCATGTAATTTCAATCATCTGCCCTCAAAGTAACCAAATGTCCTGTTTTATTTTATTTTTAGGGCAGCCACACACACTGGACTGCTGAGATTTTTCTGTAATACTCCCAAATCTTTCTTATTTGGTATATTGCATAATCTCAACTCTGTTGTGATTTAGTGGCTCCAGCCACGCTGATCTAGGCCACTAAATCCAACTCTCTCAGTTCAGCAATACTGGTTTGTTATGGTGTAACGGGAGGGGATAGTCTGTCCTCCCCGTCTCTCAGATTTTGCAGTTCGTATCGGGTGAGGCTAGCCTGCCCTCCCCTGTCTCTTAGTTTTGCCGTCTCCCCTTCGTTCGCTGAGGATCTCGGTTCCCTCAACCAGGTGGGGGCGGGGAAATAGGGGGGTCTCGCCCTCTCTCCCGGACCCCAGCCCAGGGCCCTAAGGACAGGATCGCCAAATTCCGTCCTGCCGGTGGGGAACTTGCCCGAAACTCACCGGCCCGCAGGCTCCTTGCCCTGCCCTGGGCTACTTCCTGTTCCCCTCAGTTTCTCGTCCCGTGCCGGTCTCCCCGTCTCTGGGCCCCGTCCACTCTTCTCCCTCGTTCGCTCCCCCGCTCCCCTCTCCTCGTCCTCCCAACCCTCCTCCTCCCTCCTGATCCAGCTGGGGTTTTAAAATGCCCGCGTCGGCGTCGCGACGTGATGACGTCTGCCGCCGCGCAAGCTAGCCCCGCCTCCTCCGTCTTCCCCCAACTCCCTGCCGGCTGGAGAGCTGCCACGCCGCTCCACAGCTGGGCGGCCACGGCCGAACAAGCGGCGCACTTTGCTTCCCACCCCCCCCCCCCACTGTCCTGAGAAGGGTTAGGGCGACTGCGGGTTTAGTGCGGGATGGGTCGGTGTCGGCGGAGTAGATGCGGTCCGCCCCGTCACATATGGTTTACTGAAGTTTGCCTTTGGTTTAAGTAACGAACAAAGTCTGGTATTTTAACTGTGATAGTCATTCAAATCATGGGATGGGCCAGATCCTCAGCTGGTGTTAATTGGCATAGCTGCATTGACTTCCCTGATCTGAGCACATGTTCAGGTGATGTTTACAACCACTTGTTTCCTGTGTTGGAATCACATCTGTTCCCCATTTAAATGCTGAGGTTTACGGAGTCTAGGTCCATATACCAGAGCCAGGCAGACTCCCTGGCCTGGAGAATTGGTGCAGTTCCATTGTGCAAGGCCAGCACGGGCCGAGGGACTGACAGATTCACCAGGTCCCTAGGCAAGGTGTGTGCATGGGAGGGGGCGGTAGCTCTGTTCCGTCAAAAGGGGTGAAGCCTCCGGTAGAACGGGCAAGGCTGGGGCTAACCTCAGCACCAAATGGAGTGTGCTGCACCTACCCCAGGCAACCCTCAGCACTCCCTAGAGGGCACCATGTGGGCTTTGATGACAATTTAAAGTACCCTGGGGTCCAGCAGCCATCACAGTAGTGGCTGTTGCCTCCTGCCAGCTTGATTTGAACTGGCCTACCACTTTACCCCATTACTAACCTCTTGAGCCACTCAGCCCCACCTGAACCATTCCCCCCCCCCCCCATAGGCTGTTTTACATATTTCACTCATTACCTTAGCTCAGAATCTTTATGGAGGAAACTTACTGGTTGATTTGTGAAACTCTTAAGTACAATCCCGCCCTGTTGTATTTCAGTTTTGATGGGCAATATTAGGAATATGACTGAAGAGCTCCAGAACTGTCAAGCAAGACTATCCCCAGCACTCTGTCATGCTCCTACATTGCTTTCCTTTCAAAAGAGTAATGATTTTCATGTTTCCAATGGTTAAATAAGAAAAAATGTTTTGAGTAATTTATGCATACATAGTATTACTAGATTCACCCTGCATTTAGCTGTTTTATGGCCTTTTGCATGAATAAATGTAATTTTGTTTGCTACTATGCTGTTCTCCAAGGAAATTATATTTATTATATACATAAATCACATCTTCAGAGAGAATTCTGAGAACATCCTTTCAACACAGAGGTATCATTATCCCCAGTTTGCGTCTGGGGAGACAAAGGAGTTAAGGATCATATTTTCTAAAGTGGCCTTTTAATTTTGGAGGTGTCTGGTTTTGGGGTGCCTGTTTTGGGGCATCAAATCTGAGACCAGGGATTTCTTATCTCAGAGAAGCCTAAATGCTTAAACTTACAATGGAAGTGCCAGGAGCCGTGATGATTAAGCAGGGCCCACCTGAAAAGTCTGGCCCTAAGCATCTAGTGCTGGCCATTCAAGAGTTCAAGCATCCCAAATTAGAGGATGCTTATTGGGTCCCAAATACCTAGTTCAAGGCCTCACAGCAAGTCGGGGCAGAACTAAGATTAGTACTCAGGAGTTTCTGGCTCGCAGACTTGGCTTTAACAAGTAGGTCACACTGGAATAACTCTTGTCAGTTGAGAGGTAGGAAGTATTCTGCTGTGAATCTCCTTATTTCTCTTGCCCTTCTGAAATTGCATAGATTCCTTTTCCTACCTTACGAGTGTCAACTCTGCACATTTTTTATGACAATTACTCCTGCTCTTATGAACACAAGAATGGCAATATGGGATCTGACCAATGGCCTTTGTTTAGCCCAGTATCCCTCTGACTGGGGCCAGTACCAGATGTTTGTGAGAATGAACAAAACAGTAGAAGCTTCAGGGGTAGCCGAGTTAGTCTATAAACTGCTACTAGACTATTTGTTGTTTTTAAGTTTATCCTGTACAGGCTAACAAAACATATAGATGACATCATGAGCCCACTTCTTCAGATGACCGGAGTATTGAGTTTAGGATGTCCAGACCCAAAATAAATAGGGGAGAAGGGACAGAGGAGAAGGAAAAAATTGGAAGGGGGCAGGAAACAAGAAGCATAGGGTATGTAAATATCAAAGGGAAAACCAAAAAGGCAAAACTGGTAAAACTCACCACTCGGGTCATCTGAAGAAGTGGGCTGTGCCCACGAAAGCTCATGATACCATCTACATATTTTTTTAGTCCATAAAGTACTACCAGAACAGGAGAGTTCATCAAATGATCCATCCCAGATCATCCAGTCTCAGCTTCTGCCAGTGAGAGTTTTAGGGGCACAAAAACTTATTCCTTGTCTATTACCCCTAGAAATGGAATCCATGTCTCTGAAAAAATGTGTAACCTCCTGATTTCGTCCACTCTTGCTCCTAATAATTTATACTGCCAAAATGATACTACTTTGGTACCAAGCCTATGACAGCTATTAGGGTTTGAATCAGCAATGCACACTTAATGAAAGGGGATGCAGCTAGAATGACACTATCAATTCTTTGAAAACATTGTAGATATTTATCAAGTGATTAACGTGTAGTAACTTACTCTGGTCTTACTAACCTACTTTCCATTGGATTGTAAATGATTTTACTGCCTCAAGTATGGCTCTGATTTCTAATCATTCAGATTTTATTACATTATCATATTTTTTAGATTTATTTCTAGGTTTTGCATAAGATTCAAATTGTTATCTGGTTTATAAAATAAGATATATTCATCTTGGTCAAAAGTCACATTAAGATAATTATCTTGCCCTTTTGGCAGATAATTTTGTTTGCTGTGTATTGAAAATATTTTTTGGAATCATTCCTGTTAAAGTGGCTGTGTTTGTGATCCAAGCAATATTTTTACAATCTCTCCCCTTGGGTGGGAACTTGACATTTTCCCCTTCCAATAGTGGGAAAAATGTGGCCAGTTTCCAATGAAACACCTATGAGCCTGCCATACATGTATAGCATATATACTGCTGCTGACTAATCTGAAGTTCATGTTACATTTCACTTAGGGGCAGTTTAGAGGGAGATTCATTAAGGCAATTCCACATCATGACAAAGGCAACATTTGTCAGACCTGAGTGTCATTTTAATGGGTATGCTAAAGGATGCTGTCACAAGCTTTCTACTAGTACTGCTGTACCATCCTTTGCACACAGCTTGAACTTGGTCATCAGTGACTTCCAGTTCCTGTGTAGGGTAACTATAGAGTGCTGAAAGTGTATTGTGGGAAGAACATTATGAGTACCCGATACAGACAGATTACAGAAAATAATATTTTCTCATGGAAATAACTTAGATCACTATTATGACCTTCATCCAACTCTACTTTCTCAGCAAGCCTTGGTATCCTTAACACTGCTGTGCTATTAACCATTTCTTCTTGAACTATATTTTTCTCATCATGCTGTAAACAGCGGCATGCTTCAGACCAGCCTGTCTCCAGCCCAGCTACTAATAAGAAGCAATTTATTCAGGTTCCAGGTACTATCTGGACTTTCAGAGTAAAGATGTATTTCAGCACCGCTCCTCAAGCAAACCACACCTGCCTTCTATTCTTTGCACCGGCCTCCATAGAGACCAGTGTCAAATTCAAGATCTTGGGCTTACCTTCACAGCTCTCAGTGGTCTGCGCCCAGCATATTTAAAAGATCATCTGTATCTCCAGATGAAGACTGGGGTCAACGGCTCTGCTCTTTGGGCAGAGTATTCATAATACTAGTAAAGCTCATATGTACGAGTGGCAGCCATCTCAGGGACCAGTCTGAGATCTCGAATAAACACACAGATACTAAGGACAATCACAAATCTTGACACTTGTTGATGAGAGGGAAAGCACATATCAATGGAAACCAAAATATGCACCGTTATGATGATCATTTACTATTTATATTGTAGTGGTACCTAGCATCCCATGCAAGTTTCAAGACCCCATTGTACTAGGCACTTTCCATACACATAACAACCAGAATGTCTCTGCCTTTCAGATCCGAGACAACAGGCAACTACAACAAACAGCTGGCCAGAACACCAGGTAACAGTGAAGGTAACACATTCTGTGCTGGAGGAAACACAGGCTGATGCATCATTTTCAATGCAGTCACACAGGAACAATTGAGCACAGAGCCATCTATGTAAAGCCCATTCCAAAAGAGTACTCCAGGCGTGGCAACCAATAAGCTTACTTTGTGTTTTCCCATATTATGGGCACTCTCTTCTAATACCAATACAGTCCATGTTGAGAAAGTTCTTGATCATAAACACAGACTAACATGCTACACCCATGCCTTAAACTTCCTCCTCCCTGCCTCAGGAAGCATCTCAACACAAGCATCTCAAAGATGTTAAATATGTGACAATCAGTTTGTGTTTTTCAGGTTGTCAAAATCCTGACAGACAAAGAGGTAAGGAAATCAGCTGTCAAAATACTCTGAGGAGAAGTTATGCTGTCACTGAAACACCATTAGTTTAGTGTGTGATTTTTTTTTTTTTAAAGACTAAAAGTATCATCTATCGGTATGTAAGGAAACAATTCTCCTGGCCAGTTGCTACTGCTCATTTTCATTCTTTAATCATCAGGGAAATAAATATTTATCACAAGCCGCCGTATTTTATTTTTATACACACACACACACACACACACACACACACACACACACACTTATTAATTGGCATGCACTCCTAGAGTGACAAAAGTCATTTGATAACCTACAAAAGTACTGCAGGATTGTTACTTTGTGGCAACCATTATGTGAAATGGAGTTACTCTGCAGTTACCACAAAAATAGCATATAGCATTATGCAATAACACAATAAATAACTCATGTCATCTCTGTAGCTATACCTTTTGCCAGGACAAATACCAACCCAATCTAAAAACAAATCTAAGGGTGCTATAATAATGCTGGAATGACATGCCTCTTAAGCTGTTTACAACTGACAGACGAAGTAAAATGGTTTGACAAGAAAGAACACAGTATATGTTGACAGCCTTGCTTAGTTCATATTTGAAAGGCAAAATTAAAGTCACACTTTTACAAGGTACAGAATTCCTCTCCCTTGAAGGACATCCTGTTAAGCAAAGCACAGTATTAAGATGATGTCAATCTCCTCTTTCTTGTCTCCTGTTTTTATGAGAAGGCCACTAAGTGGTACACCTAAAAAAACCAAACAAACCCCAAACAAAGCAGTCCTCTGACTCCAAATCTCAGTAATTGCCTGTGAAAACATATCATTTAGGAGAATCTGAGAAAGAGCAAGAGTGAGAGCAGCCATAAGTGTTCACCCTCCATAATTTCAGGGAGCACTAGAACACAGGGGCAGCATTTGGCTTTTTCTGGCAGCAGGCAGCACCATTAAGAAATAGCTGACATCTGACAAAGGATGAGAACAAATCCCCCAGATCCACGGGAACACCTTTCCCTTGATTACAGGGTTTGGGAGAAAAATCTAAAACCACAGAGACAAAAAAGATAACTTGCTTTGGTAGAGGGTGATGGAGACATAGTAATATGAAAAATAAACTTACTTTAGGGCATGTACAAAATACTGTTAAAGGGGAATGTTAGTGAAACAATGGTGAAGGCTTTCACCGTTAGCATGTCATCTTTCAGTTGCATTTGGGGTATTACCAGCTGGTTATTTGGTGGCCAGAGTGGCATGAGCTGGGGTTCTCGGTGGAGTTTCTGCTGGACAGCGCTTTGCAAAAATCATGGTTACTATGTGATACCCTTGTTAGAAGATGCGCTTAAGATCCTGGAGACTAAATCGCCCTTGACCTTCCATGGGTGGTGACCCATGACAGTAGCCAGGCAGTTTACAGAAGGTTGAATGGGTTGCTATACCTTTTCTGTGGATAAACATAGGAATTCACTTGCTAGTGTGTCAACCAATCTCACTCTTCACAAATACTGAAAGTGCCCTAGAAGTAGGAGCCCAGGGTTTCCTATTTACATTGTAAAGATTTATCAAGAGAACATTGAGAATGACCCTACACAGAGAAGCATAGGACCTGACTCCAATTTTATTTACATGGGTCTAATGCTGGTGTAACTCCACTGACTTCAGATGACCCTGAGGTAAGACTAGAATAATGTCCACTGTATTCAGAGGGACCTCAGTTGTGGCAATGCAATTACGGGGGGGGGAGGGGCGCGGGGCGGAGAAGAGCTGGTTCAAGTGGTTACCTTACTATAGGCGTGAAAGCATAAAAAGCAGCATTTCCCAATTGCTTTAATTGGCTCTATGTCAATAGCCTGCTGGCAGCACACTCGCAGGAATGGTTCAAAATTTTGGGCGAGAGCTGCAGTTCAGAAATCAGAACAATGCTGAGTGGAAGCATTTTTTCTAACTAATGGAAGTTTTGCCTACATATTTCTTCCCACACATGAAGGTCATCAAATGTGTGTGTGCCAAATGTTAGAATTGATGCCATCCTAATGAACTCTGAAAACATTTTCCTGTCAAAGCAAATAGAACAAGTTGACATCACTGATCCCAGCATCGACCAAAGAGAAAAAACAAACAAACCATCAGTTCAAACATCAAATGGGTGTTTTTTGTGCTCTCAGTTCAAGGATGTGAGTCCTGCAGGGCAATGACAGAGGGAGGCTGGGTGCAGACGACAAGAGGGTTATGCTCATTTGAAGTGAAGTGGGCCTGAAGGAAGAGGGATTGCCTGAGTGCTGAGGGTAGGACACTCTGGGGCCCTGCCTACTCCTACTGGTAGGCACAGCTGAGAACTCCTATCTAAAATGTGCTGGGTTCTTGTCCATATCAGGCAAGGATCTTAGCCAAGGGCAAAGCCTGTTAATAAATTAGGTAAGAAGTGACAAGCTAACACCATTCCAAACTAGCACACCCCTTTCCCGCTAGTGTGGCATAGCTCTGGCCCCACACTTCCTAGCAGATTTTTAGTGTGCTTCAGAGGCTCACAGGACCCTCCAACTGCTTCTTGTCTCTCCCAAAGAGAAGGTCCCTGCTTAATGAGCCATTCTCATCACAGGCAAGTCACTAGCCGGGGGGACGACCCCTTCCATGCTTCTAGTCTCTCCTTTTTCCCCAGTGGCAGCCCACCAGGCATGGGGAGGATTGGGGGAACACAGTCCCACTCACATATTCTGAGTTCCAGCCCACAGTCCTAGGTAGTAGCCACTAGTGGGGCTATTGTCTTTATCCCCACAGAATAGCAACCTCTCCCTGGGCCACTTCCTCAGCCACTCCCACAGAACCATCTTCCTGGCATCTTGGAGAAGGCTCACCCATGCTTCTTCTCCTTCCCCTTCTTTACCTGGGGGGGAGGAGGGAGAGGGACCTTTTATAGTGGGCCAGCTGGCCCTAACTGGCTGCAGGTGTCTCATTAGCCTGCTGCCGCAGGCCAGTTCTTAAGGTGCCTAGCTGTCTTGATTGCTGGGCAGCAGTCTCTGGTAGCCTTTTCTGGGAACAGAAAGCCACTCACCCAACTACCCCTGTGTCTGTCCTCCATCAAACTCCAGCAGCCCACTGCCTTTGGTCTGCCACACAAGGTAGAGATCCCTTCCAATTTAGCAGTATGGAAAGGACAAGGCAGGCATGAGAGTCAGAAGGACAGCCCCTGGAATAAATATTAGAAGCAAACAAAAAGAAAATAAGCACTTATGCTTGATGTACTTCACTGGGACTCAGGAGAGCTGGACTAATTTCCAGGCTCTGCCACAAACTTCCTATGTGACCTTGGGCAAGTCACCTCATCTCTCTGGGTCTCAGTTCCCCATGTGGAAAATGGGAATAATAATACTTCCTTTCTTCTATCTTTTGTCTGTCTTTGCAGTTTAGATGCAAAAGATGGGCAGTTCTCTTACCATAAGTTTGTACAATAACACAATAGGGCTATCATCTGGGCTGAGCCTTCCATATGCTTCTGTAATGCAAAGTGCTATTTATATAATAACTGGGAAGTGACAAAGAACCAGGATTTTAAAAGATATTTAGGTGCCTTAAGCTGCAGAGAAATACATAGGAATATTTTCAAACGTACTTAAGAAATGTAGAGGCCTAATTCCCATGGTACTCCCAGCGAGCATTTCTTCATTGTGCTGTCACAAACATTTTGCTGATGAGAACTGCCAGAGGAAAGTGAATCTGCATAGGAGTTATTGTTGAGAAGCAGCATGGCACACTCAGGACTGGTGACAGGGGATTTGGAGCCAAAAGAGAGGACGAGAACACTCCTCTGTACTCTGCACTTCAAACACATTTACTTCTCCTCCTCATCTTATTTCCTGTTATTTCCAAGATCTGCTCTGCTTCTCCTGTGTCACTTCCAATTCATGCCTCCTGTTTTTGGCTGTGCTCTGTTACCTGGTTTCCACTTCTTCCAAGAGCAGTTTTAACCATCAATACTTCTGCTTGCCAGTTCTGACCATTTCAAAAACCTTTTATCTTCACCCCCTTCTATTTCTGATCCATTTCATTGCCTCCTACCTTTCCAATATCTATCTAGGCCAGTGCATAGAGAAAGACATAGAGATCCCAAATAGGTGCAGAAAAGGGAAAAGGTTAGATTAAATAACAACCACTGCTTGCTGTACCACAGTGAGTTGTGTTTTCATATACCATGGTGGATGTGAATTATGGGTTACTCTCTCAATTACAAAAAAAATGTGCTATACTACTGCAAATTGTTATATCTGGAGTGTATATTATAAATGTTATCTCAAGATGTACGCACTTAACAAACACACAAATACACACAAAATACCCTATGAACTCTTAGCCCTATTAATATAAAGAGAAACAGCTGCAAAATACTCCAGTGCTATATATTGGTATTTCATTATCCAGAGTGGGCCAGCTTTTAATGGAAAATGGAAGAACAATTCAGTACATCTCTAGTTTGCCTTGACCGAAAGGTACATAAAGAAAGAGTACTTGTTTTTCCTGATTTGCTGTACTGGGTCCTACGAGCACTATGCCAACCTAACTGCAAATAAGAAAAGAAGCTATGATACAATTACAAATGCTCTCTAGACCTGGGCACTCCTATTCACAACCAATGGGTATAGCCTGCTGGGCTAATTGAAAAGGCAAAAGAATTTCAAACCAATAAAAGGAAGTTGTCATGAGGTATGGGTGTCTTGTTCTGGGGTCAGGCACCAAGGGCCGAGCTGAGAAGATCTCACCAGAGCTTGAAGAACAGAGCTGACACCTGGGCCCTATTTCCATAAAAACCAAAAGTTTCCAGTGGGACAGGGATGTCCTCTGAAGGATGTGGAGAGCGTGGATTAACTTCTTCATCCTTCCAAAGAGAAGAAAACAATTCTTGTGGATTGTTCTTTCCTTTCCCTGGAAACTGTGTTGGCTGAGTTACTGACAGAGGATCTATAGTTTGTTTGCTGCATAGTCAAGCCACTCTGCCAAAACAAAAACAAAAAAAATGAGAAACGAATCACTTTTCTGGAGGAAAACAATCTGTTTTGCTATTTGCTTTTATTTGTCTTTCTACCATAGCTTAAGAGGGTCAGTCACCCCAAATCCAAGGGCCCTATTACAGAAGTACTTTTATTTGCAACATATAATTAACCTCTGGAACTCTCTGTAGCAGGATATGACTGGGTAAGATTTTTATTTAATAAAAGGATTAGTTATTTATAGCAATAAGAACATCATCTGCATTTCTACAAGTAAGGATACAATCATGGCTAGCAGCCATTGTTCTTCAGGTCAGAAACCAAAAGCAGCTAGGTTTGAGAAGCAAATTCCTCCCCAGGGAAGAGTATTACACAACGAGGTGAATTTTGGGATGGTGAAACTTCCTATGAGGCCTCCAAAAATGGCCACATTCATAGACAGGAATATATAATACTACATGTGGTTCTTTGACCTATTCCAACACAGCAATCCTTTTGTTTAACACCACTGCTGCTGGACCGCCCATCTGCAAGATTCCTGGTGTTAGACCTCTGATTATAAAGCCATAGAAGGATTAACTAAAAAGAATGTAACTATTGAGTTGACTATGAGATTTATCTGGCAAACTGAGACCTATGGAAATGCTGTAGCAAATGGCAAGAATCAGGGACCACATGGGAAATTTGATTTTATAGCCCTCAAGACTCAAGAGGCTTCTGAAAAGAAAAGCCTCATAGACAAACAAGCAAGAGAGAGACAATTCAGGAAGTGACTCAAGTTATTTTTAGCAAATATGTAAAATGGCTATAGCTAGATGGACAGAGCAGATCACGGGAAATTGGAATCTGCAGGCATTGGGAGTATTTTGGAAAGTACAACTTGCCACTTACGTTTGAGAGGGAAAACAGCATCAGTTTTGTTCTTGTGCATAGGAAATCAATCCCATAAGCTATTCCCGTTTGTTATCAGTGGTATGAAAAAGAAGTAACCTTCCCTTAACAGAGATGCAGATTTTGAATTTATACAGAATTGGGACTTTGGGAGCCTTCTGGGGTGCAAAAGACAATGCAAACCACAAACACCTCAATCCATTGTATCTATTGTGCCATAAAATATCTGTACCCTTTTGGGCCAAATACTTGCTTTATGTAAGTCTCTATAGATCCAATTACTTGTATGAAGCTACACCAATTTCTACCAGCTGAGGATCCAGCCCTTGGAATTTATCTGAAGGATCTCCACAAGCTATGGGGAAAAATCCCAACTATTTCAGATTTAACACTTTTCTGTTCCAAACTGAAATGTCATTGCATGCAGAGGTGTGAAGAAAACAAACAAACAACCCCCCCTGCAGCCTTGTGAAAAGCAGACAGGGAAACTACAGCTGTGAGTTCTGACAGTAATAAAAACATCCTTGGATTGATTCCAGAGAATTATTGAACAGAATGTAGTTAGTTGGGTTCTGTGGGGTTTAGTTCGTTTGTATTTACTTTTTTTAAAAAAGACTGCACATCACTTAATTTTTCTGAGCACAATTATGTCTTTAAGGTTCATCCCAGCATAAGGTGTGATGAGTGAACAAATCTCTCTGGGGAGAACACAGCAAGACAGAATGCCTTCTGGATGCACTTAGGCCAAGCATACAATACTGCAGCCCTTTATGGGCTTGCATTTTCTATTATCTCTTGCAAACCACTGGCTCCTGAGTGGACAGCCAGATCTACAGGCCAGGGAACAGGAGAGTGGAGCCACGGCCCTGCCTCCTTTCCACTTCCTCCTGCCCCCTTTGGAGCTCTTTGCACCTCAGTGGAGTAAGGAAGAAGCAGTCCCTGAACTCCCTCAACACAGGGGCTGCAGAACCTGACCCTCACTGAACACTACAAGGTTGGAAAATATTTTACTTACACACACACCATGTTCCCTTCACTCAAACCTACACTCTCCCACTCTGCATGGTCCATCCAGAATCTAGCCCTATCTTACTACAGCAAGAGGTTTGATAGGAAAGTCATGTGTTCTAAGCCAACTGCTGTGTGCAATTTATTTATTTACAATTCCCCAGCCCTGCTGTGGGCATTTCTGCATCTGTTAAAACATTCACAATATTAAAACCAAATGCAAAAGATCAGAGAATAAATTGCTCCTCTCACCTGCCCAACAGACCCTGCAGTAGCTAATAACAAGAGCCAGCAAGTCCTCTGGCCCCTCCCCTTCCCAAAGGTCCGAGAAATCAATGACTCTTGCAAGTGGCTCTGGAAGGTTAACAAGCCTGAGCTTTGGCAGGCCAACAGGGGAGGCAAAATGAAAGCTAGACATCAAGCTACTCACGAACAGCAAAAGTGTCTGCAGGAAACGCGCCCATCCTTAATATCAGCCTTTGCAAACCAAGCGCCACAGACAAGGGAAATGGCAGTACTTACTGCATTGCCACATTCAGCAGCCTGCAAATACTGGGCACTTCTACACAGCAGGGCAAAAGCTGATTTAAGCTATGCAACTTGAGTTACATCAATTGCGTAGCTTATGTAGAAATAGCTTCATTTGACGCTGTCCACTCAGCAGGAAGTTGAAGGAAGAATACTGTCCCTCCAACTTCCTTTCTCCTTGTGACATGAGGGTTACAGGAGTCAGAGTAAGAATTCCTCCAGCTCACCATTATTTCAAAATAATAGCTTGCAGCGTAGACACGCTCTTTGTTATTTCGGAATAATGCTAGTTATTCTGAAATAACACTGCTGTGTAGACATAGCCTCCAAGTCCACAGCACCCCACACAGTCCTGCCCCTCCGCCCCTTTTCAAGGCTCATTGCCAAGTTCCTGCTGGAAGCTGCTTGTGGCCTCCCAGCACTACCACCCAGGAGGGCTCCTCTGAATTGAGTGTTAAAGGAGCAGCGGGACTGATACTGTATCTAATATGGCACAGGGTTCCTGTACCACAACGCACCCAGACTAATGAATGGCGGTGCCCTGGAGTGCAAACAAACAGGGAAAGGTTCTATTTTCAAAGCAACCATATTGCACTTCAATGAAGATTCCCTCCCCCCCACACACACACAAAAAGTTTTAATATACACACTAAATTAAGCTTGAAAAGGGGGACATTTCATCTTTAATCTATTTACTTCTGAATATTTAACATACAATTCTGGCACCAATCACCAGATTTAACTGGAAAATTACTCACTAATCTGTTTGCTTATTTGGAATAATTGGGTAGGCTGCCAGGGAAGAGGATTTCCTACCCTGTTTAATATCTCAGTTAGTAGTCCAATTTCAGCTTGGCGGCATAATTACTCTGACAGAGCTGTAGCCACAGGGCCTGTGAGTGGGGCTGCTTTTTAAACCGTAAATTATGGAGGATTAGCATTTATGAATTTTAAATCAGGGCTGTGGTAGGAGACACTAAAGCTGCTTAGAGCTTGCAAACCACTGCATTCAATCACCAGTCATTAACACTTCCCTTCCCAGAGCTTTTTGCAATGCTTCCAATAAAAATACATTTGCAGTCTTCTTGGGGTGACCTGGCTCTGTATCTGCGGGACCGTGTTGGGATCCACATTCTAGCAAAGGGGGGTCAAGATCCAGGCTGGCCAAGATTGGCCCTGGAAACATAACACTGAGAAGCTCTCTCCCTTGTTTGGTTTCTGCTGCCGCTTCTAACAGATGGGGAACTGTGTCATTTGATCCCCAGGATATCCGTGTTAGTATATTTAAACAATTACAAATATTAAAAACGCTGCTGAAATCAGAGAAGCCACGCGGCTGTTCTGCAGAGATCTGAACTCTGCCATGCTTCCAGCTTGAGAGCCTCACCTCACAAGCTTATTGCTGTTGTGTTTGCCCGTCAGGCTCATGATGAATCGTTATGGGGTAAATCCTTCCTTTGATGTATGCATGTAACTTATTTTAAAGCCAATGAGAGTCATGTACATGCACAGAGGGTGAAATATTCTGTGCCCTGAAGAGTGAGCATTAAAGAAACCTGACAAAAATTGCACCACTTTGAAATTACAAGTCACTCCCGTGAGGAGTCCAAGGAACTCGGAAGCCATAAGATATACATCAAAATACATGTTATGCCCTTCTTGCTTTATGAATATGTGTGTGTATCTCTCTCTCTCATTGAGGGTCCAATTGAGCAAGGTACTTCAGAAAGTAGTGCTATAGTGACTGTGTGGTGTTACCATCTGGGAGGCCAGAGAGGCACATAGGAATCCAGAACTGTTGTTGCCACCAGGAAAATGTATTTAAAACAGCTCCTGCATGACTGAAAGTAAAGGGAAAACATTAGATACATAAGAACTTGAGAACATAAGAGATGCCGTGCTGGGTCAGATCATGATCCATCTATCCCAGTATCCTTTCTCTGATGGTGGCCCATACCTGGCCTTCAGGGGGACTGTACAGAACAAAGACTGGGACTTTTCAGATTAGAAAAGAGGTGACTAAGGGGGGATATGATAGAGGTCTATAAAATCATGACTGGTGTGGAAAAAGTGAATAAGGAAAAGTTATTTACTTATTCCCACAATAAGTGGGGTCACCAAATGAAATTAATAGGCAGCAGGTTTAAAACAAAAAAAAGGAAGTTTTTTTTCACTCAGTGCATAGTCAACCTATGGAACTCCTTGCCAGAGGATGTGGTGAAGGTTAGGACTTTAACAGGGTTCAAAAAAGAGCTAGATAGATTCATGGAGGTTAGGTCCATCAATGGCTATTAGCCAGGATGGGTAACAATGGTGTCCCTAGCCTCTGTTTCTTTGGAGGTGGGTGATGGGGAGGGATCATGTGAGGATTACCTGTTGTTTTCCCTCCCTCTGGGGCATCTGGTATTGGCCACTGTCGGCAGACAGGACACTGGGCTGGATTGACTGTTGGTCTGACCCAGTATGGCTGTTCTTATGTTTTATGTAACAAGGCAGTTATGTAGTATCCCACCTGAATTCCCTACCTACCTTCTCACAGAGGTTTAGAGGCCTCTCAGACGTAGAGTTGCATCCCTGACAATCTTGGCTAATTGATTGGCCCACCACCCTCTATCCATTTATTCAGATGGTTTTTTTAACCCAGTTTTTCTTCACAACAGCCCATGGCAATAAATTCCACAGGTTAGTTGTGCATTGTGTGAAAAAGTACTTCCTCTTGTTTATATTAAACTTGCTGCCTATTAATGTAATTCAGGGTCGGGGGGACGGTTTATTGTATTGTATGAAAAGGTAAACAACACTTGTTCCTTCGCTTGTTCTGCACCATTCATGATTTGAGAGACCTTAGTCACCTCTTTTCCAAGCTGAAAGGCCCTGATCTTTTTACTCTCTCCGTGTATGGAAACTGTTCCGTTCCTTGATCGTCTTTATTGTCCTTCTCTGAATCTTTCCCAGTTTCATTATATCCTTTTGGAGCCAGAACAGTCTGAACTGGGCACAGTATTCATAGAGCAGGTGCACCAAGGTCTTATTATGGCATTATGATATTTTATGTCTTTTTAAATCATTTTGCTAATTGTTGCTACCGTGCTGTTAGCTTTTTGGCTACTATTTTGCAACTAGCCAATTAGCCCGTCATAAGACGGGATTTTCAGGTCTCTCCTCCACGTCGGTCTTCTCTCCTGGGCCTCTGGTCTCTCTCTCTCTCTCTCTCTCACTTTCCTCCCTCCTCCTACTGCCTCCCCCCCGCTCTCAGCTCTCCTCTGCCTCCTCCCTCTCTCTCTGTCTCTCTCTTTCTCTTCTCCTCCCCCTCCTGACTCTCCCTCGGGGGAACATGGAGCCCAAACAGTCTCTTGTGCCACTTGTTCCCACGGCGGGAGGCAAAGGGGGGCGTGTCAGTGACGTTCACGGCCAGGGATCAGGGCCTGGAGCCACTGTCACACCACATGTCGCCCCCCCCCCCTTGCCTCCCGCAGTGGTGCTTGGCTGACTTCTGCGCTGCTCAGATGGGCTGCCACAGGGGAGCAAGTGGCACAAGTGGACATTTGGGCTCCCCTGTGGTGGCCCAGCTGAGCGGCACAGAAGTCAGCTGAGCACCACAGGGGGAGGCAAAGGGGAGCACGAAGAGTGGTGGGATGGTGACATAGGGGAGCAAGTGGGGCAAAAGGCCATATGGGGACCGCGGTTCCTCTGTGGCGGCCCGGCTGAGTGGCACAGAAGTCAGGCGAGCGCCACGGCGGGAGGTGAAGGACGTGACTCAGGCAACAGTGCCGCCCAGAGGTAACAGCCAGGGAGGCAACAGCGCCTCCTAGAGGGAACAGCTGTTACAGAGTCTCAGACATTGGGCTACTATATATATGACGAGCAGAAGTTTCCAGAGAATGATCCATGGTGATTCCAAGATTTTTTGCAAGGGAACAGCTAATTTAGAATTAATGATTCTACAATTGGGATAATTTTTCCAAAGTGCATTACTTTGCACTTAGCAATGTTGAATTTCGCCTGACATTATATTGTGTAGTTACTCAGTTTTATGAAATCCAGCTTTAACTCCCCACAGTCTGTTCTGGATATAACGGTCTTGAATAATTTTGTATTGTCTGCAAACTTTGCCACTTCTTGATTTGCCCTTTTTCCAGATCACTACAATATTAAACAGAAAAGATCCCAAAACAGGTCCTTCATGAACCCTGCTAGTCACCTCTTTCCATTGTAAAAATTGATAATTTATGTCTACCCTTTCTTTCCTCTCTTTCAACCACTGCTGATCTAAGAGATGGCCTTTCCTCTTCTCCCATGGCTTCTTTGTTTTCTTAAGAGCCTTTGGCCAGGGACCTTGTCTAAGACCTTCTGAAAGTCCAAGTACAATACGTTGACTGGATCACTTCTATACACATGCTTGTTGATTCCCTCAGAGATTTCAAACCAATTGGAGAGACATGATTTCCCTTTACAAAGGCCACACTGACTCTTCCCCCAACAAATCATATTTACTTACGTGTCTAATTATTCTATTTTTTTCCTAAAATTTCTATCAATTTGCCTGGTACTGATGTGAGGCTCACTGGCCTATGATTACCAGCATCTCCTCTGAAGCCCTTTTTCAAAATTGTTGTTACATTAGCCATTTCCAACCATCTGCTACAAAGGCTGTTTTCACTGATAGATTACATACCACAGTAGATCTGCAATTTAATATCTGAGTTCCTTGAAAACCCTTGGGAGACGGTCCCTGGAGACTTATAACTGTTTAGCTTAGCAGTTTGTACTAAAACCTCTTCCATTGAGACATCGATTTGGGACAGTGCTTTCACCCAAAAAGAATCGCTCTGATTTGGATATCCCCTGTATATACTCTGCAATGAATCCTGATGCATAGAATCCATTTAGCATCTCAGCAAGGGTTGCCTTCTTTGAGTGTTCCTTTAATACCTGTGTTGTCTACTGGCCTTACTATTTATTTGGAGGCTTCCTACTTCTGAGGTACTTCCAAAATTATTGTTAGTTTTTGCATTTTGACCAAGTTGCTTCTCACATTCTGATGTGACCGGTCATAATATTCTTTCACATTTAGCTTGCCAGACTTTGTGTACCTTCCTATTTTCTTCATTCATATTTGACTTCCAAATGTTAAAAGATGACTTTTTGCTTCTAATGATCTCCATTAGTTTACTATTTAGTCATGGTGGCAATCTTCTGGTCATCCTACTGTCTTTTTTTCTTTGGGTATTCATTTAGTCTGAGCCTCTATTATATTGTTTTTAACTAACCTCCATGCACCTTATTACATTTTACTTTTGTGATGCTCTTTCTAATTTCTGTCTAACTAGCAGCCTCATTCTTGTATATTTCAACTTTTGGATATGAAATGCTACTTGTGGTGGTATTTGGTGGGTGTAGGAAGTATTTTCTCCTTACCAGGATGCTAAATTCAGTTACATTATGATCACTGTTACCAAGCGATTTGTCTGTCATTCCCTTTGGATAAGATCTTGTGCTCTACTTAAGACTAAAATAAGAATTGCCTCTCCTCTTGTGGGTTCCAAGACTAGCAGGAACAGTCATTATGGCTAGAAATTTTGTCTCTACATCACATCCTGAGGTGATATTTGTCCAGTCAATACAGCAATAGATGAATTCCACCGTTATTATTGAGTTTTCTGATTTTGTAGCCTCTCAACCTCCCTCAGCATTTCACAATCGCTGTCACCATCCTGTCAGATGGATAGTGGTCTATGCCTATTGCTATACTCTTATTATTCAAGCATGTAATTTCCATCTGTAGAGCTTCCATGTACAGTTTGAGTCATTTAAGATTTTTACCATATTTAACTCTCTGCTTTCTTTCACAGATAGTCCACTCCCCAGCCAACACGACCTATCCTGTCACTCCTATATATTTTGTATTACAGGATAGTCATATCCCATGAACTATCTTCATTCCACCAAGTTATCAATATCCTCGTGTAATGCCTGGCCTTTTAGTTAACTGTAGCATTTAGACTTCTAGCATTTGTCAATATTCAGTTGCTTGCCTTCATGCATTATATTTAAATGGGACTCTTTTGGGTTTGACTGTTCCACACTCACTCCTACCTACACTTAACCAAATTCTTTAGTATGATGAATAAAAGTAAAGAGTGCAATAAAGTATTGGGGGATAAGGAACTGACACTGAATCTTTGCTCAAAACCTGAAGGGAAGCTGGACCTTTTTTCTTAGGTCCTCTGAAAATTAGTTTAGTCCTACCCCTCTCCTAAATATAAATTTTCAGATAAATGTGCCAGGCCCTTGGCTCATCAAGGTTACTCCAGAAGGACTCAAGAAGAAATTCTCTCCACTGCAAAGTATGCACGATTAAGTGGGTTTTATGTGCTTTTCCCCAAAGCATCCCACAGTGACAGACAGGACACTGGATTACACAGACCTATGCTGAAGTCAGTGGGACTATTCACATACTTAAAGTTACCCACATGGGGTAAATATTTCCAAAGTACCTACGTTCCATTTTCAAAAGTTTTCATGTGACTTAAGAACCTAAGTCTAATTGAAAGTCAATGGAACTTAGGGTATGTCTACACTACCCCCCAGTTCAAACTAGGGGGGGATAATGTAGTCATACGGAGTTGCAAATGAAGCCCGGGATTTGAATTTCCCCCCCTAGTTCGAACTGGGGGGTAGTGTAGACATACCCATAGATCCTTAGAAGCCTAAGACAAAGAGACTAGAGGTGCATCTAGACTACAGGGTTTTTTCAGAAAAATGGCCGTTTTTCCAAAAAAACTTCACTTGCGTCTACATTGCAATCACGTTCTTTTAAAAAGAAATTGAAAAAATGCTGGGGTTTTTCTGACATTGGTAAACCTCATTCCATGAGGAAGAATGCTTTTTCCAAAAGAGCTCTTTCAGAAAGAGGCGTGTGTGGACGGGGAAGAAGGAGTTCTTTCGAAAGAAGAGGAAAGAGGAAAAAGCACAGGTGCCCTGGTGGCCACTCCATCCATAGTAATCAGAGTTTAAATGTGAGATAGTGTCCATTCAGTGAGGATGCTATCTTTCAAAAAAGCAGATCGCCTTTTTGATGCGCTTTGGCAGTGTGGATGCTTTCTTTCGGAAAACGTTTTTTCAGAAGATCTCTTACTAAAAAGCTTCTTTTGAAAGAAGCCTGCAGTCTAGATGTACCCTTTAGGCTCCTAAGACACTGAATCACTTTTGAAGATTTTACCCATGCTAAAGTATTTTTGTGATATGCACCATCCTGGTATGTATTGAGAAACAAACAGACTTTAAACTCAGCCAGCAACAAGCAAGTTCTAGACCATGGAGATCATGTGCAGACAGATTACATAGTGTGGCAAGCATTTCTTGTGTTAAAGGTGCTAGATTCCCAGAAGGCTTTAGACTGGATGCAGTCAGTGTTTGGAGAATTATGGCATACTACAGAATACCAGCAAAAATATTAGAATCATGAATCCATATTATAATGCTAAATGTGCAGAGATAGTGATGACATCAGCCAATGGCTTGTAGTGACAACTATATTATGTCTCCACTATTCCTGGCACAGGTCATTGACTACCTCATGAGGAAAGTAATTCCAGAAAGTAGCCAAGGCATTTTATGGGTAAATGATATTTCCAATAGTATCCCCTCATTTTCGCTGATGACTTTGTCCTGCTTAATTCAACACACTCATAATTGAAGAAAAGAACCAGCTTTTGGCAAATGCATCAAAACAAGTTGTATTGTTCAACATGAGGAAGAGAAAATAGAGAGTGCTCAGTGCCCCAAAAGTAACAATTAGCACAGGTGAAAAAACACTCAAATAACTCATTTTACTTGCCTAGCAAGTGAGATGAGCAGCAACGATGCTAGATGTCAAGGAGTGAATGAAAAAAAAAAGCAAAAGCAAACAACTTTCATAAACCTGAAAAGATTAGAAAAAGTAACATGATTGTCACTGACACCAAAATATGATTTTTTTTTTTACATTTCTGTCCCCCTTTATGGAAATCTGCAGCAGAAATAGATAAAATAAATTCATTCTAAAGTAATTGCCTGTGAAAGATCTTCAGTGTTTTTTGGAAAGAGATTTTTGCAACATCAGAAATTCCAAGTACTACAAATCAATCTAAAGAATCAAACAACACTCAATGACAAACAATGGATATATTCTAGAAGGCCATCAAGATGGCTTCCATGGCAAGTGATAATATAGACACCATCTGGAAAGAAAAAAAGAAAAGTACCTTGCTGAATAAGGACCTAAACTCCTACCCAGATCAATTAAACTTACGCTAGTGGAAGCTATGGGAAAATGGTGTATACAGAACACAGCATAGCTCTTCTATCTTTCTAGCACCAGACCCTGGAGGAGAACGAAGCTCTCCACAATGCTGTCCTTCTATCAGGAACTCCACATCGGGTAATGGGTCCCCAGAGCCTATTTCAAAATGTAAAAATAAACCTCAGCCATGTTTAGATTCTAGGTAGGCACTTCCTGAAGAGCTGGATTTTATTCCCCTTGAAGCTAGATGAATGAGACTCTTTGAAGCTGGCCTCCTCTTTTTTCTGAAGGCCAGGTGAGTCAGAGATATGATTTATATCCATCTCTGCAAGAAAAACCCAAGCCAGCATGGAACAAATGCCCCCCACTTGTGCATGCAGCTCTAAGGGCAGATACCCACACGGCTCTGACAATCTGACCTGGATGTTCCTGATACATAGGTTCGAGGCCGAAGGGAACATCCTTTTTTTTCTCCCTTTCTCATCCACTGTTTTTAGGCCTTTCCTTGTTCCAGTTATTAATTACCCAAGGTTCCGTCAGTGCTGGATGACACTATGTATGCAGTACATGTATGAGATTAAGCCAAGTGTCGAGGGAAAGAGGAAGTGTATGTTCAGAGTTGAAATGAGTGAAGAGTTGTCTTCAGGTGCATCCTCCCCTTAAACATCCTCGAATGAATGAGAAAGGCAATATGATATCTCCCCCCATGCTTTATGAAAATTGGTTTGTGAATATGAACATCCATAGCTTGAAGACGCTTTAAAAAATACCTCAGATAGCCTATCGATGTTAATGTTGCAGGCTGCTGCGTCTGTATATCCTGTTTTTGTGCATGTATCATTGTATGTGAAGTTAGATACATGAAGTCTGAATCTGCTTATAGTTTTAAATGTGCTAACAAGAGCTATGACTGGCTCCTCAGAAGCCTAGGGACTTGGAACAGCCTTGTTTGTCCTTTAAGTCCAAACTGTAGTTGGTTCTAGAAAGACATGTGTGACCATACCACCTAATACTGGAATCCATTTTGAACCCAGTGTTTTTCCATGGGAAAGGGGTGGGGGTACACTGCATCCTCCAAAAGCTGAAGTGGCTCAGTGTCTGCATTGCCCTACAGAGGTGCGGTAACCGCAGTTCTGTGCCTTGTTTGGGGGAGACGAAAGAGTCTGTCCCAGCAGGACAGGGTGATGGGGAACCCAAGAGAGCAAGAAGGCAGGCACTAGTGGCATGATCAGCACACTGAGGAACAATCCCAGGGGATCACAGGCAAACCCAATCACAGGCAAACCCCAGAGAATATATATTTTTGCATGAAGGGCTATTAGTCTGGAGAACCAGTATGTCTGGGGTGGACCAGATGGCCAGCACAAGATAAAGGCCTCAATTCTGAACTGTGGCAGAGCTTTGCTAGGACATTGAGGGGAGTGTAGGGGATGAATTGTGGTTTTCCAATTCTTTTGTAGTTACCTGGATTCTGGGGCCAATCAGGGTCTCCACATAAAGTAGAGCAGGGTCTGAGCTATGCCAAGTTACATTCAGCCCCAACCACTTCCAAAGACAACTCTTGCAGCTCAGAATGGCTGGAGAGCAGCCTGACTCAGGCATGCCCCCTCCAAACCCTTTCTGATCACTCCACTTCGAACTCCTACTACAACAAGGAAGAGGGAGAATATGGGGGATGGTCACAGACAGCCATTGAGTGTCTGTACATGGCTCGTGAAACCTCTTAACCCAGTGGTCATCAAGCAGTAGAAGGGGATTTACTGATAGATCTTGGAGCCTCTGACAGGTGATCCTGACTGGTTTGGCCAGCTGGCTATCAAGTGCAGCATTTCAGCTGCCCCTTCCCCCATGGCTGCGCATCTCCTTACCTTTGCCTTGGAGCTGCCCCCTGCCCCCAGGAGCCTCCTGCTTGCTGTGCAGGGCAGCAAGGGAGAAGAGGGACGCTGATGTCAGTGTGCCCCCTCTCTCACTCGGTATCCTATGTCCACAGAGCAGGGGGGGCACAACAGGACTTGGAACGGAGTTTGCTTGCTGCTTTTGGAGGTGGTGCAGGCCCAAGGCAAGGGTGAATCTGCCTTTGCCCCACGGCACCACCACTTAGGAGCTACCTGAGGTAAGCAGGGCCCAGTCAGAGCCCACATTCTGAAACCCTACCCCAGTCATCAACCCCCTCCTGCACCTCATGCCCCTGCCTAGCCCCGAACACCCCTGCATCCAAATGCCTTCCCAGAGCCTGTACCTAGAACCCCCTCCAGCACCCCAACTACCTGCCCGAAGCTCCGCTCAGAGCCCCTCTTGCACTCTAAATCCCTTAATCCAAGACCTGAGCCTGCACCCCAACCCACTGCCCCTGCCTGATGAAAGGGAAGGAGGATGGGGGAGGGAAGGAGGATGGAGTTAGCATAGGTGGGGCTATGGAGAAGGGGCACAAAGGAGGTGGGGGAAGGGTATTTGGGTTTGAGATAGAACTTGGATTGCAGTTAAATTCAAAAAGTGATCTCATGCTTAAAAAGGTTGGAGACCCCTGTCTTAACCCCAAAGGGCAAGTTATGCTGGCTGTGAGGCCCTTTGATTTGTGCAGAGATGATACAAAAAGATTGTCATGGAGACCAGAAACAAACCCTAACTCCCTTGATTTTTCTTGACCATCAGAGACTACTGAAAGGAGAAGAAAAGGAAAGAACTTGGACTGAGCCCCAACACAACACTCGTAAGGGTGTAAGATTCCTCAGTGTTTTGTTGATATGTCCCTATCCCAGTCATAGTATTTTCACTTCAGAAATACTGAGGGGAGCTACAGAGTACAGTTTAATCCTTGTGCCTCAAAAGAAGATGATGTTCTTTTACATTTAATTTTCATAGTACAATATTTCTATCTGCAGTCAATGTACTCTCTTTTTACAGTGTTTCCCTGTGTAACTTTGAAAGTATCTCAAAACTTGTGGAGAAAAAAGGTTTTTTTGACAGTATACAAGATGAAGAGACAGTACCAGATACAACTTTCACTTGGAAATCTCTCCTCAGAAGGTTTAATGTGCTTCCTCTGCCTGAGACATGTATAATGTATGAAGCAATTCTGTCCAGTTTCCTCTCAAAGCCAGCTGAACAATCTCCTTTTCTTGGCCATGGTTCTTTAAGAACCAACTCCTCTGCACAACCAGGTGG
The DNA here is from genome assembly GCF_052426305.1 of Pelodiscus sinensis. Classification (NCBI taxonomy): domain Eukaryota; kingdom Metazoa; phylum Chordata; order Testudines; family Trionychidae; genus Pelodiscus; species Pelodiscus sinensis. The sequence continues at coordinate 108,901,311 of NC_143056.1, read as the reverse complement.
CTCGTCACACAGCCTTGGATTTGTATCCTCTCTTCTAGCTGAATAACACTACCTCTCCCAAAAGTTGGTTACTCGCAGACTGAAAAAGACACTGCCATTTCCTCTGACATGAATTATACAATATTACTTGGATTCTTTCCAGCCTTGTATGGGGAAAAAAATCTTTCTCCAGTCACTTATCCAGATGCAGACATGGCTTTGTGAAACACAGTAGACAGTGTGTCTGAGAGAGCTGTTCTTGGAGAAATAACTTGTCCGCTTCTTAATGATGAAGCAGGAAGTGTTTCTGTGAAAAGCTACGCACCTGGCACTCTGATTTCTCTGCTCCTCCAGACTCTCACCATCAAGGAAATGCTGTAAAGTTAGGAAGCTAGAAATGGTTATGGCCTTCTTGTAATGTTTTTGGGGGGCCAACAGGAGCGATAGGAAGGATTATACAACAAGATTTGAATCTCATTCACAGAAACATAAATTGGGGTCATTTAACTAAGGTTGGGACCAGAAGCAGAAACACAGATTTATGACAAAGTCATTGTGCGGTGACCAAAATAAGGAAGCAGACAGTAGGGGATGGTCCTAGACAGAAAATTTGCCCTTTTCTTTCTGGAAATCTTGAAGGTGCATCTGATACACATAAGATAAGTCCCCTCTTCTACACACTTTGCTAAACCACAACTAGATACTCTATACATACTAATTGTGTAGAAGCGACAAGGAGTCCTGTCGCACCTTATAGACTAACAGATGTATTGGAGCATCTGATGAAATGGGTCTTTGCCCACGAAAGCTTATGCTCCAATACATCTGTTAGTCTATGAGGGTATGTCTACACTACCCTCCTAATTCGAAATAGGAGGGTAATGTAGGCATACCGCAATTGCAAATGAAGCCCAGGATTTGAATTTCCCGGGCTTCATTTGCATAAAGCCGGCCGGCGCCATTTTTAAATGCCGGCAGTTCGAACCCCGTGCCGCGCGGCTACACGCGGCACGGAGTAGCTAGTTCGGATTAGGCTTCTAATCCGAACTAGCTGTACTCCTCGTGGAATGAGGAGTACAGCTAGTTCGGATTAGGAAGCCTAATCCGAACTAGCTACTCCGTGCCGCGTGTAGCCGCGCGGCACGGGGTTCGAACTGCCGGCATTTAAAAATGGCGCCGGCCGGCTTTATGCAAATGAAGCCCGGGAAATTCAAATCCCGGGCTTCATTTGCAATTGCGGTATGCCTACATTACCCTCCTATTTCGAATTAGGAGGGTAGTGTAGACATACCCTAAGGTGTGACAGGACTCCTTGTCACTTTTGTAGATCCAGACTAACAAAGCTACCCCTCTGAACTATGTGTAGAGTATAACTGGTGGGGCTAAGTGGGCAACTGCCCTGGGGCCCAGCGATACAAAAGGGCCTGGAGCTCCCACTTGCCACCGCCATTACTACAGCAGAGGTGACGGCTGGAGCCCTGGGCCCTTTAAATCACCACCAGAGTGCTGCACAGCATGCTCCATGCAGCACTGAGGGCTGCTTCACCCCAGCCCTTCCACCTGAGGCCCCACTCCTTCTGGGGGTGCAGAACAGGACCCCCCCTGCATTGCCCAGGGGCCCATTGAGGCTGTCAGCCCCACTGATCTTGTGTCACTATTTATGAATGTCCCGGGGGAGTGTGCAGTGAGTGTACACTACTGCCACCACCAGTGACAGTGAGTGTAAAATCCTCTTTGCATTTGCTGTGCAGTTGACGCAGGTGCAAATGGCTGCATACCGAGCCAGGCCACAGTGTCTTAGGAGCCTAAGGGTACATCTAGACTGCAGGCTTCTTTCAAAAGAAGCCAAGGCTCTGCCCATTACCACACCCCTGCTCCAGGAAAGGAGGGAGCAGATGTGCAGCATCCCCTTGCTCTTTCATGCCCAGACCCAAGATCCTCGGCAGAAAGTAGGTTTCAGATAACCTGTGAGGGCTGGAGAAGCTCCCCGCCCACCATAGGCAGGGGGCTGCTCTGGTGTTTGGAGCCGCCCCATCTGTGGTGGGCCCAGACAAGGCTGCTCCATTTGGGCCCCCCTTAATTGGTTAACCAGTTAAACAGAGAGTAAACTTCACGTTTAACCAGTTAGTCAATTCCATGGGATTGTACATCCTACTGCGCGCCCTCCGAGCAGTGCAGATGGAGAGGCACTGCGAAGGCAAGCAGAGTGAAGCCCCACTTGAACCCTGGGGATCTGTACCAGGGCACGTTTCCTATCTGGCTCTTTACTTCAAGTTCTTCCTTCCCTGTCTACAGTGCTATTTTTAACAGTGCGGACACAATCTGCTTTTCACTGTGATACGTGCCTGACTCCCCACAGCAAGAGATGTGCAGTGTGGATGTAGCCCAAGTCAAGTGGAACCCAATTTATTCTATCACTAACAAGTCATCAGAGCATAAAGCCCTGGTCTCGCAATGCTAGTCTCAACTGTGCACCCAGTTACTTGGGACTTGGTGTGCACATTTGGTTTTATGGGTCATAGAGAAGGCATTATATCACAATGATGCAGCATGCCAAATAAATAGTCATAACGTTATAGGTATGTATATGTACACAAAAGTATGGATTCAAGTATGCAGAGAATGAGATCTGAAACTATATTTTTATTAGAGCTTAGGGGGCAGCCAAAGCATCATGCGTCATTTCCCTTCCAAATCTTGCAATGTATTCACCTGAACTCTCACAGAGAATGTGCAACAAAACCTCATAAAGGCCTAGCTTAAAATAATTATCTGCTTGAAAAACACGAGGGACTCATCTACTGAAAAATATATATATTTTAGGACCATGCATATGTTGGAATTTACTCAGGGGACATCTTTGGGCAAGGCACAATTAACTTCTGTTGGTGTGAGAGACACGCGTTTGAGCTACACGGAGCTCTTCTTCAGCTCTGGGAAATGTACACCAAAAGTCACAGTTAAATGCAAGATGGAACAGATTGGTTTTCAAACTATTTTTGCTTGGAGACCCCTGTGGAAAGCTTAGACATAATCTGCAGACACCCAGGGGTCTGTGGACCAAAGTTGAAAACCACTCGTTTAGCATATTACATGCTTAATCACAGCCATCTGTAACCTACTACCAGCCTCCATTTTGTCCTGTTAGGTTACGTCTACACTGGCAGCTTCTTGCGCAAGAACAGCCGTTCTTCCACAATAACTTGTCGTCTGTCTACACTGCACGAGCTTTCTTCCAGAAGTAAATTTACAGTACAGCATTGTAAAACTGCTTCTTCCAGAAGAGTTATTCCTCTCCCCACAAGGAATAAGCCCTCTTGCGCAAGAGCTCTTCTACAAGAGGGCAGTGTAGACAGGTAACATGAATTTCTTGCGCAAGAAGCCCCTATGGTTAAAATGGCTATCAAAGCTGTCTTGTGCAAGAGAGCATCCACACTGCCATGGATGCTCTTGCACAAAAGCACATCTCTTGCTCAAAAGCACATGGCAGTGTAGACACTCTCTTGCGGAAGAGTTTTTGCACAAGAACTCTTCCGCAAAAGAGTTCTTGCGCAAGAAGCTACCAGTGTAGACATAGCCTTTCTATACAGGAGTTAATGGGCACTCTATTGTGAATGGTCTGTAGTGGGGTGGAGACCTCCCCCACTACCGGAAGGGAGAAAATACCCCTCCGGAAGCTATCTTGGGGGCTAGGGCTATAAAAAGCCTGGCTGAAAGCTCAGTCAGGGCCCAGCCTCTGAGGGAGACAGAGGCTTGTCCCGAGCTCCCTGACCTGGAGGCTGAGGCCTGGCTGGGGCCGCCCACAACTGCCTTCCACGCAGCCAGGGAAGACTGCCCTGCCCGGGCTGCTGAGGCCTGGCCAAGCCAGCCAGAAGAGCTACCCTCTGCCTCAGAGGAACCCGGGGCTCTGCTGGTGCCTGATGAACTTGAGGACCTGCCTGAGATGGAGGTCCTGCTTAAGCCCCAAGGCCTGGGGACACCTGGAGACCCTAAGGTCCTGCCCGAGCCAGAGGACCTACGGACTGACGGGGACCCTGAGAGCTTGCCAGAGCCGGTGGACTGGCTTGAACCCCGACAGCTGCCTGAACCCTGGGGCCTGACGAGCCCGCTGAACGCTGCAGAGCTCCAACCCATCGAAGCCTGGATTGGGCCACCCGGACCCTGCTGGGACGACACCACGCTTGACTCCCTGATGGACCTGCTGGAGGTACAGGTACCAGCGAAGGGGGAGACAAGAAGTGGCCCGGGGGTAGCACAGGCTGAGAGCAGCCCTAGGCCAGCAAGTTGCGGGCTGGAGCCCCTGCTGAGCCAATAGCAGCTGCACTGCTGCAATCAGAGCCCCTGGGCCGGGGCGCAGTAGAGTGGGTGGGCCTGCCCCTCCCCTGCCACCCACTAACCGGGTGGCAGTCTCCCCCTTGCCACCGCTGCAGGTGCACTACCTGCCCAGCTCCTGAACTAGGAGCTTCTACAAACCTGTGTGTTTGTTTGTGGCCACGCCTTGCATCAGGGCCTGGCCACCATTTGCTGCCCCGCCCTGAGTTAGGGCCGGCTTTGCTCATTGTGTTGGTTGTCCCGCCCTGCTCCGGGGCTAGGGCTTAATCACTCTGGGTATGTCTACACTCTGGGTATGTTCGGAATAGGAAGTAACGGTAGTTCGGACTAGGAAGCCTAGTCCGAACTACCTAGTTCGTGCCGCGTGTAGCCGCGGGGCACGGAGTCCAAACTAGCGGACATTTAAAAATGGCGGCGCCTGGCAAGATGCAAATGAAGCACGGGAAATTCAAATCCCGGGCTTCATTTGCAACTCCGGTTGACTACATTACCACCCTAGTTCGAATTAGGGTGGTAGTGTAGACATACCCTCTGTCTGGTTTGCGGCCACGCCTTGCTCTAGGGCCTGACTGCCATTGTTAATTAGCTGCCCATCCCTGTACCAAGGGCCTGGGTTCAACTTACTGAGTTTTGCCACCCCACTCTGCTTGAGGGCCCGGGCTTGCACCCTGTGCTTCGCTGTCCTGCCCTGCTCAAGGGCCTGGGCTTCCGTACGGTGTTTTTGGTACCCAGCCAGGATACGGACTGGACCTTTTAAAGGACCAGGACTAGGACTGTTGCCCTGCCCATAACTGAGTTAAGAGACTTGAATATACGGAGAACTTCTTCCCCAGTGGCCTGGGCCTGAAGCAAGGCCGGGCCCCTGAACTATTGTCTCTCACCCCAACCTGAAATAAGGCCGGAAATAGACTCATAGACTCGGACTATTTTAAGGCACGGTAGGGCCATAGGGCGGATTAGCCACCCACTGTACCAGGGGGCGGAGGAACCGCCTCCAAAAGGCCTGCCGACCTACAACCAACCAACCCCTGGAAGGGGGAAGCATAGAGGCTGTTGTGGGCACTGCCGGAGGGCAGTGTCCTGAAAAGGATCCCGCCCCCTGCTCGCCGAGCTAATTCCCAGAACTGACGGCAGGTGGCGCTGTGGCGGACGTGTACCCCGCTACACAGTCCTTTAGAACATGCACTAAGAATACCTGTCCCAGGCCTGAAGAAGAGCTCAGTTTTCTGCTCACAACTCGTCTCTCTCACCAACAGAAGTGAGTTGAATTAAGGCTATTACCTCACAGACAATGTGAGTCTCTATAATAAGCCAAGTCAGACAACTGCAAGACTTTTCCCACCTCTGCAGGGACAATGTGCCTTCCCCACAGACCATTCAGAATGAGACTAGTTGAACTTTCCTCATAGTTGTCCTGAATGAATTCTAACAGATGCATGGTCCAAGCCAACATATTTTTCAGCAGATGAACCGCTTCCATAGAAAGGAATACAGCATCTTTTCATGAATCCTGTTTACAGTGTTAGACCACACATGTGCTGTTTTATTTTCTTCTATTTTTTTAAGTTCAGGGACAACTGCTGGGATAGGCTTGCCTTTACAGGATGTGCCCAAATCATTCCTCTTGCTTTCTGATCTGGCATGGTAAAGCACTTAGGAAACAGTCATTAGTTAAGAGCTTCTCATATGGAAAAACACTCTAGTCAGATATTAATGTTCCATGTTCTGTGTAGTATTTAGCATACATATTTAATACAATGGCCAATACAGTGAAATTGGCCAGTTTATACTACAACCAGATGTTAAAGCACATCTGCTGGAAAATAGCATCTCCCAAGTGTCACCTTGTACGTAACAGACAGATTTTTGTCCCATAAGCAAATCTAAAAGAAATATAAAGGTTTTCCTTTTTACCAATCTCTCTGAGAAACGTTGGGCTAGATTTTGCCCTGTACTGGGGCCACTTTTAACAAAGCAAAGCAATCTGTTGAGAGGATAACACCTTGTGTGGCCGTGTTCTCAAGGGAAGTGCTGGTGTAACAGCTCCCATGCATCTCTCCATGGTGAGGGCAGGAGCTTTCTGTGTTCTAAAGATCGCCAGCGGCCACACAAATTGGTTTGGAGGTCATTGGCTCTCAGTGTAATTTAGAATAGCTTCCAGGTATCTCTAATTTACCCCAAGGGATGAGCCGGGTTACAAAGACAGCCAAGCATCAGGGAGTGCAAAGTTCATTTAAAGCAACCTTTGCCACCCTATACCAAGTGTACTGCACACTCCACTGCTGCAGCTGAGGGTCTAGTCCTGAAGGCTAAAAAACAAGGATCTGTTACTTAGTCTATGTCTAGACTGCAGAGTTAAATCAGAAAAAGAAACAAAATTTGCAGTATGCAAATTGCATATCTTTTTTCAGTTTACTTTTGAAAGACTTTTCATTTGGTGCATCTACACGGCACCAAATTTTGGAAAAAGAACTCTTTTGACACATCCCTGATGCCTCATAGAATGAAGTTTACAGGAAAGGCAAAAGAGAGCATCTGCTTTTCAAAAATGTTTCGGAAAAAGTGGACGCATTCCTTGGACATGGCATTGCTTTTCCGGGATACCTCTTGTATCCTGGAAAAGCAGTGCAGTCTAGATGTAGCCTTAGACTCTTCACTGACACCAAAATAATACATTACCCACTGATGGGGTAAAGGCCTAATGGTAAAAGCGTATTCCTTTTTTGTAACCATCCCACTCCCATTAAAATGTAGCAAATGGACTCTGATGCTGCCCTCATTGACTTCATGGGAACAGCACTTCCCTTAGGGTATGTCTACACTACAGCGCTAATTCGAATTAGTTAATTCGAAATAAGCTAGTTCGAAATAACACATCTAGACCCAAAAACTAATTCAAATTAGCATTTTCCTAATTTGAAATAGCGTGTCCACACTGATTAGACGCTGGGTCGCATTTAAGGGCAGCTGAAACTAATTCCGGCAGGGCATCAGGTCAGTAGTTGCTTTGTGTGGCTGCTGTCTGAGGCTCGTGCTTAAAGGGAACCCCCCTGGACAGCTGGTTCTCAGCTTTTTCGCTTGCTTGCCTCCTCACCGAGGGACAGAAAAGCATTTTCCTCTCTGCCTGCCTGTATCGGTGGTTCCCATTGGGGATGCCGCTGCAGTTGGCACCATGGAGCCAGAGCTCGCCCTGGGCATGCTGCTCCAGTTTTTGGGCTTGCTGCTGCAAGCCTGCCAGCAATGGCTGGATGCTGCCTGGCACCATCTGGTGCACGTCAGCCTCCTGCCTCTCCCCCTGACCTCCCTGGGGGCTGTGGAGGAGCCGCAGCAGTGTCTGGATGCCAGTGTGCCCCACCGCATCTGGCGTCTGGACACCAGCAGCGACTGGTGGGACCGCATCATCCTGGAATGCTGGGGAGACCAACAGTGGACCCAGAACTTCAGGATGAAGGACACCTGGAGCTCTGCAAGTGGCTCGCCCCTGCTCTGCGGCGACGGGACACTCGCATGAGGCCCGCCATCCCCCTCCAGAAGAGTGTGGCCATTGCCTTTGGAAACTCTCCACGCTGGACAGCTACCAATCCATTGGACACCAGTTCAGCATGGGGAAATCCACCGTCAGAGCAGTGCTCATGCAGGTACGGCACTCACCGGCCACTGGGCTGGGGGGGAGGGGGGTTGCAAGGAGGGAATGGGCCGCCCCAGGGAAAACGGGGGGGAGGAGGCGAAAGTGCCCCACACAGGAGGGTTCAGTTTGTCCCGGCCGTACTACACGCCACCCGCAGTGGCCAGGATTATAACGGGGATTGCTTCCGGGAGTGAGGCGTGGGGCAGTGCCAGGGAACGAACACTCCCAGCCACCTGGGCACCCCAGTGATTCGCGGTTTGGTGTGTCTCTCTGCAGATGGTCAAGGCCATCAACCGGGTGCTGCTCTGCAGGGTGGTCCACCTCGCCGACCCAGATGCAGTTATCCAGAAGTTCGGCTCCCTCGGCTTCCCCAACTGCGGGAGGGCCATCGACAGGACGCACATCCCCATCCGTGCCCTGGAACACCAGGCCTCCCAGTACATCAACCGCAAGGGGTACTTCTCCGTCCTCCTGCAGGCCATGTGTGACTCCACGACGCTAGGGTGTTCTGCAACTCCTCCGTGTGCCGGAGGCTGCATGCCAGGACCTTCTTCCCTGACCGCCACATCAAGGTCGGGGACGTGGACATGCCCGTCTGCCTGGTTGGGAACCCCTTACAGCCCTGGCTGATGAAGCCTCCCAGCAGGCCTTCAATACCAGGCTCACCAGGGCCCGCATTGTGGTCGAGGGGGCCTTTGGACACCTGAAAGCCCGATTTAGATGCCTCCTCACCCACCTCGTCCTCACCGAGCACAATATCCCTCCTGTGATGGCAGCATGTTGTGTGCTGCACAATTTATGTGAGCGGAAGGGGGAAGCTTTCCTGCCAGCCTGGATGGCTGAGGTTGAGCGTATAACTGGCCAGTACGCGCAGCCCCACACCGCCGCCATCTGGGAGGCCCAGCGGGGGACCAGATCCGGGAAGCCCTGTGGGAGAGCTTCCATGTGGAGGAGGACTGAACTCTCCCTGCATGCCCCACTGGGGCCTTCTTCCACCCTCCCCCACTTCCCCCTTCCTAATGTCAAATAAAGACACCTGTTTTGAAAACCAAAATCTCTTTTTATTTTACATAACTGGGGTGGGGGGAGGGAGGAGTAAGGGTGGGAGAGGGGAGGGCAGGGGAAACCTGGGAGGAGGGAGCTGGAAGGGGGAAGGAAGGGGAGGAAGGGAAGGGAAAGCTCAGGGTTGGGGGTCCTGCTGGCTATCCTGTCTCGCAGCACTGAGGGTGTGGGAGTGTCGGGGGGGGAGTGGGTGTGGCGGGTGGGACAGGAGGGATGGGAGTGCGGAGGAAGCAGGAGGGGGAGATGGGGTGGGAGGAGGAGCGAGAGCTGGGGCAGCCGCAGGGGCTGGAGCAGGAGGAGGCAGGAACCTGTCCACCAAGGTCTGGAAGTGGCCTCTCAGGGGCTGGCCCTGCTCCTCCAGTGCCTCCAAGCTCCGCTGCCGCAGCCGCAGCCGCAGCCGCAGCCGCAGCCGCAGCCGCAGCCGCAGGTCCTCCCGGACCCAGTGGTCCTGGGTGCGGAGCTGGTGCTCCAGGAGCCGCAGGTGCCGCCGCTGGTACTCCTCCTGGTTCCTGGTGTGCCTGCTGGCCCGGGTGCAGGTGGCTGTTGTAGGCGGGGTGGTGCACCCTGCAGTCCCAGGTGCTGCAGCTGAGGTGAAACAAGAGCAGTGGTCAGTTCTCCCTGGGGACACAGTGGGTGAAACCCAGCCCCCCTCTGCAAGGCGAGTTCAGCTGCATGACACCCAGCTGCTGCTCCTTGGTGGTCAAGGCCCAGCCACATGGTCCCTGGGCTCCCTCCCCCCCCCCCCCCGATACACATAAGGGGAGCATGATGGCACTCACATGTAGAGCCTTCCCCAGCCTCAGACGACACAGCCAATGTGCTCTGTGGGGTGCCTCGGGGGTCCTGGACAGGCTCCTTGCAGCCTCCTGGCTCTTGGCATCCTCCTCCGTGTCAGGGACGGGTCCCTCTGCCCCGGGGTCGATCACCACCCGGGGGGGATGGATTGTGTGAGCCCCCAGGATGCGGTCCAGGGCCTCATAATGAGGGCATGTCTCCCAGTCATCCCCTGGCTGGGATGCCCTGGAGTAGGCCTGCTGCAGGTCTTTAATCTTGCAGTGGACCTGCTCCTGGGTCCACACGTGGCCTCTGTGGCCAGGCTGTCAGCCATGCGATTATAGACGTCCGCATTCCTGTGGCTAGTGCGGAGATCGTGGATGTTGGTTCACGATCTCCACACTAGACCAGGTGGGCGACCACCTCTTGCAGCCCCGGGCAGGCTCCTGGGAGCTGCCAGCCTGGTCCTGGGAAGAGGTGGAGGACTGGGTGGCAGCGGGTGGCTGGCTCATGCTGGGCCAGGTGCAGGGTCTGCTGGCTGGGTGCTGGCAGGCTTGCACCTGCACAGGCACTGTAGCCAGCCCGTGCCCCTTTAAGGGCTACAGGGCCGGGAGGGGGGCAGAAGAGTTTCCCTGGCATGGCCCAGAGTGGCCACCAGGGAAAGCTGGGGAGGGCTAGCCTTCCACTAGTTCGAATTAAGTGGCTACACAGCCCTTAATTCGAACTGCTTAATTCGAACTAGGCGTTAGTCCTCGTAGAATGAGGTTTACCTAGTTCGAATTAAGCGCTCCGCTAGTTCGAATTAAATTAAATTCGAAATAGCGGTTTGCATGTGTAGCCCCTATTAAAGTTAATTAGAACTAACGGCTGTTAGTTTGAATTAACTTTGTAGTGTAGACATACCCATACTGAGAATTAGAAGAGACTAGCTGCCAAATAATAGACCTCCATAGCAGTCCGGCTCACTGCTTTTCAGCATACCCACAATTTTTCATTTGCTCTTTCTGCCTTAGAGCGCAACAATGTTTGGTTCCTCATCTAAGTGCTGTAAAACGGCCCACTTAGGCTCTGGCCAGTGTTGGAAAGGACCAAAGCAACCTAACAGCTTTTTCTAATGTCCCCAAATGAAAACATGTTTGGGACCGGATCACAGAACTTTGTCCTGACATTGCTGGTGGCCATTTTATGTGGGCTCCACTCTCTGCCCTTCGAGTACCAAGAGGGAGAAATTGCATTCAGTATCTGTTATTAGTTGCAGTATTGTTACTGCAGTGCCTGACAAACCTCCACTGCCCTGCTGGCTTTCAGCACGTTGGGGAAGTTCTTGCTACGGAAAACTGACCAGATTTAGAAAAGACTCCTTTACCCTTCTCCTGACTGCTGCTTATTAATTACATCAAAAAGTCAGCTTCACAGCAGCACTTCGGTGGCGCTACTCCAACTTATTCCACTGGAGGATATAGTCCTCTAGAGTTAGCATTATCCCCATTTCTTTTGTAGGAACAAAAGGTCCTGCCTTAATAGGATATCTGCAAGAATATATGTAAAAGCCTATAATGTGAAAATTGATTATCCTGCACTTTCGATTGCTTCCTGCTGTGCCATTTGTTTCTTGTTTCATTTCATTACCTTGAGCTGTTTCACTGTCTGAGAACAACAGCATCAAGTGAATTCATTCATTCTCTTAGGGCCAAATCCAACAGTCCCTCCTAAATCCATATTCCATCAAAACTCCATTTGACTTCAATGGGAGTTTGAACCAAGGTACAGCTGAGTAAGGGGTTTGACTGAATTATGGCCCAAAGCTGCATCATGATCCAAGCTGGTAAAGCTTTACTTCTCTTTTCACACCTCTAACTTAAAAAAACAAGTCACAGAGGTTTTTTTGTTTTAATTTACAAAATAAAAAAGGGCTTCCAAACCAAGACCTCATACATCAAGTTTAGATCTCAGAGATATGGGGTACCTCTTAGTCATAAACCAGAGGGGTACAGAGTGGGAATGACTAATTTCACTTGTAGCGGTACAAGGAGGTGCCACTGAAATAGAGGTGTCAGGGCTCTAAGTTGTATTTTGTAATAGCTAAACATGATCTGATACTGTTCTATCAATAAATGAATCTTAATTAAGATAAAGCCCTCACAAAAGCCTAACTGAGAGAGAAAAACAAATTCATCCTGTATATCACTTTTTTTTGCCAGGAAATTTAGGATCGTATTGGGGTCATTTTATAAAGAAAATAATATGCCTGGCCCATCACAATTTGTGAAAGTCAGGTTAGAGAAAAAGTGAAATTCCCCATCGTCCTCCCAAGATTTCCTGCACTGTTCTTTTGTGAATACGCTAGAATGGGTGATGGATGGGAGGCTGCCCCTTTCTAGAGCTCTTGCTGCGTTTTGTGATAACTCATTATATTTCTTTCTTTACAAATAGCCCCATTAACACTCCAGAATTGAACAGAATCATAAAGCTTGAAACATCCCACTCCCATTCCAGTAGAGCTAGGAGTATTGTTTCATGAATTACAAAGCTGCCAAAATCTGATTTATCCAAGCAGAGCCTTCATAGCTGAGTCACAGGGTTTTGGGGGTTGGGGGGAGATGGATTGGAAAATTGGAAAATACTTTTTATTAAGATAAGGATGATATAACTTAGCTACAGCTTTATTTAAATTGAATTATATGTCTTTTATATTTCTCCAACAATATGGCTGATGAAAATATTTTAGTCCTTGTATTTTTGGCTGAACTAAAAACCTAGTTAAACCATTTATAGAGAATTTACAAAACAGAAGACAGTCAAGCTCTTTCAAAGTCTCTATGGCCTTAATAAAACCTTATATACTCTGAAATTAGATGCCACTCTTAGTCAGATGATTCTAAACAAGACTACTATAATCCTTTCTGTTATGGAGATATTTATTTTTGTCAGAAAAACTTCAAAAGCAGGCCACAAAAGATAATAAAAATCAAAATTACCAATCAAATGAGGATTTTTTTAATAAAAAAAAGAATAATTCTTATAGTTCTTCTGCAAAGGAGAGCCCAACTGACTTGCTTATCTCTTCGGATATGTCTACACTACCACCCTAGTTCAAACTAGGGTGGTAATGTAGTCAACCGGAGTTGCAAATGAAGCCCGGGATTTGAATTTCCCGGGCTTCATTTGCATAAAGCCGGGCGCCGCCATTTTAAAATGTCCACTAGTGCGGACTCCGTGCCGCGTGGCTACATGCAGCACGGACTAGGTAGTTTGGACTAGGAAGTCTAGTCTGAACTACCTAGTCCGTGCCACATGTAGCCGCACGGCACGGAGTCCGCACTAGCGGACATTTAAAAATGGCGGCGCCCGGCTTTATGCAAATGAAGCCCAGGAAATTCAAATCCCGGGCTTCATTTGCAACTCCGGTTGCCTACATTACCACCCTAGTTCGAACTAGGGTGGTAGTGTAGACATACCCTTCCTTTCATCATTATTCAGTAAAGTTTTACCTCTGTTGGGCAGAATCACATCACCAGGGAAAAAAACTCTCCCCCACCCCGAGTAAATTAAGTAGCTTGGGACCATCACCCATATGCTGAAATATAGACAAACTGGGCTTTTCTCCTCTAGGGCAGATAACAACCTAAATGTGTCAGTGCCCTTAGAACAGTGGTTCTCAAAGTGTGGTCCACGGACCACTAGTGGTCCACGACCATCTTGGAGGTGAGCAGAACCATGGCCAATGGGAGCAGCATAGGGTGGGGGGCTGCCTGGAAGCAGTCAGAGGTATGGAGCCAGGTAAGCACCCAGCAGCCCCAACCCCCTCATGCACCTCCCTCCTACAAAGGCTCCACCCCCACCTCACTCCTGCACCCTCCGTCCCAGCCAGATCCTGCACCCCCATCCCCTCCTGCTCCCATTTTATCATCCTGCGTGGTTGGCAGGTGGTCCACGGAAAAGTCTGCCTTAAGCAGGATGGGCCACAGGCCAGAACATCTGAGAACCACTGCCTTAGCAGAGCATTCACCCTCCCAGAGCACTCCAGTTATTTGTATTAGAATTATTATTTCTTATACGTATTGCAGTAGTGCCTGGAAGCCCCAGCCATGAAGCAGGACACCTGCTCTGGGCACTGTACAAACATAGAGCAAAATGATGGTCACCAAAAGAGCTTGGTGACAATTCAAAATGCTGTGACATACCAAGGCACAAGTCAGACCAGTGTGGGGCGGTGTCACCCTTGCCCGGCGAGCTTGGGGCCCCTGTGCTTCTCCCAAAATGGGGACTGTAATCCTGGCCAGGCCTTACGTGGGCTGGACACAGAAGGGAGTAAGCTCCTTACTGCATCTCCATATGCAGCATGACAGTGGAAACACAGCCTCATCCTGGCCCGGGGGGCTGCTATCGCAGGTGTTTGTGTTCCCATTTCAAATATTAGTAATTTCATTTCCCCCAGCACTGAAAACTGAAGGAACTGTGAACTCGCCACTGTTGGTAAAATAATTCCTGAATTTAATGCCAAAGACATCTACGGCCTAGAAATGAATAAAAAACAGCCATGGGACTTCCTCTTTGGGAAGCCCCCTTCCCTAAACTGAGCCAGAGAAGAGACCCTGGCATCTCCCCTGGGCGCACAGAGATGCAATACACCACCAATGGGTGGGAGAGCTGATATTATGTTTGTCAGTTTGATTTGGGGTATGATTAAAGATTGTGTACCTGGAAAATCCGCTTGCTTTAGGGTTGCCAGCTGTATAATAAAACAAACGTAGACACCCTTACCCTGCCCCCTGCCCTCTGCCCCCTGCCCCACCCCTTCTTCCAGGCCCAGCCCTCACTCACTCCATCCCCCGTCCCTGCTTTATTCAATCTCCCCCCAACCACATTCATGGTCACCAGGCTTGGGGCAAGGGGTTGGAGTGCAGGCTCCAGGCAGGGGCCAAGGGGTTCAGAAGGTGGGAGGGGGCACTGGCTGAGCCGGGCACAGAAGGCTGGAAGGTAGGAGGCGGTGTGGGCTTTGGGAAGGAGTTTAGGTGCAGGAAGGGACTCGGGTCTGGTCCAGAGGTGGGGTGCAGCAGGGAGTAAGGGGCGCTGGCTCCCGCAGTGGGCTTAGGGCTGGACTCTGGCTGGGCAGCCCCCATTCAGTGCCATAACAGGGCCTAGAAGCAGCCAACCTGCCCCTCCCTGCAGTCCCTAGATTGGGGCATTGGCCCACCCTGAGCAATAACTTAGGTCCGGTAGTCTCTGGGAGATTAAGTCCCATGCCGAAAGACGTCTGGCAAAACTGGAGGGTTGGCCACCAGCACATGACAGGTTCTGAAACCCTTATGTCCCTCAGAAGAACTACCTAAGATAAAGGATGAGGGATTTTTTTGGCCGGGAGGGCAGGGGAGCTTATGATGGGCCACAAGATTCAGTATCACAAAGCTCATATATTTTCAGTGACCCCTAAGCATAAGTAGATGCTTTAAAAGGACTGTCACCCCAAAGCCAGTCCCTGGACAGAAGTGTCCTAATTGCCCCAATCAGTGTGACTCTGAATTTGAGTAGGAGGAGGGAGACAGAGAGAAATGAAGGATGGCATGGCGGAGGATGTCAGGAGACCTTCTCTTCCTGGTGTGACATTTGGTGGAGCAAAACAGCTGTTTATGGTTCCCTGTCATGCTGAAGAGACACAAACTAACTGGAGAGTTCTCATGAATCTGGCCCTGAATGGCTATGGGACACCTCTGTTCTACCAGCTGCTGCTGGAATGATCAGTCGTAGGCGGGTACATAACTAGCGAGGAACACAGCCCCCATCATGGCTAGCAAAGTATCTGATATCCTGCATGAGTCAATTGTGGACCTACACAGCCCATTTCCCTGTCATACCCTAGGCAAAGCTGATTTTATGACTCCTTTGTTTTGTAAATGAGCTGCTAAAGCAGTCCTGAGATCCTCTGAAGCAAAGGCACCCTTCTATAAATGGCAGAAGCTCACTTCTGTGTAGCAAACAGTTCTGCTCCTCCTCCATTCAATTCCTTTTCAATTTTACTGGGGTCATTTTTGCATTCCCTTCCTAGACCTCATATAATCATCCTTGCATTGTTTTACACCCCATAGCACAATAGCTTCATCAGTTCTCCCTTTTATTTCATAATTATTTCAAGACGAGAGGCTCTGCAATAACACTGCGTTCAGAAGCAAAACACAGAAGCAAAACACAGAAGATGGAAACTTTTTAGGCGGCATGTAACATGGGCTGCTTTGATATTCTGATCTCACCCCACTCAAGTACAGTTCTTGAAAGTGAAGGACGAGGGTGTAAGTCAATCTCTGTTAAATGCTAGCTTGCTCGTTTAAAGATACAATGGGCACACTTGGCTGTGTTCACAGAAATCTTGGCTGATACCAATTAAGCCCTAAAAAGATTCTATTAATACTCTAAACTCTTCTCGGATTCACTTTGCAATTTATTTTGGAATGTCTGAAAGTTAGATGGAACTGTAAAAATCCACCAAAAATTCAATGGAAGGGACAATTTGGAGCAAATATTAATTTTCAATAATAGGAAGGTTCACTCTGTCCCCAATTTGGGTGCTAAATCTCACTGTCCCCTTCTTATGCCTTTTATTCTTTTAAATTCCTCCCATAATTGAGACTTTCTTGAGGAGCTGTTTAATGAGAATGGGTTACACTTAGGAGCAGGGAGCTGACAGCCATGCCGAGCCCCTGAGCAAGGGGAAAGGGAAGAGGCTTCCAGCTCCTGGAAGGGGTGTAGGTTTGGACAGAAGGGATGAGCCCTCAGAACCACTCCCCACCACCCCCAGCCCTAAGTCCCCTCTGGAGTGCACCACCTGGTGCTACAGCAGCAATTTAAAGAGGCCCAGGGCTCCAGGCACCGTCGCTGCTACCAGGAGCCCTGGGCACTTTAGAATCACCGGTCCTTGGGGCAACTGCCCACTTTGCCTTCCCCAAGGTTAGGCCTGTTTATAGATTCCTTCTTTGGGGCACAGTGTGCCCATCTGTAGACCTTTAATCTGAGATCACTTCAACGTTAACCCTGATTTCCAAGTGAGGAACAATCAAAATATTTGGTAAGGGAAGGCAGGGGAGGTAAAGGAAAGAAAGAATTAACCCCACCAGTGCACTAGCCACGTTATATAAAGAAAATTGATCAGGAAGATTTGATTTTATTGACTGTTTAAGCAGAATTGGAGTCCATTAATTCCCTGGATTTTTTATATAAAGTTTTGGATTTTGTTTGTATTTTAGAAGATACAAAGATTTCAGCGAAAAAAATTTCAAGCCCACTGTTTATATTCTTATCTGAATATGTTTTTAAAAGGTTCACACACATACACACACACACACACACAAACTCACACCTTTGGCCCTAATTCTTGCTGCATAAGAGGACCCCTGCAACTAACCTGTAAAAGGATACCACAAGAGTTACTTGGGTTTTATTACAGACATATAAATATATACACATAAAAAGCCCAATGACCCTTCTTCGAAAAAGAAAAGGCGTTTCCGCCAAGGGATTACATGGTACCCACCTTCAGAAGGTGAGATCCTGAAAACCAAGGTGACAGGCAGTAAACAGAATGACAACCAATTTTTTGAGGGAGCTGGCCTGACAAAGCCACAAGTAGCACCAGAGTTGCTATTATAGCAGCTCCTCTATTTCTAAGCAAAATGATATCAAACAGACAGAAAAGACAGCCAATAATGAGAAACTTGCAGCTGTTCTTGAAGAAAGACTTTTTTTATTGTATCCCAATCCAAAATACTTTAAACCAGTTTTATCAATAGCGATAAATCAGTATGACAATGTGATGTCTCTTTAATCTTTTCTAAAACAAAATTTTTTGAACTTTTGAGCCTGGCCTTCCCAAATGGGTTAGGTCTTCTAAGACAGCATCAAACCTTCTTTTCCTTGCTTCCCATGTCAGCCTGAATCCCGATAGTTATGAAGCATAAAAAAGTTCAAAGTAAAATATAAATTACCATCCCCTTCAAACACAAGTAGAAGTCTTATTAAGTCTCTAGTGCTTGAATCACGTCCCATGTCTGTTCTTTAGACCTTTCTTCCTTTGTGAGGCATAAATGGACACATCTTATTGATTTTCTTTCAACCTGGATCACCTCGATTGCTGTGAATATGGCAGACAAATCCAACTCATTCTCCCGCAGGGAACGAGGAAGAATGCAGACAAGAAGCTGGGGAAAGTCTTCTCACAGTGGGATACCAAGAGTCATTACGCAAAAACCCAAGTCTAACTGCTTGTAATTCCAAGTCCTTTTTCTTCTTAGCTCCCTCAAAAAAAAATTTTTTAAACACTGAGCACTCTTTCTTAAATTTTTTATTAAAACCATTTTGACTATAGGTTCAATTGCTAAAAGTGTTTTTGTTTAAAAGGAGAAGGATCAGATAGGCCCATGAGGGCTACTTACCCGATAAACATACACAATTAATGATTGGTGCATGTGTAAACAGATACTGGTCAGAATGGGGAAGTCAGAATCACAGAAAGCCCTGTCTGAAGCTTGACGGGAAAAAAAGCAAGTTTTAACTCCCCCCCCCCCCCAACTTGACTACACTTTGTATTTTTTTTCTAAGGAAAATTGTATGAAATGAAAGGAAAGCGTAAAAGCAGAAAGATTTTTGTGCCTCACACCAAACCATAAAAAGGGATTTAGTTATGCAGGGTTTTTTTCAACATCAGGTGAATGACTTCAGTGAAGTGTAAAAAGGTGGCAAGAATATGTAGCATCCCCAGCTCTGCTCCCAAAAGATGGAGAAAAGACACAATAGAAATGCAGTGGGATGTCTGTAGATGGACTATATACAGACAAATCCAATGTCAATCTTTCCTGAAAGGCTTGTATTAAGTATACATTGCACTGTGGCTTGTCAATTGAAGACATGATATGCAAGGGCTAATTTCAAAGTCCAGTATTTCTTCTCATTAAATGAACTATGAAAGATCAGATTTAAAGGCTTTAGGAGCAATTCAAATCCTTTCCCACACACGCATCAGAATAGTCACTAGCCAGGCAATGCCAGTTTAATAAAACCATGTCTTTCTAACTTGTTGGCAGCCCTGGAGTTGCTCACCACAATGGCAATGGACTGAGTTTCACCAATCGCTCTTGGGGTGGCATGCAAAAACTTTCAGTCTAGCAAAACACAACCAGTTCCACACATATGGCTATGTCTACACTGCACAGTTAGCGTATGTCTATATTGCATTCCCTCCTTTGAGAGGAATGCAAATGCAGACAAATGAAACTGCAAATGCAGCGTGGATTTGAATTTCCCAGGCTTCATTTGCATAATCGTGGCCAGCCGCTTTTCCGAAATAGTGTATTTCGAGAAAAAAAACACGGTCCACACGGGGTTATTTCGAAAAGAAACCCTTCCTTCGAAATAATCCTTAAACCTCATTTTTTAAGGAGTAAGGGTTATTTCAAAGGAAGGGTTTCTTTTCAAAATAACCCCTTTTTTTCTCGAAATACACTATTTTGGAAAAGCAGCCGGCCGTGATTATGCAAATGAAGCACAGGAAATTCAAATCCATGCTTCATTTGCAATTTCGTTTGTCTGCAATTGCATTCCTCTCTCGAAGGAGGAATGCAATGTGGACATACCCTTATTTCGGAATAAGCTATTCCAGAATAGTTATTCCAAAATATCTTATTTCAAAATAGCACGTCTACTCTGCAGGGAAGCCTCAAAATTAGTCTGAGGCAGGCTTCCCTAATGTAGATGTGCTATCTCAATTGAGAGCCCCAGGAGGAAAAACTTAGAATGGCCCTGGTGAGGGGCTATTTTGAAATAGCAGAAGTGGAGCGTCTACATACAACTTATTTCAAAATAGCTGTTTGAGAATAGGTGTTATTCTTCATAGAATAAGGTTTACACAAGTTGGAATAAGCAGTCCATAATTTCGAAATTATTTTGAAATAACGGAATTGCCGTGTAGATGCTCACATAGTTATTTTGGGTTAACAGCCACTATTCCGAAATAACTTTGCTGTGTAGATACACCCACAGGCTGTGTCTACATTGGCATCCCTTTCCGGAAAAGGGATGCTAATGAGACACTTCGGAATTGCAAATCCGAGGGGGTTTTAAATATCCCCCGCGGCATTTGCATTTACATGGCTGCCGCTTTTTTCTGGCTCGGTGTTTTTGCCGGAGAAAAGCGCCAGTGTAGACGCAATTCTCCGGAAAATAAGCCCTTTTCCGGAGGATCCCTTATTCCTACTTGAAAGGGCTTATTTTCCGGAGAATCGCGTCTACACTGGCGCTTTTCTCCGGCAAAAACCCTGAGCCGGAAAAAAGCGGCAGCCATGTAAATGCAAATGCCGCGGGGGATATTTAAATCCCCCATGGATTTGCAATTCCGAAGTGTCTAATCTGCATCCCTTTTCCGGAAGCATCAAGGGAAGGGACAAAATCTCTTTGAGATGGACTTCACAAAGTTTCAGAGAGGTTAATTCCTTTGGACTTTAATGTTTTATTTTGTAATTAACTTTCTTGTTTCTTAAGACTCATATAGCACAAAATGATGTGATCACAGAAGATGCCCCAAGAACTTTAATGTTCTTAGAAACAGGTTTTTGTCTACCTTTGTGCTACATATTCATTTCACTATGTAGTCCTACTGACAGCAATGGCTAGAGCTAGGTGAATACCTCAGAAGAATTTCAGCAAATATTCCTCATAAGTAAGATACTGAGTTGACACTGGGTGTATACACATGTCTTTTTAGCTATTTCGTGGTGAAATTCACCCCTGTGCTGAGCAGTAGGTCAGCACCAGAACTGGGCACCACTGAAGTACAAAATAAAACTTAGGAGGGATGAAAGTAGAGGGGAGTATAGAACCTGGATTCATCCTTTTGTTATATATCCCAGCGAGTAAGTTTATTGACTGGACTAGTCACAGAAATGCTACACATTTTAAAGGCTGCAGATGGGCTTTGTAAACATTTGAATGGCACCCACAGTATTTTTACGAACTCCACTCAGATGTCAAACCTTACTTTTCCAAGTATAAGAACCTCAGTAGAAAGAAGAGTTAAACACCCAGTTTTTGAGCTCAGGTCAGAGCTCATTTTGACTGGAAGAATGGTCCAGTGATTAGGGCCCTAATCAGGGATTTTGGAAACCTGGGTTCAAGCCTCTGCTACGCCACAGATTTCCTGTTTGATTTTGGCACGTCATTTAGTCCCTCTGAGTGAGAGGTCCCCTTCTGTAAATGAGGGATAAGAGCATTTCCTGACCACACTAGGTGTTATGAGGATAAATACATTAAGTATTATGAGGAACTCAGTAATGGGGTAAACATCAATACCTATGACTAATTCATTTCAGGTTTTGCTGTTTGCAAGAATTGGGGCATATTTTTCCCTATTTAATTTTTAGTAATTAGTGTGGAGGAGATATAAACAATTTATAAGATCAAGCCAAAGTACCTGGTGGAAGAATCCAGATGGTCCCCCTGCCAATAACATCATTAAATGGATGGGGTTGATGTGAAATATTTATGATGAAGATGAATCATGGAACACAGAGGAGGGATCTAGGGCCCCAGCGCTGAGAGGGGGAGAATGGAGAACCTGCTGCTGAACGAGGGCATGGGGGTGACCTAGGAGAGAAGACCTGAAAAGCCAGAGGCTAAGCAATCAAGGGGAGCTTGCAAATGGGGACTGCAAAGAGGGGAATTAGTAAGAGGGACGTATAATTGCCATGGTTAGGAAGGGAATGTGCTGCCAATTCAGACCAAATGTGCCTTTTCTTAAAGTACAGACAGTAACCAATTATTTTCACTGCCGCAATGTATGATAGCTCTTTCAGAACCACCCTATTTATTATCAGTGATCCTCAGCTGCTTTGTCTTTATGATTCAGGGATTATGCCCATGCCTGGGTGTTCAAAGAAGGATGCACCCCATTTACCTACTCTAATCTTCCTGGCACCGAGAACCATTCTCAGTGGCTGTGTCTAGACTGGCAAGTTTTTCCGCAAAATCATTTGATTTTGCGGAAAAACTTGCCAGATGTCTACACTGCCTGTTTGAATTTCCGCAAGAACACTGACGATCTCATGTAAGATCATCAGTGTTCTTGCGGAAATACTGTGCTGCTCCCGTTCAGGCAAAAGCCCTCTTGCGCAAATCATTTGCGCAAGAGGGCCAGTATAAACAGCACAGTACTGTTTTCCGCAAAAAAGCCCCGATCGCGAAAACGGCAATCGGGGCTTTTTTGCGAAAAACCGCGTCTAGATTGGCCACGGACGCTTTTCCGCAAAAAGTGCTTTTCCGAAAATGTTTTTAATGGAAAACTTTTCCATTAAAAGCATTTTCGGAAAATCATGCGAGCGTAGATGTAGCCAGTGCGTTTTTAAGATTATGGTGTTGGTTGGCACTAAAATTATCCAATCTCTTTGTTTATGCAAAGAGAATTAATCAATATCACCTCTGTGCTAAAACAATACATAAATTCAACAAAACCTGGGACCCTCTGGCTATGTCTATACTGCACAGTTATTTCGGAATAAGCTATTCTGGAATAGTTATTCCAAAATAGCTTATTTCAAAATAGAACATCTACACTGCAGGGAAGCCCTAAAATTAGTCCGAGGCAAGCTTCCCTAATGTAGATGTGCTATCTCGATTTAGAGCCCCAGGAGCAATAACTTTGAATGGCCCTGGTAAGCAGAAGTGGAGCGTCTACACACACCTTATTTTGAAATAGCTATTTCAGAATAGGTGTTATTCTTCGTAGAATGAGGTTTACAGAAGTTGGAATAAGCCATCCGTTATGTCAAAATTATTTTGAAATAATGGAATTGCTGTGTAGACGCTCACATAGTTGTTAAGGAATAACGGCTGCTATTCTGAAATAACTTTGCTGTGTAGACACACCCTCTGAGGATATGTCTACACTACCCTCCTAGTTCAAACTAGGAGGGTAATGTAGGCATACCGCACTTGCAAATGAAGCCCGGGATTTGAATTTCCCGGGCTTCATTTGCATAAGCGGGGAGCCGCCATTTTTAAAACCCTGCTGGTTCGAACCCCGTGCAGCGCGGCTACACGGGGCTCGAACTAGGTAGTTCGGACTAGGATTCCTATTCTGAACTACCGGTACTACCTAGTCCGAACTACCTAGTTCGAGCCCCGTGTAGCCGCGCTGCACGGGGTTCGAACCAGCGGGGTTTTAAAAATGGCGGCTCCCCGCTTATGCAAATGAAGCCCGGGAAATTCAAATCCCGGGCTTCATTTGCAAGTGCGGTATGCCTACATTACCCCGCTAGTTTGAACTAGCGGGGTAGTGTAGACATACCCTGAGAGTTTTGGGGTATAGGAGGGGACTCTGGCTGGGGTGGAGGGAACTGGGGCAGTAGGGGCTCACTTCAAGTAGCTCCTGGTCAGCGGTACAGCGGGATGCTATGGCAGACTTCTGCCTCTCCCGACACCTTAGAAGCAGCCAGCAGCAGGTTTCCAGCCAATGGGAGTGTGGAGCTAGTGCTCAGGTCAGGGACAGTGCGTGGTGCCCTGTGCGCTCTCCCCCACCCCCGACCTAGGAGCCAGGACTGCTGCCACAGCTTCTAGGGCACAATGCAGTCTGCAGTGTCAAGACAGGCAGCTGCCTTAGCACCCCCACTGGTCACTTGATCACCCTGCAGCAACAAGACCCAGTGCCCGACATTCCATTTCCCGGTACTGGGTGACGACCCATAGCCGGAAAACCACTGGTCTAGAAGCTCTAAGGCACTTAGACTCGGACTCAACAAAGCACTTAAACACATACTAAGCTTCAGCACTCACTATGCTAGGGCCACAGGATGCATGGCCCTGGGGGCCTCCAGGGGCAATTTAAAGGGCCCAGGGGCTCCAGCCACTGCTGCAGCTGAGGTAATGGTGGAAGCAGATGTGAGCCCCAGGCCCTTTTAAATCTCTGGGCTATGGGGAAGCTGCCCCCTTTGTCTCTCCCCTCCCCCATTGGCAGCCCTGCATTAGCTGTCATTACTGTTTCAACCCCCTCTTCCTCTACTGCTGCATCAGGCACAATAGTCCATGGGACTTGGACTCTGCCTCTTGAATATTCACATTTATCATCCTTTTAGCTGTTACTGGTTTGCCCACTATGGCAGCTGCCCCTACCTCATTTACTAACAGACACACATTCAGGATTCCATCTCTTGCTCTTTAATAATGCTGGTATTTGTTTATGCCCCCCTAATGCAGGACCTAATCCAGCTCTGCTGAAGTCGGTGTGGTTTGGCCTTCTACAGAGCACCTAATCAGATGGTTTGCCTTGCATTAAAAACAAAAACAATAAGCTCACCTGACTTGTAATAAGCTGAACGCTAACTCAGTGCTTTGAATAAATTGATTCAAAATGAAATATGACTGCAAGAGCAAAAAAGAGCTGTAATCTGTGCATAGTCCCCTACTCACTCTATCACTTCTTCATTCAGACTGGCACACAAGAGCAAAAATATCAACTTGTCAATTGGCCTGACCCATTTTTTAATTGGAATGTGACAATTTGTTGAAGTCTAAGGGTACATCTACATTGCATGGCTCTTTCAGGATACCTGAGGTATCCTGAAATAGCTACCCCTCATCTAGACAAGCTGCCCATTATTTCGAAATATTTTTTCAAAATAAGGGACACACTATTTCAGCATCCACAGGGCTAAGGATGTGTAGATGCGCCAAATTTCAAAATAGCCTATTTCAAAACTCAATCAAAATAAGATATGCAATTTGCGTAGCACAAATTGTGTATCTTATTTAAAGTTTAGGGTGATATAGACACACCATAAATATTTTGCTGAAACAGGTACACAGCTTCACTGCACACACACACACACACACACACACACACACACACACACACACACACACACACATATCCTGGGGAGCATACTTCATCTCAGAAATGCAACATTTCCATGGTTCTGATACTAAATGTTACAGGACTTCACTTCCATGGGAACAGCTGAAGTTTGGGTTTTTCAACCAGACTCAGGATGGAAAATATTTCCAAAAACTCAACAATTTTCACCAAGCTAAAATTTAATTTCCCAGCCACTTCTTTGGCATATATAGCTAGTGCAACTAATCATTCCAAACAGAGGCACAGATTGTTCTTGTTCTGTGTCAGTGAACAAGTGAAGAAGAGAGAAGGGAGCATAGGTATTGTCAGTACCCTTCTCGACTTCCTCTAGGCTCATCATCTTTTTCCTCATTAAAATTCATCATCTTTAGGTTATTTTTTAAATCTTTTCCCTTCTCCTCACAATTAAGCTCTCCCCAAAACATGTTGGTTTCCCCTCTATGTTTCCCAAAATCCACCCTATTCTCTCCTTTCCATTGCCAAAATTCTAATTCATGCCCTGGCACTCTATGGGTACATCTACACTGCACAGCTATAATAACGAGCAGGCTATTTCACCATCCTCGTTGCTTGAAATTTGCCGCTGTGTAGATGTGCCAAATTTCAAAATAAGCTATTTCGAAATGGATTCGAAATAGTGCAAATTGCATATCTTATTTCGAGTTTAGGGTGCCATGTAGATGCCCCCTTTAAGGGTGTGGTAATCTCTGCCTCGCTGCTCTCTAAGCCCAAAGGCAAGGCCTGGTAGCTTGTCAGGAGCGGTGCTCAGAATGGAGCTCTGCAATCAGTTCAGTCCAGTCCTTTCAGGGCACGTTTACACAGCAGGGCTAAACTCAAACGAAGCTATGCAACTGAAGCTACACTAATTGCATAGCTTAAGTCAAAATAACTTATTACAACGTTTGGCACTGTCTACACAGCAGTTATTTCGAGATAGGGCCCTCTTCCCCCGACTTCCCTTACTCCTCATACAATGAGGGCTACAGGAGTTGAAGTAAGAAGTTCTCCAGCTCAACTGTATTTCATCATTATGTTGAAATAACTGTTTGTGTGTAGATGCGAACTACGTTATTTCAAAATAACTGGTGTCAGTTATTCTAAAATAAGGCTGCTGTGTAGACATAGCCTCAGAGAACAGTCATGGCAATATGAGGCCTGTGTAGAATGAATGGGAGGAAAATTACATAATGGAATGAAGGAGAAGATTTAACTTTATTCAGACTCTGCTGCCTCTTTTCAAAGACTGATGCCCTATTGTAGCTGCACTCGCATCATTGGGATTTCGCAAAGGAGTGTGCGTGCTCCAGCCAGCAGCACAGCTCTCTCTCTCTCTCTCTCTCTCTCTTTCTTTTTAGGAGGCACCTACCGCTCTGGGTGGCTTACTCAACTCACATCACAGACATACTTCTAGCTCACAAGAGCTTCTGAAAATGTAATTGCAGGAGGAATCTCATGTACCACATGTTAAGTGAAAACATGGGATGATACCACATTTCTAACCCAAACTTGCTGTTTACAGAGATGTTGCAACTGCAGCCAATTCTCCACCCATATGCAAAAAAACTAATTTCCTAGTGCTCCAAACTCATCCTCCGACAGTCTGTGTTCCTTTCCTTCAAGTTCCATGCACGATACTGCAGGGGGAAACTGACTCTTGCTTAGCTCCAGAACAAGTCCTATTCTCTACTTATTTAAAGAGTTTAAGTGCAGTAAGAGGGCAGATCCTCTCTATAGGGTTGAATTTCATCCTAAGTAATTTTCCCAAGGCTACAGAGGGAGTCAGTGTTAGAGCCAAAACAAGAGATCTTGTCACCTAGCCTTATGATCTGACCATATAAACTATGCATGCCCCTGCCTATTTAGATACAATAGATCATGGGATGCAAAAACTTCACTCTGAATCCTTGCTTCCTCCCACCTTAAACTCTCAGGCTATGTCTAGACTACAGGCTTTTGTCGACAGAAGTTTTGTCGACAGATACTGTCGACAAAACTTTTGTCGACAAAGAGCGTCTACACTACATTCAGTTCTGTTGACAAAGCAAGCTGCTTTATCGACATGGTAGTGTAGACGCAAAGGACAGTTTACATGCAATAACACCTTCTGTTGACAGAAACTCTGTTGACAGAAGGCGTTATGCCTCGTAAAATGAGGTTTACCAGCGTCGACAAAACTGCTGAGTTCTGTCGACGTTATGTCGACAGAACTCAGCGGTAGTGTAGACGCAGGTATAGTTTTGTCGACAAAAGTCCACTTTTGTTGACAAAACTCTGTAGTCTAGACACACCCCCTGTGTGCTCCAATTTGCTTTAGTAGAGCTCTTCCTAATTGTTGCCCTTAACACTTATTTTCTATTATCATTTTGATGACCCAACTTGTTACTTTCTGGACTATAAACATTTCAGTCCAGAGTGGAAAGATGGACTTTTATCAAACACTTGCCTTTCAGGAGGGGAGGGGGGAAGTGTGTGCTTGGCAAAAGCTGTTTTTTAAAAAAGCTTTTTTCTAGTATTAGAAACCTATAGTTCTAAATCCACTTAACTCTCATATTATTTTTCCCATTGTAAAATAGAAAAAGAAATCCCTAGACAAAAAAGGAATAGATTGTGTAATGTTTTAGACTGTAAAATATATTTCATACCTAAACAGTTGCTTCAAAAGACAAAAATTAAGCTAACTTATAATAAATGATAAAACTGTTTTCTATGGAATCTGAAGGAATTAACTATATAAATTATTTGTGTGAAAACAGCAGCATTTCCAAATGGAAGGCTTACAATCCTGTTAAAAAATCTAAAAACTAAACAAAAGAAGCCATTTTTTAAAGGCAAGAAGGCTCAGTGGGATTTATTAATGCACATCTTTCAGAGATATTCTTACTTGTACAGAGCAAGCACTGGGTTAGCATGGACTTCCAAATTATATTTAATTGGACAATTATTCAAAGTGAAAAAACCTACACAATAAACTAAGGAGGTCCTTAATAAACACCTTGTCTCTTCAAGAAAAACAGGGAAGTCGTTTACTGACCCAAGAGGCACAATTTTGTCTTTGGTAAATTTATTTTAAAGTAATTGCCGACTCCGGGAGTAACAATATTTTAAAGAAAAACTTGGCGCTCTCAGGCAGAATAATAAATTGTTCTCTGCCCTGTATGAAGGCCTAATCACATTAGAAAGATGTACATTTAGCTGGCTGAGGCAAACAGAGGATGTATATCACCTGGTCCATGAGCCCAATAAAACTCATTAAATGACATATAGCTTTCGCCTCTCACCAGATTAGAACTGAATTAGAGAGAGAAGACAAATGATAATGTACAGGCTGGCTTTACATCTCTGTCTCTCCCTCTTCCCTCTGCCCAAAACAAAATCTCCCATTTTTGTTTAAATAAGGTCCTTTGTGGCCTTTCCATTCCAAGAAGGACTTTCACAGCCTTCTCTCTCTACCAGCCTAGTGGTTATACACAAGACAGAAGAAGGGGAAGCCCCATGTTAATTAGCTTCATCTTTGTTAGCAGTTGGCTGCTCTATTAAGACTCCATGATAGGCTATTTAGACCACCAATGAAAAAATTAATAGTAAATGCAATTGTTTAGCACTATCTGGGACGGAATGGAGGCATCGGGTTAGATGCTCTATTCACCCTAACTGTACAGGAAGTTTGGAACCAGCTAAATTCCTTGTAACTTTTGGCCACTCTCTATAATGGGTATATCATAGCTGAACACCTGACTCCTGAAGGTGGTCAAATCTGGATCTAAGTTCTGTAGCTGAAGGTCATCTCTCTTTAGCACCTTAGCGTTTCATCTTCAAAGCTCTTTATACTCATCAACCAATCAATCCTCATGATGATCTACAAAAGTTTATGGCCTAATAAATCTGTTAGTCTCTAAGGTGCCACAAGACTCCGCATTGTTTTTGAAGATACATACTAACACAGCTTCCCCTC
The DNA here is from genome assembly GCF_052426305.1 of Pelodiscus sinensis. NCBI lineage: Eukaryota > Metazoa > Chordata > Testudines > Trionychidae > Pelodiscus > Pelodiscus sinensis. The sequence goes on along the minus strand of NC_143056.1, from coordinate 108,872,697 downwards.
TGAGACTTTCCACTAGGTAAGTCATGCCATTTTACAGATAAGGAAATTAAAGCGGAGCTGGGATGAGAACTCAGGAGACCTTGGCTCCCAGGCCTCATTTTCTTTCCTCTGCCTGCATAAATTTAAACATGCCTGACACTTCTGTCGTGAGATTACAGCCTTAGGGCTCAGCCCTGCAAATATTGTCCTGTAAGCAGTCCCACTGATTTCAATACAAACATGGACTTCCACTAGACTAGCCATAAGAACAAGCATTAAGCTCAACTGTAATGCTTGATTCTAATCTTTTTTACTTACAATATTTCAGCAGGCAAATTCCAGTTCCAAAGCTTTCTCTCCTCAGCAAGGTCATCCTGAGTTGGGACAACAGTGCGGTATTCTACATACCAACCTACACAACCATGTATCAAGCTGATCTCTCCTTCCTCGTTACAGACAAAATTGCTGGGACTCGCACAAGACAAGTAATGATAACAGGTTTATTTTGCCTGGTGGGCAGGGGTATATTTAGTCAAGTTAATGAGAAGCTTTCCCTTACAAACCTGATAAATCTTAAGGGTAAAGAGGATGCAAGAGTAATGAGGACTTGAAGGGCTATGCAGTGATTATCTCTCTCCCGTACTGAACTGCCATGGAACATCTGGCTTCCAAATTTGTGCCTCTCTTTTGTAGATCTGAAGACCAGTCTACCAATTATTCATTCACATAGGTTGTAATAAATCAACAACAACCAAACTCTGACAAGGTGATGGCTGTTGACAGATAAAAACGATACGTGTCGTTGTTCTGGTCTCCAAAAAACAAACACATGCTTTTATCAGATTTGTTTCTTTTAATCAAAAAATTGCCTTTTTCAGTGTAGCCTCACCTGATTTCACAGAGGACTTGCACTTCCCAAAGTTCCCCTCTCTAAACCTGAGCCGCATGTGAAAGCAAGTTCTGACAAAGACTCTGGATCCAATTCCTACTGAAGCCAATAGAAAAACTCCAATTCACCCCACTGCGAGTTAGGTCAAGCCCAAAGAACAGGACCCTCTTGACTTTTTCTTTTAATTAGGAACATATTTTTGGTAAATGGAAAGGAAAGAAGCAAAGAACCTAGCTGTAGAAGTTCTAGATTTATTCACAAACTAAGTAAAAGGTGGGCACCATACAAATCCTCTTAATAAAGTATGTCCTACCACCAATATTTGGCTTATGGAGCCCAAATCGTGCTGCTATTTTAATAGAATGAGTATCAGGCCCTATCACAAAGGTGAAATTCCCTCCATCTAGACCAGTGGTACTCTTGGGATTACACAGAGCTCTTCAAGGGGTGTAGCGTCTCATCTAGATATTTATCTAGTTTTACCACAGGCTAAAAAAAAAGCAATAGTGAAGTCAATATAAACTAAACATTCATACAGAGACTCACTTATATTGTTCTACATCGGTGGTCCTCAAACTGTGAGCAAGTTTGTTTGAATGGTGTCACCAGGGCCTGTGTTAGACGTGCTAGGGCCCGGGGAAGAACCCTGAACCCTGTCATGTGTGGCTGAAGCCAAAGCCCAGATTTTTAAGTCGGGTGAAGCCTGAGGTACACAAGACAAATCAGATTCCTCAGAAGGGTACAGTAGTCTGGAAAGATTGAAAACCACAGGCCTACTGTAAACCACTGTCCACTTGCAGCATTTGTTATGTCTAAACCAGGAGTGAAAGTAGATGCCAGGACTTATCAGCATCCTTGGCAGGGGGGAGGGAGGGGAGGAGAGGCAGCGGCTCTGGGCCCCCAAAAGGGACTGGGCCTTGGGTGGTAGGGGTGGGACTATGTCAGGCAGGCCATCCAGTCCTTCATGGCTGCCACTATTGCAATGGCTAAGAACCTGAGGGCTGTAGCAGTGACACCTGGCAGCCCGCCGATCCCGGCTCCGGTGACAATTTGAAGGCCCCAGGGCCGACGTGTGGTCTGGCATCGCTGCCCCATTTGTTCCAGTGAAATGCTGCCTTGGCAGTGCTGCTGGGCCCTACAGCAGAGCCACTGACAATGGGAGAGAAAAAGGGGCAGTGACATTAAAGCGGTTGTCCCACTTTCACCTCTGGTCTTAACCATCCAAGACAGAGGGCTACCCAGACTCCTCCTGAAAACCTCCAGTGAAGGAGCTTCCAGAGGCAATGTCCATTGTCCTACTGTTCTAACAGTTAGGAAGTTTTTCTTAAGATTAACTCTGCCATGTTGTTGTTTGTACCCATTGCTTCCTATCCTGTCTCTGTGGCAAAAGAGAACAACTTTTCCATCTTTTTCATGGCAGCCTTTCAAGTGTTTGAAGGCTGCTATCATATCCCCTTTTAGTCCCCTCTTTTTTAAACTAAACATAACTAGCCCCTTCAGCTTTTGCGCATATGGCTTGCATTGCATGCCTGTGATCATCATTGTCACTTGCCGATGGAACACTTCCAGTTTCTCTACATCCTATCTATACACTGGTGACCAAAATTGGACACAGTACTCCAGCTAAGACCTAATTGGCACCGAGTAAAGTGGTACTATCACCCTCCATGACTTTGCATGCTGGGTCTCAGTTAATACAACCTAAAATTACATTTGGGATTTTTTTTTGTTTGTTTTTTGTAACAGCATCACATTGCTGACTCACGCTATAATCTACCACAACTCCCAGACCTCAAGAGCAGTGCTGCTGCCAAGACATTTATCCCCCATTCTGTACTTGTGCATTTGACTTTTCTTCCTTAAGTATAGCACCTTACATTTATCTCTGTTAAATTTCATTTTGTTGTCTATAGCCCAGTTCTCTAATTTATCAAGTTCTCTCTTAATTTTAGCTTTAGCCTCCAAAATACTGGAAAACCTTCCCTCCCTGCTCCTCCCACTCCTTCCCCCCAGCCAGTTTTGTGCCATCTGCAAACTTATTCGTATGCTTTCTTCCCACACCCAGGTCATTAATAAAGATGTTTAACAACACCAGACCGAAACAGATCCCTACTTTAAACCTCCCTTCAATCTGAGATCATTCCATTAATAGTTACTCTGTTTGGGGCTGTTTAACCAATTATGTATCCACTTAACGATACCTTTATTGAGCCTGCATTTCTCCTGTTTACTTATCAGGGTGCCTTGTGGGACTGTGTCAAAAGCCTTACTGAAGTCCAGGTACATTATATCTACTACATTCCCTCTCTTGACCGAACCAGTTACCCTGTCCAAGAAGGAAATCAAGCTGGTTTAGCATGATTTGTTTTCAATAAATCCATGCTAGTTGCTAGTGATCTCCCCTTGATCCTCTAGGCATTTGCAAATTGAATATTTTATACATTGCTCTAGTAGCTTCCCAGATATCAAAGTTTATAGTTTCCCTGGCTCCTCCTTTTCCCCCCTTTTAAAGATGGGCACTACATTAGCCCATGTCCATTCTTCAAGGACCTCTCCTGTAATCCATGAGTTTTTAAATGTTATTGCTGGTGGCCCCATGATTTTTTCAATATCTTTAGTATAAGAGACTCTGGTCCTGCTGATTTGAATTTATCAAAACTGATCAGAAGACTTGATGTTTTCTTTACTTATCCTGATCGGCATCCTTTTCCTCTTATGGTCTATGGTAACTTTGCTAGTCATCCAGTCACATATTATTTTTTGTGAGAAGATTGAAGCAAAAGTGGCACTGAGCAGCTTTTGCTTTCTATTATCTTCCAATTTCAGCTCATCTTCTCCATCAAGCAGTGGACCCACATCATCCTGGATCTTTTTATTTTATCTGACAAATATGAAGAGTCCTTCCTGTTGTTGCTAAAATTTCTTGCCTGGTGTGACATCTTGGCTTTCCTGACTTTGCTCCTACAGATTGCACTATTCTCAGGTATTCTTCCTTGATTACATGCCCCCTTTCCATTTCCTATATGTATCCCTATTGGTTTTTAGATAGCTAAAATGATCCCTGTGTCACCCTATTGGCGTCTTATGACTCTTGTTATTTTTCCTCCATGTCATAATAGTTTGATGTTGAGCCTTCAATATTACATCTTTTAAGACCTGCCAGCGTCATTTGACTCCATTTCTTCCAAATTGGTCTCTCCATGGGACCTTGTCTGTTATTTCTCCAATTAGGTTGAAATCCACCTTTCTGGAATCTAGTATCCTTGTTTTACTGTTTTCATGTCCTTTCCATAGAATCTTGAATACTATCAGATAACAATCACTTCTTTCATGTTCATAACTCATTCCTGTTGATGAAGACCAGATCAAAGTGGACAACCTCCCTGTTGTTTTCTCATCTTTCTGAATCAGAAAGCTATCCCCTACACATGCTAAGCATAGGCAGAGCATATTATGTTTGCTGAAATAGTCTTCCATAAATATCAGGGAAGTTAAAATCCCCCATATATATTAGCTCATGTGTTAATATTCCTGCTTGTAGAATGACTCATTCACTCCTCTCCCTGATTTGTTGGTCTCTATGGATGCATCTACACTGTACCCTTAGCTCGAAATACACTATGCAATTTGAGCTACGCAAATTTTGTAGCTTATTTTGAGTCAATTTTGAAATAGCTTATTTCGTAAATTTGGCGCTGTGTAGACAGAGCCATATTTCAAAATAAACTGCTATTATGAAATGTCCCTTAGTTCTCAGAAATAATATGCCTGTAATTTTGAAAGATACTTTGAAGTAATGGGTGTGCTATCAAGACACAGAATAGCTATTTCGGGATACTGGAAGTGTCCTGAAATAGCATCACTGTCTAGATGTACCCTAATAGACCCTGACACAAGACTCTACTATTTTTCTCCCTTGTTATCCTCACATGGAGACTCGCCATTGGTCTATTGCTCACTTCCCCTTGGACCTCAGAGCAAATCTATACATTATTAACACACAGAACAGCACTTCCTCCACTTTTCCCATACCTATTCTTTGGGAGCAAGCAATATCTCTCAATGCTAGTACTCCAATCACAGGAATTGTCCCAACAAGTCTCTGTGATGCCAAATAAGTCATAATTTTCTCCACATCCCATGACTTCCAGTTCATCTTGCTCGTTCCCCATACCGCTGGCATTTGTATACAGGCATTGATGTTACTTTAAAGACTGCCCTGTTACTTTTCTTTTTAGTGCAGTTGTGATTTCTATGCCCTTCTCCAGAAACTAACTCTTTCCCCTGGCCTTTGTTATTTGAGCCTAAATGTGCATTGGCTGGATTTTTGTAACTATGCCCCATAGAACCTAGTTTAAAGCTCTCTTAGTACATTTTACATGGGATTTCAATGTTACATTAGTCTTGTGATGGCCATCTGCACACATATGAATTTCATACCACATGCTTGGTCAGACATTAAGGCATAATGATTGTGGCCAGTGTAGCGCTGCACCATCCTTGCTCGGAGATATGGGAGAGATTCCAATTCAGGGAGACAGGATTCAGCCAAAACTCCATAGCAGATGGGGGGAGTGACCCAAATACCACACACCTTCAGAAGGGCGCAGCATGGCCTTCCCTTCAGACTGAGGGAGCAGTCACTGACTTCCAGAGTGCTCAAGGACTGCAACTGTGGCAACCTATTCTATAGGAGTGGTTGCCTAAGAGGAGGGGAACCACAGAGAAGAGGCCCACAAAATCTTAAGTCTCTTACCTTTTGCCATACCTCACAGGAAACTTCATCTCCAATCCATGACAACATTTGAAAGCTACACATCACACACGTTATTTTTCTAGGGAAGTCACAGTGCTGTAAGGAAGTGGGTCAGTTTTTACCGCAGGTGATGTTAATTCCTGAGACGCACCCACCGAACAAATCACTGTCATTCCTTCTTGCTGGTTTCTCTTCCTGCTAGCTCCCCAAGCCCTAATTTACATCCGGCTCCGATACTTATACTGACAGGTCCTAATGGGGAAAAAAAAACCAGCCCAGCACACATATCCTTTAGGCCTCTGCTCCTTCTCCATCTCCTCTAAAGGAATCACACTCTCATTTTTCATCTATAATGTTTAATAAACCATTAACTGGAGACAATCCAGACAGAAAATCAGACTATATTATAATAAATCCTACTCACCTTTACTTGACCAGTTTATAGAATGAGTCACTGAAACTTCAAAGCATGTCCGGCCACAACTTCTTATTTCTTTCCTCATTGAAAGTTCAACACTATGGAGATTATACCTGTTGTATGTCCCATAGTTGATACTCATTTAACTTCTTAGTCTTTCAAAACATATTCAAACAACTGTAATTATATGTCTGTTACATGTACAAATACCTTCCACAAATATCAACCATGGAACAAATATTTCTGTAATGAACACAATGGCAGACATGTATTTACTTCAGATTGTTAGCCACAAAAATACAGTGACATTAAAACACATGGGCTGCGTCTAGACTGGCAAGTTTTTCCACAAAAGCAGCTGCACTTGCGGAAAAACTTGCCAGCTGTCTACACTGGCCGCTTGAATTTCCGCAAGAGCACTGACTTCCTACTGTCTGAAATCAGTGCTTCTTGCGGAAATACTATGCTGCTCCCGTTCGGGCAAAAGTCCTTTTGCGCAAAGCTTTTGCGCAAAAGGGCCAATGTAGACAGCTCAGATTTGTTTTGCGCAAAAAAGCCCCGATCGCAAAAATGGCGATCGGGGCTTTTTTGTGGAAAAGCACGTCTAGATTGGCACGGACGCTTTTCTGCAAAAAGTGCTTTTGCAGAAAAGCGTCCGTGCCAATCTACACGCTTTTTTCCGCAAATGCTTTTAACGGAAAACTTTTCCGTTAAAAGCATTTGTGGAAAATCATGCCAGTCTAGACGTAACCATGTAATGTTCCAAGTAATGTGAGAATAAGAAGCTGCTATTTTCAAAAGCAGTCTAAAAAGTTGTTCACACAGGTTCCCATAGGAATTTAATTACAATGAATCCCTTTGTAATGATTTAAATGTCTAGAATTTTCAAAGTTTCAACTAAAACTACAGTTTGGCTTGATGAGGTTTAAAACACTTTTAAAATGTATTCAGATATTGCTGATTAATTAGAGAATCCCTGAAAAGGAGCTTAGGGCTTTGAAATGCTTAGAAGTGCTACTCAGAACTGGTACTTTAAGTTTCCCCTTGTTTTTCAAAGATGATATACTGACATGCACTATGACAGCTAATTCTATAACTGCTAACACAGTGTCATAGATGTGCGCAGTACCAGAGAAATAAACAAACCTGAGAAAAATTCCCTGTCCCTAGGAACTTACAAACTGAGATCCTGATCCTCAAAACAATTTGGTCTGCAAGTCTAGTTACTCCCCCAGAGTGTCTCCATGAAGTTAAATCACTGATTCAGTGACTCTCTTGGGGAGCGTCTAATAATAGGGTTGCTATGGTCATAATTTGTTCACCCCTCTGGAATCCCTATGGGGAAAGCAATGGTAAGTCTAACTCCTTTAGCACAGCTGCCCTCTTCCCCGCACCCAGAGGTGCAGAAAGCTGCAGATTGCACTCCCTTGCTCATGGGATGAATCTGGCAATAATCTGCCATGAATTATTCACTCGGCTGTACTTAGCAGCATGGCATTAGGTGCTATCTTTAGACTGAGATTTAAAATGATGCTCCTGACTGAAGACTGTCAGTAAAGATTCTCAGGCACTTTCCTTAAGAGAAAAGCATCAACCCCAGTGTCCTAGCCAAACTCCAACTTAGGTAAACTGTTCCATTCTTCTGCATTTCTAGTTAGCTATGGCAATCCTCTGCATTACCTGTCCTAACCTGCTCTTTGTGGGGTCCTTTGGGATCCTGCAGGATGAAAAACTCTGACTACCTTTAAGATCTTTTTTAAAGCCTTTGCAAATAATTAACATTACAGTAGTATTTCCTATGATAACAAATGAAATTATGCTATGTGTTCCTTGTGTGAAGGCCAGGGAATGTTGTAAACACACTGGGGATGTTTTCTATATGCAAAGGCAAAAATGTACTGATTTCCATGGCAGAGACTTACCATTCATTGCACACACTTTTTTATAATTTGTCCAGGTAAGTTCTGCTGATCCCTAGAATAATGTGTGATATATGCAACCCACTTGTCAATTGTTCTGCCTAGATTGAAAATTACATTAAAAATAACTGCTTATATCCACATATCAAAATATATTGGGTAAAATGTTCAAAATCCTCTACATGATCTAGGGCTATATCTATACTGCATGGCTATTTCGAATTAAGCTACCCTGCTGGGAAGCCTCAAAATTAGTCCGAGGCAGGCTTCCCTAATGTAGACGTGCTATCTCGATTTAGAGCACCAGGAGGCACTGGGGAGGAATAACTTAGAATGGCCCTGGTGAGAGGCTATTTCAAAATAGCAGCAGTGGAGCGTCTACATATGCCTTATTTCGAAATAGCTATATCAGAATAGAATGAGGTTCACAGAAGTCAGAATAATCTGCCCGTTATTTCGAAATTATTTCAGAATAATGGAATGCTGTGTAGACACTCTCATTGTTATTTCAAAATAACACTAGTTATCTCAAAATAATGGTGCAGTGTAGACACACTCTATGAGCCCAAATACCATTTTCAGAAGTAATTATACACTTGAGAGATAACAGTCAATGGGAGCTAGCCTTCTAACTTACCTAGATGCTTTTGCACATTTTACTCCAAGGCACCAAGAAGTCTAAGTCTCCCTATTGTGCTTAAATAAGATGCTACCTATGTTGATGTGGGAGCTTCCCCCATCGGTGTAGACAATCCATCTCCCTGAGAGGTGGCAGCCATGTCGATAGGAGAAGGCCTCCTGTCAACAGTGGGGATTAGGTTGATATAACTGCATCACCCACTGGTATGACTCACTTGATTAACTGATAAATTGTATAGTATATTACACTATAGAGTCAGACAATTTATGTATGTACAACACACCAGCTTGTCACTGAGGGCTGGAGGTGGTAATGACCAGGTATGGGGGAGGGGCAGGAAACGGTATTCTCTTTTTAAATGAAACAGAACAATATGTAGGTTGGGAAACAGGCTGTGAAGAAATGTAAAACAGTCCAGACCCAATTACAACAGAGCAAGGCTCTTTCATATGGTGGTGTACGAAGTACCAAAGGGGAAAAGAAAAAACACTGGTGTGAGACTGGTAGACCAGGTCTCAGTTCTTTCCAAGTCTGTAGATGTTAGCTGGGCATGGACAAATTCAGGGCTGGAAACCAGACCAGCTCACTGGTAGGCTGGTATGGTTCAAGACAGGTGATAAACTTGTACAGCAGAATTTAGAGTTGAGCCTGTAGACTCCCTGAAATGCTTGCAAGTTGCTGCATGCATTATCATACTTATATAATGTCTGAATTCCATGCTATCAAGTAATATATAAGATTTGCATCATAACTGTACAAATGCCTCCTCTGAACTTGTGAACTCAGGCAGGAAGAGTGGTTCCCCTGTCCACCAAGGAGGATTACTAAAGCTAAATGGTGCACTGGGAAATATCACAGTACAAAGAGTGGGTTAACGGTACTCTTGCACGCAAGAAATCTTGTCCCATCAAATTTGAATTCTGGCAGGAGGCCGTAGAGTTATGTGACATGAAGTACGAGTCCATGGAAGTGTAGTCACGTGGAGCAATTGTGGGTCGTGCTGCAGGCTCAAGTGTCTCCTGTGTGGATTTCACTCTGATTGCTGATGGCCTTCGATAACAAGTTAGGCAGAGCTCTCCCACCCATAAGATGGTTTGGGGGAGCCTCCCCAGGCCCTGCACTTTGGGCAGCCCCACAGCAGCTGTCCCAGCCATCCTGTAGATGGGATGGTCCCCCATACTGCATTTAGCCCATGGGGCCCAGAGCAGTCTGGAACATTCTGTGGGGGGCTTGGAAAGGGGCCATGGCAGGGATCAGCATCCCCGCCTCGCCCCCCCGCCCCCACACTCGCAACGACAGAGGGAGCCACGGAAAGTGGAGTGATGCAGCAGCCTGATCCACCCCACCATCTCCCAGCCTCATAGTGGCAGGAAGCAAAGCGACCGGGCCCCAGCCTGCTCTGGTCCCCTGAGCGATGCAGGCTCAGGGGAGCCGAGCAGAGTGGGTTGGGGCTGTGGTGAGGCAGGGCGACCCAGCTGGGAGATAGTGATGAAGCAGAGCAAGCTGGTGGGTCGCTCAGCTTCCTGCACCTCCCACCACCACAGTGAGTGCAGTGGCCAGACCCCTGCTGCTGCTCCATGACAAGCCCCCTTGTAAGCCTCTGGACTGTATTGATCAAGGGCTTTCATGAACATGTGCAATGAGGACAGGAGAGGGGGAACAGGGGTGGGAAGACCCGGGTCGGAGTAGAGCAGGGGCTTGATGAAGGACTGGGGCAGAGGCGGAGGACTGGTGGGAAGAGGTGGAGTGGAGAATGGGGTCTGGGGTGGAGGTTGCCCCAGATCTTGCTTCCCCCTAGGGATGGCCCTGAAGTTAGGGTACAGGGTACGCAAGACATAGCATCCTCTTCTGCCATGTATAAAAATACAGAATCCCAGGAAGCAATTACTCATCAGCATATTGCATAGGTATCAATAGACACTCTTGGGCAGAAAGCATAAGGCTCGGAAGCAAAAACCAGAAGCAGATATTGCTGAGAGAACAGAAACCATGTCATTTGTTTCTCTACACTATGAAAACAATGGCGTTTGCTATTGAGATGGAAAGAAAACATGAAAAATATATTGCAAATGTGGAATCAAACCCTATGCAAGCCATGCATTATAATAAGCAAAGTAAAGAATTACTTTCTGGCACCAGAGGAAAGAGAAAAGTACTCTGAAAATTGAAGTAAAGCAAGGAGTACCCTCTGGTGAATTGTTTTAGTCATATGGACACCTTAAAATGTTCAGAACAAAAGGAATTCCAAAATCTGGAACTAACTTGAACTTCAAAAGGAAATGATGTTCACATACCTTAGGCTCTACAGCTGAAGAAAACAATTACCTAGCAACTAATTATATGACACAATAAATTCGAATAGGACAGTAGAGCCCAGTTGTTTATTTGTAAGTACCCTGAAACGTATCATGTCAGTAGTTCCCAAATTATAGGCATATGCACATAGGTTTGATGCTGTGCACACAAGCCCGTTCCACAGTAGTGATACCATTCGCTTTTACATTAATTGATATAAACTCAAAGTCGGGTTTAAATACTTGTCCATGAGAAATGTGGCTACATCAGAAAGAAGTGAGGCATGGAAGATCATGATTGTAACTGAAAGGCTATATCCGTATTAAAATTATGTTCAAGACCCCTGTGGTTTCTAGCACAGTGTTACACACCTGGGGCAGGAGTCCATGCTGTGCTTCCAGCCATGTAACTACACACTATTATTAGTAACTTTAATCCAAAGTGCGACCCTTGGTTCACTGACTGGTCAAGAAACTGAGGAGGCTACTCCATATTCTTCCAAGTAACCACAAGTTAACAGGTTTAGGCTGAGCAAGCAGACCAGCCAGCCTAGGATACAAATCTAAGTATTGATTGAGGACACTATCTGATTCCCCTTATCAAGCCATGAGCAGAACCCTGCTCATACTCTCAGGCTGAGAACAACTGTGTGTGTTCTGTGAGGAACAGGATCTGACTGGTGACTGAGGTAGCTCACTGAAGTTGAGAGTGAATCAGAAAAGGACATTTATCCAGCAGCACCGTATATGCAACTTGGCTAGGGCTTTGACTTTTGTGTAAATCAAATATGCAAAGAATAATGATAATTTATTTCAATTTACGCTCAAACTCATTTATATTGTTTTATTTCTGCACAGAAATAACATGCCAAGCCTGGAAACCATATCTCCACTAGAACTAGACTATTTGCTGAAAGGTAAGAACAGCACAGTATGTCACCACCTGCCAAGGGTCTTTCCTGATGACTGCTTATGATTATAAAGGTAAATTATTTGCTTGTGTAAAATAATGGTTAGAAAAAGGAAAAGGTCACCCATCCAGATATAAACTTGGCTGCAAAAAATCATCAGCATACAGAGTTAGCAGGCCTGTTCATTGCTTTATAAACAGGAGACCAGGATAACATTACATAGTTTGCAATCTGTATTTGTTCTAACTATGTGAATCATAGCTTTGCATAATTTTATCACATTCCTGCCAGGGAAAAGCAAACATTAAAAGAAATATTAGAAGCCAGCCAGTTAAATATTGTGGAAGAAGAAAAACATGGAGACTCTATCTCTATTGCTATGATTTATGAGCATTATTTTATCTGTGTGATTTGATGGCTTGTTTCATTATATTTTTTGTAATATCACTTTAAAATAATTTTTAAACTGTGATTAGTTTATTTTGGTTGGTCAGATATTCATGCATTGTGCTGAAGCATTCATATAACCACTTGGGTTTTTACGTATCACATGATTGATTACCTACAGATAAGATAGAAAATATTACCTTAAAAGATCTGACCTTCAGTGTGTCATGTCAGATGAAAAGAATTTAAATGCTGCATTACGTGCATTCAGCACCAGGAAATGTTATAGAAGGGAAAAATTGTTTACTGAAGTTTTCTGCTTAGATCAGGGGCTTCCTCTGGTAACACTTCTCTACTCTTCGCTCTGCTGGAAATATTCCCTATCCCTAGCTTCAGTTATGAGAACAGACACTTATATGCATGCTTCAGAAGATGACAAGAGAATGACTTTCTAGATGGATGCCCCTTATGTCAGTAAGTTTTCTCCTGCAAAACATCTTGGTCCTCTTTAGGAACTGCAAGATCAAGAACTCCATGAGAGATATTCCACCTCCCACACTCCTGCCTCTATCCTCTGACCCAGGGATGTTTAGAGGCATTTGATAGCCAGTAAGGATCTGTGGGTGAACTTTTCCAACTTCTGCACTGCATTGGACCTCCAAAGCACTGACAATGCTGGCCTCATAACGACTGCTCATATAGGTAGGTCAGGTCATATGATAACATATGAACAGCCATGCTGGGTCAGACCAAAGGCCCATCTAGCTCAGTATCCTCTCTTCTGACAGTGGGCAATGCCAGATGCCCCAGTAAAAAGAACAGGGAATCATAAAGTGATCTCTCTCCTGTCATCCATTTCCAGCCTCTGACAAACAGAAGATAGGGAAGCAAAATGCAGGACAATGTAGCACTTTAAAGGCTAACAAGATGGTTTATTAGATGATGAGCTTTCGTGGGCCAGACCAGAAGATAGGGACACCATTCTTACCCAATCTAGCTAATAGCCATAGATCTTTCATGAATATATCTAGTTCTTTTGTTAACCCTGTTAAAGTCTTAGTCTTTCACATTGTCTGGCAGGGAATTCCACAGATTGACTGTGTGTTCTGTGAAGAAGTACGTCCTTCTGTTTTAATCCTGCTACCCTATTAATCTTATTTGGTGCCCCCTAATTCTTACGTAATGGGAACAAGTAAATAATTTTCTTTATTTACTTACTCCATACCAGTCATGATGTTATAGACCTATATCATATTCCTCCTTAGTTGTTTCTTTTCCAAGCTTGAAAAGTTCCAGTTTTACTAATTTGTCCTCATATGGCAGCTGTTCCACACCCCTAACCATTTTTGTTGCCCTGTTCCAGGGCGGGGCCAGGAGAATCACATGCTCCCCTGCCCACAGACCCTGATTGGCCTGAGGGCAGGGGAGCATGTGAAGTCTTTGCCCTCCACCCCTGCCCTGCCAGTGGTGCTCAGCACCTAGAGAGAACCAGGGCCTGGAGCAGAAGGAGACTGCATGCTCCCCCTGCTCCCAAGCCAATCAGGGGCTGGGAGCAGTTGAGCATGTGAAGTCTTTGCCCCTGACCCCTGTCCTGCTGGGGCATTCACTGCCTAGAGAGTTTTGAACAGCTGGCAGCTCCCTCTGGTGCTGCGCATCCTTGGCAGGGGGGAGGAGACTTCCTGCATTCCCCTGTCTGCAGGGCTCAATTGGCCTGGGGGCAGGGGAGTGGCAGAGTAGCCACAGGCCAAATCAAAGGGCTTGGTGCAAGCTGTCTTGCCCACCCCTGCCCTATTCTGAACTTTTTCCAGTGCCATGATACCTTTTATGAGTTAAGGTGACCACATCTGTATGCATATTATTGGATTTATAGAGAGGCAAAAAGCTATTCTCTATGGCTGTGTCTACATTGACACCCTTTTCTGGAAAAGGGATGCTAATGAGACACTTCAGAATTAAAAATGCCGCGGGGGATTTAAATATCCCCCGCAGCATTTGCATGAACATGGCTGCCGCTTTTTTCTGGCTCGGGGCTTTGCCGGAGAAAAGTGCCAGTCTAGACGGGATCTTTCAGAAAATAAAGCCTTTTATTTCCGGAAGATCCCTTATTCCTCTCAAAATCCAAATAGTCCAAATAGCAATGGCAATCAATACCCTTCTGCTAGACTCTGGGCAATGTACAGGGAATGGACTGTGGCTCTAGCCATTTAGAAGGATGCTGGCAGAGTTTATTGAATAGAGGACTATGTAGCACTTTAAAGACTAACAAGATGGTTTATTAGATGATGAGCTTTCGTGGGCCAGACCCACTTCCTCAGATCAAATAGTGGAAGAAAATAGTCACAACCATATATACCAAAGGATAGAATTAAAAAAAATGAACACATATGAAAAGGACAAATCACATTTCAGAAAAGAAGGGGGAAGCAGGGGAGGGGGAAGAAGGTGAATGCCTGTGAGTTAATGATATTAGAGGTGGGGAAGGGTAGATGTGTGTGAGTTAATAATATTAGAGGTGATAATTGGGGAAGCTATCTTTGTAATGGGTAAGGTAGCTGGGGTCTGGACAAAAAAAAAAAAGCGGTATATATGGTTGTGACTATTTTCTTCTACTATTTGATCTGAAGAAGTGGGTCTGGCCCACAAAAGCTCATCATCTAATAAATCATCTTGTTAGTCTTTAAAGTGCTACATAGTCCTGTATTTTGTTTCAGCTACACCAGACTAACACGGCTACATTTCTATCTTTATTGAATAGGTTAGACATCAGCCAAACCAATATTGTTGTTGCTGCTTACTGTGTGCTGCATAATATCTGTGAAAGTATTGGGGGAAGTTTCTAGCAGGGTGGGAGATTGAGGCAGATTGCCTGGTGGCCAGTTATGAGCAGCTAGACCCCAGCGCAATAAGGAGAGAACACTGAGATGCACTGCACATCAGAGAGGCTTAAAAAACCAATGTCAGGAATGACTAGACAATGAGGTGACAGTTTTGTGTTGCTCGTTAGCAAGCAGCCTGCTGTTGTATGCGTACTGCTCTGTCAACCACCCCCACCTCCAGGTGGCAGAGTGAATGAAGATACTATTGTTCTGAAATCATGCCTTTTTATTTAGGCAACCCAGTGAATACAGACAATACTGAATAGAAAAGAGTTTCGGGCATAGCAAGACTCTGATAACATGGAGGAGGGGGCACAAGGACATGCAGCTTGATACAATCACCCTTGTAGTAATCAAAGGTGTGGGAATGACAGCCTTCTGCTCCGGGATCCATCCCTGGGAGGTGAGTAGATGGCTTCCTGGGATTGCATAGCAGAACATCTGGGAGAAGAAGATACGGAGCTTGGTGAGAAGGGTAGGTGGTTGATGAGTGGGTGCCAGGGGACTCTGCTCTAGCTGCATTTTCTACACCTCCACCAGATGCCTCATCAGCTATGTTTGCTCCCCCCCCCCCAGGAGCTTTAACATATTGTCCTGTGTGTTGCGCTCATGTCCCTTGCATGCTTTTCTATCCACCTGCTTGGTGTGGATAACTTCTAACAGCATGTGCCTCCATGCATTGAGTTGTGTCCTATCAGTGTGGGAGGACTGCAGGAGCTCATTAAATATTTTGTCACATGTATGGGAGGGTAAAGAGGTTTCCTTCTAATCTGCAACAACCTAACTGCTGGAGCGGGGTCAGAGATCACTGACAGGCAGTGTGCCCTACAAGCTAAGTGCTTGGGCAGCCACCCAGGAGAGATTCAAATGCCACCCAGCTAATTAGCAGTGCCCATAGTACCCACTACTGGCAGCATATGTTTCTACTGGTGGTGCACATCTACCTATGCCTCAGTGCACATAACAAAATTTATTGCACATATGGATAGAAAAAATTAGAGGGAGCATTGATGACAGGCCACCAGCTGCACTCAAAAAAAGAGGGGGAGGGGACAGGCTTTACAGAAGCTACCCTGTAAAAAATGGAAGGTTAACACTTTTACAGTGAATGAAGCACTTCATCATACGAAGCACGTGTGTTAGATACAAGGCCAAATTTTTCATTTTTAACTGAGCACCTACCTATAAGTTATAACACATGGCAGAGCACTGGGCAGTGGCACTCTGTTTACAGGTAGTCATGGTAAGCCACTCGCTAGGAGGGGTCTTTAACCTCTCCTTTGAAAACATGGAAAGTGTGTTTGCAAACTACAGCCTTATTTTTGTTCATATGTCTGCATTTCCATAGGGGGGCAGCGGGTTGGGGAAGAGGGGCCCAGCTGCACACAGCGTGCTTACAAACTGCAGCCCTCAGTTGCCCCATAAGGGAGGTAGTGGGTTCAGAATGGAGGGGCGCAGATGTGCATAATCCACATGGGGTCACCCCCTCTGGCACAGCATGGCTGTTCTCCGGGATGATCCCTTCAAACCTATTGCAAATAGAGAAACACACCTGGGAGCATAATGTGTTGGGGATGAGCAAACAGAGGTGAATTGCAAAACTTCCCCCATTTCCCCCAGGTCACCATGGGCAATATCAGTCTTCTCAGAATAATAGCTCATGATCGGGACCAAATGCTGTATGAATGTAATGAGAGATCTGGACCTCATGCTGCTGTGCTTTCTGCAGCAGTGATGCAAGATCACTTGATGAGAGCTTTGTAAAGATGTGCAGGGAGGGTTCCCGTTCCATCTCCAGGCACGTTAGCAAACTGTTCTGGAGAGCACCTGCTGCACAAGTGGACCAGCCACCACTGTATCCCAATTGTTCAGGGAAGATTAAGGAGTAAACCCAATTACGTTTAATCACTCAAGCATGATTACAAATGTGCATTCACTAGAGGAGTCTTCCCCACCATGAGGGTCCAGCAACAATAGTTTCTGACAGGGGATTGGGTTCAGAGTTAGGAAAAGCTCCCGGCTATCGATGAGAACAGATCCTCCCACTTGCCTGCTGGACATTTTTCTCCTTTAATCTTCTGGTTTAAAGATTAAGCCTGGGCTCCTTTATTTTCATGCAGCACCACTGGGTGTCCCTGCTGTATCCTTTTTCCATCCTGTTCTATATGATTTTAGCATACATAGCATTTTTTCTGCTGTGTCAGAGGTCTGCCTGCACAAACTCTTCTCCTGCAGACTCCATGATGGAGTTCGTTTGTGACCCTGGGCATTCATGGCCAAGTGTGCTGCTGGGCTCACCACACTGACCAAACATGAAACCAAGATTCCAGGACTTTTTCTGTGTATGTGGAGCAGAATTGAAAGTGCTGGCCAGAGCAGTCAGATTTGGGAACTGCAGGACACCTCTTGGTTTGCATCTTCACAGCACCCTTACCTCGAAATAAGCTACACAATTTACACTGGAATAGCTCCTGTTATTTCAAAATATATTTCAAACTAACAGGAGTGTTTAAAGACACAGAATTTCTATTTCAGGATACTTCCAGAATCCTGTATTAGCCCCACCATCTAGACATAACCCTGGAGTCCAAGAACATTGGATTGAACAGGGTTGTGTTGGCACTACCCCAAATTCAACCCTGGAAGGGCAAATTTAGTGCTACTCCTCTCATCAAGGTGGCATATAGACGTTGATTTTAAAAGTCCTTAAGGTCAGTGGAAGGGTCATAGTGGCTAACTTTGGCCTAACCTCATAGTGTAGACCAGGACTTAGGAACAACATGAAAACACTTTTCTGCCTATGTTTGATGAGCAAATTTAAATACCATCTTATTTATACAAGTTCATCTGTTTAGGACTTAACCAGGAAATGTATGGAATCTTACTGGCTCATCATGTTAAGAAGAGAGTAACTCTGGCAGACTGTTTTATTCCATCACATGTTATCTCTCTCTGCATTCCCCAGGCTATGCCAACAAAAGACTGCAAGGTGACAGAATATGTTCATACAGCCTTTAAGTGCTACTTTTCAGGATGCATTGTAGTCTGTAACCCTGAGGCACTAAAGTGTTTAATGATGTTACTGTATGTACTTACTTAGTATTCTCTAAGTGGATCTTATATGAAAGTGTTCTAAATTATAAATCTAGAAGTTAACTTAATATTAGTGATAAGCAAACCTCAAAAGGATACCAAGGTTCAGTTTTCAAAAGCAACTTTAAATGCTGATGCTAATTTGGAGTCTACTTCAATCTCTTTGTCCTAAAAAAGGGTGGCGTCTTCAAAATAGCTCCAGCAATACTTAAGCCAAGTCACCAAGACTGTAAGAACAACTTCTTTCCTGGTGTTTTGAAAAACTTCTACTCCTAACCAGACCAAGAATGGCAGAGATGCATACAAATGACCAAAATAAAGATGACTATATTTCCAAAAATATTTTTTCATGACTTACACGGATGAGAGACTGCACATTCATATAGCTATCCTGCTAAACAAAATTAAATAAAAACTTGTTATTTGCAAATACTGTTTGATCTAGTGATGACAGCAAGTTTCCTGACTTCTTACTTGTTCTATCTTTTGTACTGCGTATGCCATATGCACATGTGTGCATGCAAGAGACAGACAGACAGGTAAAGACTTGGTGAGGGATGATGAAAGTGAAAATAGTGCAACGGTGTTACAGGCACAGCTAATAGTAAGACTGTTAGCGAAGACCATACAATACTTTTCACTATATGTCCCTATTTCAGTTGCTTTCAACTTTGCTAACTTTCAACTATTTGGACCAGTTTCCTATGCTTAGTCTCTGAGGATATGTCTACACTAGTTCGTTAATTTGAGCTAGGTAGGCAAATGAGGCAACCAGAGTTGCAAATGAATCCTGGGATTTAAATATCCCGGGCTTTATTTGCATGTTCCTGTCCGGTCACCATTTTGAAATTTCACTAGCCCGAACTCTCTGCCATGCGGCTACACGCAGCAGTGAAACGTTAATTCGAACTAAGTCCTTAGTTCTAATTAACTGTTACTCTTCGTGGAATGAGTGAGTTCGGGCTAGTGAAATTTCAAAATGGCGACCGGACGGAAATATGCAAATAAAGCCCGGGATATTTAAATCCCGGGCTTCATTTGCAACTCCAGTCACCTCATTTGCCTACCTAGCTCGAATTAGTGAGCTAGTGTAGACATACCCTGATACAGGTTGTTTAAAAGAAAAAAAGTCAGTATAATTTTCAAAGGGTTCAACAAGAAGCAGATTTCACAATGGTGAATTAAAATATTTCTTTGAAGAGCTCTATCACTCTCTGGGTTTGGAGCAGGAATTTTGAAATGTGATGGATGGAACAGTCCTGGGGTCTGAGGTGTTTTTCTCTCCTCTGTCCCCAGAAAAACATCCATATTTGGCTAAGAAGCCTTTAAAAATGTCATTTGCACAGGTGCAGAAGAAGTTTTTAAAGAGATTGGCTGGTAAAAATCTCAGAACATTCCCTGTACACAGAGCATGCTCCATGGTCCCACCGAGCTTGAGCCCAGGCTGAGGTACAGGAATAGCAAACAAGCTTTTGGCATGTGTGAAAATCTGTTGATATTACTAATACTTTGCATTCCAGTACCGTCCAACAAGCAGTTGTGTCCGTCAGTGGTGAAGAGCATGTTGTATCTCCATTCTAATTCCTGGTCCATATAGACCATCAAGTGGTCCATGGTGGGAATTTAAATGTCCTGAGTTTAAGTCCTACTGATTACCCTTACAGTAGTCAATATAATTTCTGCTAATAGCTTTTTTTTCAGTTTATTTCAAACACTTAGGAAGTTACATTTAAAACTCCATCTTTTGAAGAATATTAAGGTTGCAAAGTCAAGCACTGAGTAAAAAGTTAGGAAATGCCTGAATTAGGGTTGTCCTTGCAACTTTAACACAAATCCTTGTGCATAGGATGAAGCAGTATTGTTCTATAACACTCCTCCTTCTTTAAGTGCACATGGCAGGCTATGAAAGGAGCATAAGTTTATAAGGCTAGCAAGGATGTTCTCTTGTGCTTAAAACAATAGAGAACTGTGAACTACTCCTGGTTTTGTCACAGATTTCCTTTGGAAGCTAGATAAGACTCATGATGTATATGTACAAAGGCGATGAATATAGGTTATACAGGCAACCTGGATGCTAAACATTTCCTAACTTTTTGCATGTTTGACTCTGCAACCTGAACATTATTTAAACATTTTTTGGAATGTAACAATCTGATACCTATCAAGAATATTTGACTGAAGGTGGTATTTATGTACAAATCATTATTCATTGAAAGAATACACACAAATTACTAATAAATATTGCTGGAAGTAAGTTATTTCATCAGCTCCAATTCTGACATCGGAGATCTTATTCAGGCACCAAATAAAAAGGAAGAAGCTAACTCTCCTTTCCCATTGGAACATAAATCAATTTCTTTCTCTTAATCAGTTAATTAAGATATCCAGAGGATAATAGCTAGCATTTTGTGATTTATTACTGAATTTTAAAAGTTAACTTTGTTTTACTGTGACTTTTGTTATTAACATTCAGGAACGCCTGCACAGACCTTATCCATGCATATTTCAAACTCTAGAAGAGCTCAAGTTTGAATTAGTGCTGATGCGTGGGCATTGTTCATCATTAACACACGGTAATGTGTGCCCTGAAGAAAGGTCGAGAGATCCTGAAATATAGAAACATCCATAGCAAGACCTGCTACAGAATAATGATACAATCCCAAGCCAGTTTTAGACACCTGTCTGTGAAACTTGTGACTGTGTAAAAGAGAGGAGAAGCACAAAAGGGCAAGTTCTCAAAATCCTGTGTATTCTCCTCTCCCCCTCGCCAAATTTGGTTAATTTGTTTGACAAAGCTGTGTAGTCTCAGTCATGGAGAAAGCATCATTATACCTGGTCAAAAAGTGGAAATTCGTTGCCATGAAAAATATCACATTTCTAACATTGTTTTTCATCCCAAATCACAGTGAAAAGTCAGAAACATGAAATTTTTCCTAGGAAAGGATTTCCAGAAGGCCATTATCAATTTCGACATCTCTCCATAGATAGAAATTGAAGTGATCAAGAGCTTTCCAGACAGGCAGGAAAGACGGACTACCCTGCTTCTTTGCTTGCCCTCCAGCTGGCTGCTAGAGAGTATGGAGTACAGCTTTCAGGCCAACTCCCCAAGGCTCTTGGGAGGTTAGGTACCTGGTTCTCTGCCTCAGCAACAGAGGGGACAGGAAGGTTGGAGGGAGAGCCAGTGATGTGTAGAACTGGAGCACCCTGACCCTGCAGCCCATGGGAAGCAGCCATGTTGATTTTCCTGGTGAAAAATTAAAATTTGTTTTTAAATTGAAATTTTCATGTGGAAAATTGAGGTTTTTCAAAAAAGGACATTTTCCACAAGAAAATCACAGTGGAAGAAATCCCTCAGCCAGTTCTAAGTGCCGCACCTCTCATCATGCCCCCATGCAAACAAAGGCTGCCAAATGTGACAAAAACCAAAAATGAAAGAGACAATGTTAATTTATGCTCAAAATTAAATATGCTTTGGGACTTTTTCTGTGAGCATGAAAACCTTTTTCAAGGACCCCAACTTCATTTCCAGTCGGACAACAGAGTGACATCATCATGTCAATCTGCATCCCACGGCCTCTCCCTCCCCTCTGCCACCCTGCCTCCTTCCTCCCTCCCCGATACTCCAGCAGGTCGGAACCATGTTGCTTCCCCACTCAGGCGGGGGAGCTGGAGCCATGTGGCCACCTCCTCATGGGGTTTGAGCAGCCATGTGCCCTCCCCAGGGTTTGGGGGGATGCCCCATGGCCTCCTCCCTTCCCCATGCTTGGGGGGAGCAGGAACCATGCAGCATCTCTCCTCCCTGGTGCTCTGGGAGTGGACTGGAGCCACACGGTCTCCTCACTCCCTGGTGCTCAAGGGGGAAAGACCCCCCTTCAGTTCCCTGGGGAGGGCCGGAGCCGCACAGCCTTCTCCTCACTCCATGGTGCTTCCCAAGTACTTGAGGAGTGAGCCTCCTCCCCCTTTCCCAGTTCTTAGGGGGGCAAGATCCCCATGGCTTCCACCCTGAAAACTGCTATCACGTCCCCCCTCAATCTTCTCTTTTCCAAACTAAACAAACCCAATTCTTTCAGCCTTCCAAAATAGGTCATGTTCTCTAGACCTTTAATCATTCTTGTTGCTCTTCTCTGGACCCTCTCCAATTTCTCAACATCTTTCTTGAAATGTGGTGCCCAGAACTGGACACAATACTCCAACTGAGGCCTAACCAGTGCAGAGTAGAACGGAAGAATGACTTTTCATGTCTTGCTCATAACACATCTGTTAATGCATCCCAGAATCATGTTTGCTTTTTTTGCTACAGAATCACACTGTTGACTCATATTTAGCTTGTGGTCCACTATAACCCCTAGATCCCTTTCTGCCATACTCCTTCCTAGACAGTTGCTTCCCATTCTGTATGTGTGAAATTGATTGTTCCTTCCTAAGTGGAGCACTTTGTATTTGTCTTTATTAAACTTCATCCTGTTTACCTCAGACCATTTCTACGATTTGGTCCAGATCATTTTGAATTATGACCCTATCCTTCAAAGCAGTTGCAACCCCTCGCAGGTTGGTATCATCTGCAAACTTAATAAGCTTACTTCCAATGCCAATATCTAAATCGTTGATGAAGATATTGTACAGAGCCGGTCTCAAAACAGACCCCTGCGGAACCCCACTTGTTATACCTTTCCAGCAGGATTGAGAACCATTAATAACTACTCTCTGAGTATGTTTATCCAGCCAGTTATGCTCCCACCTTATAGTAGCCCCATCTAAGTTGTATTTGTCTAGTTTATTGATAAGAGTATCATGCGGGACCCGTACTAAATGCCTTACTAAAATCTAGGTATACCACATCCATCCCTTCTCCCTTATCCACAAGACTCGTTATCCTATCAAAGAAAGCTATCAGATTGGTCTGACATGATTTGTTCTTTACAAATTCATGCTTGCTGTTCCCTATCACCTTACTACCTTCCAAGTGTTTGCAGATGATTTTCTTAATTACTTGCTCCATTATCTTCCCTGGCACAGAAGTTAAACTAACTGGTCAGTAGTTTCCTGGGTTGTTCTTAATTCCCTTTTTATAAATGGGCACTATATTTGCCCTTTTCCAGACTTCTGGAATCTCTCCTGTCTCCCATGATTTTCCAAAGATGATAGCTAGAGGCTCAGATACCTCCTCTATCAGCTCCTTGAGTATTCTAGGATGCATTTCATCAGGCCCTGGTGACTTGCAGGCATCTAACTTTTCTAAGTGATTTTTAACTTGTTCTTTTTAAATTTTATCTTCCAAACGTACCCCCTTCCCACTAGCATTCACTATGTTAGGCATTCCTTCATCAGACTTCTCGGTGAAGACTGAAACGAAGAAGTCATTAAGCATCTCTGCCATTTCCAAGTTTCCTGTTACTGTTTCTCCCTCCTCACTGAGCTGTGGGCCTACCCTGTCCTTGGTCTTCCTCTTGCTTCTAATGTATTTATAAAAAGTCTTCTTGTTTCCCTTTATTCCTGTAGCTAGTTTGAGCTCATTTTGTGCCTTTGCCTTTCTAATCTTGCCCCTGCATTCCTGTGTTGTTTGCCTGTATTTATTTTCTGTCATTTGTCCTAGTTTCCATTTTTATAGGACTCCTTTTTTATTTTTAGATCATGCTAGATCTTGTGGTTAAGCCATATTTTCTATCTTTCCTAACTGCCAACACTCCTCAGTTGTTTTTCCCCTCAGTCTTGATTCCCGTGGGACCTTACCGATCAGCTCTCTGAGCTTACCAAAATCTGCCTTCCTAAAATCTCTCTATTTTGCTGTTCTCCCTTCTACACTTCCTTAGAATTGTGAACTCTATGATTTCATGATCACTTTCACCCAAGCTGCCTTCCACTTTCAAATTCTCAACCAGTTCCTCCCTATTTGTTAAAATCAAATCTAGAACAGCTTCCCCCCGGTAGCTTTTTCAACCTTCTGAAATAAAAAGTTGTTACCAATACAGTCCATCTTATTGGATAGCCTGTGCCCCGCTGTGTTATTTTCCCAACATATATCTGGATAGTTGAAGTCCCCCATCACCACCAAATCTTGGGCTTTGGATGATTTTGTTAGTTGTTTAAAAAAAGCCTCATCTACCTCGATAGGTGGCCTGTAGTAAACTCCTAGTATGACATCACCCTTGTTTTTTACCCCTCTCTGTAGATTTTTAAGAGCAGGTTAGATAGACATATATCAGGGATGGTCTAAATGGTGCTGGGTCCTGCCCTGAGGGCAGGGGACTGGACTCGATGATCTCTCGAGGTCCCTTCCAGTTCTAGTGTTCTATGAATCTATGATTCTGTGATTCTATACCAGCATGATGATACTGTTCTACTGGTTCAGATGTCTCCTACATTTTTCAAACCACGAAGCAAAACAGGCCCCATGGTTTGATCACTAAATAGATTTTAAACACATCTGTATACATGAGAGTCGACTTACCAATAACTAGCACAAATCATTTTCCAATTCTGTGGCAGAAACACACAATTTTAAAATTGCTGGCCCCTCACTGTCCAGCCAAATTGAAAGATATTGAACTATCAATCTCCAGGAAGATGAGCAGTGACAATGTCTTTATTACTTATCATATGGGTAAACTATCATTGACTCTCCACAGAATATGGCTGCCTGTTGTAACAGACTAAAACAATAGGTGAGCCTCATGGCAAAAATCAGACCTGGAAGGGAAATTCTGGGACCCCATGTTAATCTGCCTTATTCAGCCATTTCACACCTTACCTATTGGCACCTGGTGTATGTGCTCCTATAAGCTGCATGTTATAATGATGGGAGTGATGGGAGCACAGTCTATAATTCTACAAGCTGAAATGAAGATGAATAAAAGCCAAGCCTTCCAGAAATTTTTCAGATGAGTAGTCACATTAGTCTACTTCAACAAAAAGCCTCAAGGAGTCCCGGAGTACCTTAAAGACCACCATATTTATTTGGGCATACAGTTTTGTGGGCTGGAGTCCACTGCCTCTCATGCATCTAGTGGAAACTTCAGTTTGGCGGGGCTATAGGCATGTGCAAAGATGGGCATGTTATATTACTATGCAGAGGATAAGTGTAAATGAGGCCTCTCCCAGCAATTGCACTTTTGGTGCCAGAGCAGCACACGCTGTCCATTGCTCTACTGCAGAGGTTCCCAATCTCTTCCCTTCCGCCAACCCCCACTTTGGAAATGAAAGCAATGTCGCATCCCAAAGCCATGGCCCCAGGCGGACACTGCAGATTCAGTAGGAATAGATGATACGTGGGAGGCAGCAGCAAGGACAGGGAGGTAAAGCTCTTATTGCTCTCCCTGAGCCCCACTGCATACAGGTGGCACAACTCTGAGCAGACTTTAGAGCAGGGTACATCTCATTTTCTTACTCTAGATGCAGCTTTGTCTACACTACACAGCTTTTAGTGACACAGCCTCATCATTATGAATAAGGCCGACTATAACCAGGAGGCAACCATAAAACTCTCGAAACCTGCATTTTGCTTCAGCTACCCCAGACTAACACGGCTACATTTCTATCACTCATCACTAAGGGTGTGTCTACACAGCAGCGTTATTTCAGAATAATGGCCATTATTCCGAAATAACAATGCAATCCTCTATACAGCAATTCCGTCATTTCAAAATAAATTTGAAATAACGGGAGGCTTATTCTGACTTCTGTAAACCTCAGTCCACAAGGAATAACACCTATTCCAAAATAGCTGGAATAGTGGACACTTCACTGTTGCTATTTCAACATAGCTCCTCCCCAGGACCATTCAAAATCATTACTCCCCAGTGCCTCCTGGGGCTCTAAATCGAGACAGCACATCTACATTAGGGAAGCCTGCCTTGGACTAATTTTGAGGCTTCCCTGTAGCGTAGAGGTGATATTTCAAATTAAGCTATTTTGGAGTATTTCTTCTGGAATAGCTTATTTTGAAATAAGCATGCAGTGTAGACTAAAAGTTATGCAATGTAGCTGCTGCTTGTCAGCTCTTTTGCAGACAAAATTCTTCTACACCTAATGAGCAGGGTTCGCTTTGTCAGCAGGCGGCTGCTCCTGCCAACAACACACTGCTCACACTACCATTTGACAATGCAAAACTTCGGTCTTTTGTGGGGAGAGGGTTAACAAAACAGAACGTTTTGTTGCTCAGTTGTCAGTGTAGCCACAGCCTGAGATAGCAATTAGAATGTACACTCTGCACATTTGGACTAGTTCCTCTCTTCCTACTTGGCCATTTCCCCAGGATGTGCACCACACTCCAAAAGAACAAGTGGTGGCCTGTGACCTCAACAAGATCTGCATCTGCACAGTGTCCCCATAGCCATGCATCTAAATAGGAGGTGAACAGCTGGACAGGTTGGAGAGGGGATGCTAGGCAAAACATAGGCATGGCTGTGAGGGAGGAATATGGATACCATCATTGGAATGAGAGATTAGAATTATTGTCTTTATCATAATGTGTTTGCTCAACTTCCTCCACCAGATACATGAATGTCACTTTTATGGGCAGTATGAAGCCCTGTGAATTTGGTTTATATTGCTGGTCATGATCATTAGGATTATTTAGACAAATCATTGGGTTTGTTCTAATTCTTACTACAATAAATAGAGGCTCTTAAATCTCTCTGTCTTCCTCATGCTCTCACACACCCTTCATTCACCTTTATGCCCACCCACTTTAAATATTTCGGATTGACATTTCTAACATGGGAAACTCACTCAAGCATATCTTTCATATGTTTTGCGACAGCGAAATGTCAAGGAAGGTGGAGCATCAAATGTTTTTCCTCACTCGACGGCCTAGTTTTAGAAGACTAGAGGGCACTGGTCTGCCTTTGATTGTTGACCAATTAAATTGCAAACCTACAGGAACTAAAATCTTTATGACTGCCAGATGTGGAGCTAAGAGAGAGCATTGTTCAGGTGAGCACCACTATGACCATGGGTTTCTTTCTTTCCCTTTGATGCTGCCTATTGTCCCTCGGGATAAAAAGTGAAGTATGAAATGCAGAGACTTTATGATGTTTAAAGACTGTGGCAGTTTAGTTAAGGCTGATTTTGAAAAGGAAACAACTGAGTTTCAAATCCAACTACTTACCTGTGGCTATAATGATCACAGTATGTTCTGTATTTAAGAAATTATTTATTTGCTTTAGGGTGATATATTTAGTTGCAATATATTATTTAGTCACTTGATATCTCTCTCTGCTATATGGCTTTCCAGTCTGGGTATCATCTGTACTAAATAATGGTCAAAGCTAGAATTAAAATGATTTGAAAGCCTGTTTGTATCTATAGTTGTGGTTGTTTCCTTTAATAAATATTTCTTGTGTAAAACAGACTGTCAGAAGTAAACGTGTGAGAATTTGAATTCATCTCCTAGTCAAAAAATATGACTTCAGAATTTTGACAAAAAAAGTGGCAAACTTTTTTGAAATGTGCAATTTTTCCCTAATTTTGTCCAACTTTTACAGTGTTTGAAACTTATCAAAAATTCAGAATTTAACAACAAGATTTTCTAAGCCAGTTCCACTAGTTGCAATTCATTATCTTAGCACTGCATCTCCCAGCCCTTAAAAAGCTTAATTGTCCACCTAAGGTAATGCCCCATCTTTGTGCATGAGAGGCTGCCCTCTAGTGTCAGTGACACTGATTAAGATTGTTGCATGCAGAGGATTAGCTGTCGGCACCAGGATATTAGTGAGATAAGGTAAGTGACGTAATATTTTTTTTTGGACCAACTTCTGTTGGTGAAATTGACAAGTTTTGAGCTTACATGGAACTCTTCTTCAAATCTCTGAGTAGACTCAAAAGTAGTCTCTCTCATCAACAGAAGATGATCCAATAAAAGATATTACTTCACCTATCTTTGTCTTAGACAGATTAAGAGGCATTCTACCACTTCCAGATAAGAGATTTCCTTTAGCTCAAGTTATGAAGGTCTGCATTTTTGGAGCTGAATCAAGCAGGGATCTAAGACCTGCCCCCTCAGTAGACATGTGTAAGAGCTTAAACAAATAATTGTTTGTCTCCTATACATCGGTTAGTTACATAAAGATGACATGAGAGTTTCTATAGAAACTCTGTTATCACCACTAACATGTTAGTGTTCCTGAAAAAGTAGCACAGGTGTAGCAGTCAGTATATCAGAGTTTCTTCAGTGGAGCTGTGATATTATAGTTAATTTATAATTACACTGGGATATAGGAGCAACAAGTAGAATAATGGTGTGGGAATCTGCTTAGCATCTTAGATGTTTATAAATACTTCAAGGAGTCTGGGGAATAAACAGGAAGAACAGTATGTATTAGTACATAAGCTAAATTATTACTTAATTTGCATACCTTTTCCCAATTATTTTTTTGGAAGAGGCTTTTCCAACACATGGCCCATCTACACGGGGGCAAATGTGGGAAAAGCCTTCTCTTTCGGAAGAGGCCTTATTCCTCATAAAATGAGGAATACTGGGCTTTCGAAAAAGTGCACCCTCTTTTTCAGAAATTGATCCGAAAAAGCGGACGTGTTCCCTGGATGTTGCAGAGTTTTTCTGGGATACCGGAAATATCCCAGAAACATGTAGTGCAGACATAGCCTCAGAGAGACAATATTAAAGATGCAACTCTTGAATGACCAATCAAATCGAAATCTTGCAAAAATTGGAAACATGGAGAGATTGTGAAGGATGAGCACAAAAGAACAGCACAAACATGTAAGGACAAAATCAGAAACGCTAAGGCATAAAATCAGTTATACTTAGCAAGAGGCAGAAAAAGCAATAAGATAGTGTTCGATAAATGCATTATAAGCAAGAAAAAGCTGGAGGAAAATGCAGATTGGGGTGAGGAACCTTTTTTGGATCGGGGCCATGGACCCACAGAAAATTCAATCAGGGGAAAATTCAAACAAGTGAGAAGCCAAAATAATAATAATAATAATAATAATAATAACCTTCACTGATAAAGCCTCTGGCTATGTCTAGACTGCAGGCTTCTTTCGAAAGAGGCTCTTTCGAAAGCATCTTTCGAAAGAGCCTCTTTCGAAAGATCGCGTCTAGACTGCAGGCAGATCTTTCGAAAGAGAAATCCGCTTTTTCGAAAGAGAGCACCCAGCGAGTCTGGATGCTCTCTTTCGAAGACGGCCTCTTTACATTGTAGAACGCCTTCTTTCGAAAGAGGAACTTTCGAAAGAAGGCGTTCTTCCTCGTGAAACGAGGTTTACCGCCATCGAAAGAAAAGCCGCGTTCTTTCGAAATAATTTCGAAAGAACGCGGCTTGAGTCTGGACGCAGGGAAGTTTTTTCGGGAAAAGGCTACTTTTCCCGAAAAAACCCCTGAGTCTGGACACGGCCTCTGTCTGAGAAGGAGAAAGACACTCCCCACATTCCCTTCCCACACAAGAGGCCCAGCCTAGAAGTTTTTATGTGCTCTACCCCTGCAGGGGGCCTGGAGCACCACTGTGTGCTCCCCAATGTTGGGGGGGGAGGGGTCTGAGCCTCAGTAACCAGACCCAGACAAATCAGGGGTCACATCTGACCCCTGGGCGTATGTTTTCCCACCCCTGGTGAAGAGCCTTTACTTATCAGGGAAGAAGAGTTAATAATACACAACATTGAAATGGCTGGAGTATTTAATACTTATTTTGTTTCACTCTTGGCTGAAAAGGTAAATTATGACCAGATAATAAAATAAATAATATTAACTACAATGGGAAGGAATCCAAGCCAAAATAATTAAACAACAGGTTAAAGAATATTTATATATATTCAAATCAGAAGGGCCTGCTGGAATTCACTCTAGAGTATTTAAGGGACTAGATGAAACAATCGTAGAACTATTACAAATTATCTTTGAAGTTCCTGAGAGCTAGAGAAGGGCAAACGAAATACCTGTATTTTAAAAGAACAACAAAGAGAAATGATAGACCAGTCAAACTAACTTAAATACCTGGAAAGTTACCAGAATAAACTATTAAACAATCCATTTGTAAGCACTGAGAGGATAATAGAATTATAAGTAATAGCCAACATGGATTTGTCAACAACAAATCATGCCAAACTAGCTTAATTTCCAGTTTTGACAGGTTACTGGCTTTAGGGATAAGAGGGAAGCAGAAGAAGTGACATACACTGATTTTACTGAAGCTTTTGACACAGTCCCATGTGATATGCTCATAAGCAAACTAGGGAAATGTGGTCTAGATGAAATTATACTATGGTGACTGCAAAGTTTGTTGAAAGACTGCACTG
Organism: Pelodiscus sinensis; assembly: GCF_052426305.1. Lineage (NCBI taxonomy): Eukaryota > Metazoa > Chordata > Testudines > Trionychidae > Pelodiscus > Pelodiscus sinensis. The sequence continues at coordinate 108,842,283 of NC_143056.1, read as the reverse complement.
AAAGAGATTATGTCAATGGCTCGCTTTGAAACTGGGTGGGGGAAACATATCTAGTGGAGTCTTGCAAGGGGGTTTCTTGAGTCTGCTAGTAGTCAATATTTTCATTAATTATTTGGATAAGGGAAAGGAGAGCTCCACTAAATTGGCAGGGTTACGAGCACTTTGGATGACAGGACTGGGATTCCAAAGGTGCGTCTCCTAGTCCTGTCATCCAAATTGCGTAGTTTATTTTGAGTGTATTTCGAATAGCTTATTTCAAAATTTGGCACTGTCTATACAGCACTAAAATTTCAAAATACAGGCAGTCCCCGGGTTACGTACAAGATAGGGACTGTGGGTTTGTTCTTAAGTTGAATTTGTATGTAAGTCGGAACTGGTACATATTGTAGGGGAAACTCTAGCCAAACATTTCTCCAGAGCTCAATTTTATTCTCCCACACCTTACTTCCCTCAGTCCTTTATTCTCAAGCTGAGGTGTCTGCTGAGAAAAGCTGCTCCGCATCTCCCTGGTCTGCTGGGGGGGGGGGGGCTAGCTTCGCATCTCCCTGGTCTGCTGGGGGGAAGCAGCTAGTGCGGGGTTGCCTCACCCCGTTTGTAAGTAGGGATCCGATGTAAGTCGGATCCATGTAACCCAGGGACTGCCTGTAGACCGCTATTCTGACAAGTCCCTTAATCCTCTTGGAATGAGGTTTACTAGGACATTGGAATAGCAAACCCATTATTTTGATTGCCTTTTGAAATAACGGGTGTGCTGTTAAGATATGGAAAATGTTATTTCGGGAGGTATCACGAAATAGCGCCGCTATCTAGATATACTGCAAGGGTACATCTACACTCCACACTTATTTTTAAATAGCTTATTTCAAAATTACACATCTACACTTGTTCCCTAATGTTATCTCGATTTAGAACCCTAGGAAGCACTGGGGAGAAATAACTTAGAATAGCCCTGGTGAAGGGCTATTTCAAAATAGCAGCAGTGGAGTGTCTACACACACCTTATTTCAAAATAGCTATTTCAGAAGAAGTGTTATTCCTCATAGAATGAGGTTTACAGATTTTGGAATAATAATAAAATAATTATTTTGAAATTATTTTGAAATAATGGAATGGCTGTGTAGATGCTCGGATTGTTATTTCGAAATAATGCTAGCGATCTCAAAATAACAGTGCAGTGAAGACTCACCCTAAATGACCTTGACAAACTGGAGGCATCCTGGTCTGAATTAAACAAGATGAAATTCAATAAAGATATGTTCAAAGTACTTCAGTTGGGAAGGAAAAATCAAACGCACAGATACAAAACCAGGAGAAACTGGCAAGACAGTAGTATTGCAGAAAAGGTTCTGGGGGTATTCATGGATCCCCACATTAAATATGAGTTAATGTCATGAATTTGCAAAGAAGGTTAACATCTTTCTGGGATGGGGGAAGAAGGAGGAATTAACAGGAGTGTTGTGTAGAAGACTCGAGAGATAATCATCCTGATCTAATCAGCACTGGTGAGCCCCCACTGTAGTATTGCATCCAATTCTGGGATGCAAGGACAAAAGGATGTGGACAAAATGGAGGGAGTCCTGAGAAGAATAACAAAAATAATAAAAGCCTGAGAAAACCTGACCTATAAAAGAGGTTAAAAAACTAGGCATGTTAATCTTGAGAAAAAAAAACAACTGAACACAGACCTGATAACAGTTTTCAAATACGTTAAGGGATGTTGTAAAAAGGGTGGCGATCAATTGTTCTGTATATCTACTGAAAGTAGGACAAGATATAATGGCTCTGATCTACACAGAGGGAGATATTATGAAAACTTTCTAATTAGAAAGGACCATTAAGCACTGGAATAGTGTTCCAAGAGAGGTGGGGAATCCCTGTTACTGGAGGGTTTTGAGACCAGATTAGACAAACACCTGTGAGTGATAGTTTAAATATACTTAGTTCTGCCTCAGCGCAGGGAACTGAACTGTGACCTCTTGAGGTCTCTTCCAGGGTTATATTTCTGTGACATTGTATTGCAGATTTTAAAATGAAAAAAGAAAACCTGAAGCTTTTTCAGCAACAAACTTCGATACAAGTGGAGGATGAGAACTTTTCTTCTTCGATTAAATAACTTAAATAATAAATAATAACATGCCATTTTGATAGTATACTTTCCACGTCACAAAGGATGACAAAGAGGTTTGCATAGAGTGTACTGAAAAAAAATTCATCTGATACAATTGTTTTTGGGATGGAACACATCAGCTGTCACAGAAATGAAAAATACTTCAATTGAAAGGGCAGGGGGATTTTGAGGTAGGCAGAGTGCAGTTGCACAATGTAGCATACAACAGGATACTTGGGTTCACATTACAAAAACCAGCTACATAATTCAGAAGAACGGATATTGGGGAAGAGTTTTCTTTCCCTCTCCCACGTAAATAAAACTGATAGAGCATGATGCATTTGCTTGGGAAGTTCTATTACTCCAGGGCTATAAGAAATTATCTCCTGTCTCTAATCCTGAGAACATCATCTGCTGAAATTTTGGCAACATCACAGGAAAAACCAAGCTGCTTAAAAGCTAGAGAATGTTTCAGGAGATACCAGTGTCAATCTTGTCCAATGCTTTCAGCACCTCAATGCTAAAATTAACTGAGCAAAAAATCTAGAAAACAGTCTCAGTCAGTGGCACTTCATAAACCGATATAAAATTGCATTTGGTGCTAAAAAAAAAAAAGAACAAGAAAAGTTAGTGAGTTTTAAATTAATAACTATATTGCCTGTGTCAATTTACAGGGCCATGGCCAAACAGGATTATGGATTTGCTTCAACAGAGTCGATTAGAGATAGTTGCTTTTATTAATCTAACTATGTCAGTTCTATTACAGGGTTAATACTGCCAAATGGTCACACAGCTACCACAAAGTGACACATCAATAAGCACAGGCAGAGCAATGTATAAGAGAGCAACAGGCACTTAGAAGTGCTTATGCCCCTTCAGTCTGTGGGGAGTCCCGTTCCTGTCACCCTGCACCAGGCCACAGTGGATGTGGCTCCAGCTGGGGGAATCCAGGGCACTCTCCGAGGTCTAAGTCCCTGGTGATACTCACCGGGCTCAGGACACCCTACACTAGTTATACTATAGTTATTTACTAGGGCTGTGTCCAGACTCAGGGGTTTTTTCGGGAAAAGTAGCCTTTTCCCGAAAAAACTTCCCCTGCGTCCAGACTCAAGCCGCGTTCTTTCGAAATTATTTCGAAAGAACGCGGCTTTTCTTTCGATGGCGGTAAACCTTGTTTCATGAGGAAGAACGCCTTCTTTCGAAAGTTCCTCTTTCGAAAGAAGGCGTTCTTCAATGTAAATAGGGCTTCCTCGAAAGAGAGCATCCAGACTCGCTGGGTGCTCTCTTTCGAAAAAGCGGATTGCTCTTTCGAAAGATCCGCCTGCAGTCTAGACGCGATCTTTCGAAAGAGGCTCTTTCGAAAGATGCTTTCGAAAGAGCCTCTTTCGAAAGAAGCCTGCAGTCTAGACATAGCCTAGGTGTGCGCGCACTGCCTCAATGCTACTTTCAACATTCTCAAGAGTTGAGAGCAAGGTCAAACGAGTTTACCGCTTAGTAGTTTCCCAGCTCAAGTGCATGGGTTAAAGCTGATAAGAGCCAGCTGCTGTTCGCACTTGCAGGGTCCCAGACTATGTACTTCAAGGATGGAAACTTCCATCCCGGGCCTGCTGACCTGCAGGATCCATGTATGATTTTTTATGTGACAGCTTGCTTTTAGAAAAAATATGCTGGAGCCACATGTCAGGCCATGGAATATTCCTTTACTGGCTTTGCATCTGAGCAAAGAACCAAATGGAAGAAACAATACTTTTTAAAAGGAAGAAGTGACACAATTGGCAATGCTATCATGAACTTTAGTGGTCCTTGAAAAAAGATTTTTAAATTCTCATTATTTCTCATTTACATTTGCCATCACTGGGATTTTTATGATAAGGTCCAATTAAGAAAAGTGTTTCTATTTTACAAAGCCTATTTATCAAAAATTCAGTTAAACTCTTTGATGAATTTTCTGCATAAACTAATCATGAATAAACATAATCCTGTTGCTCCAAAGAACAGATGCCATCCTGTAATTCCCTGCCCCCAACAGCTCTGCTCTCCAGTCAAAGGAAAAAAGAAATTGTTTGACCAAGTTTATAGAGTGAACCATAAATCATAGATCACTTTGCCAGAGCAAATTCGTGGTTTTTTTTAATTAAACAATTGCTCCTAAAAGAGCTTATTTTCATTTTAATAAATTTTCTTTAAAAATGGAACAAGGTGTTCTTAAACACGTAATCTTTTTCAGTTCTGGCTGAGAGTGAAAATTTGCATCATCAAGTAGCTTTCTACAAGCAGGCAGGTTCTCATTCAGATGCAGAATGGAAGAATTCAGTGAGAAAGAGTTTGATAATATTTGTCTTTTTCTTCTTTGAAAAAAGCTGTAATTGGAAAATGGTGGGATTTTAAGGGCTCTCTGTGTCCAACATTAATATTGGAGATATGAAATAAGGAAGAAGTCTTGAGTAAATGCATTCAGAAGGGAAATTTGAAAAGTTGGTGCCCTGTGGGTGATCACCATGTTTTCTTCTAGCCAACACAAATGTAGGTTGTTGTTTTTTTAACCCAGAGGAAGATATAGGGCATGGAAAAGATTCTGGAAATACACCTCCTGCACTATCCATTTCCCCAACTTCCAGCACCTTTCCTCCCTCCCCCAGGGGCATGGCTACACTGTGGAGTTATTCTGAAATAACAAGGTGAGCATCCACACAGCAAGCCCGTTATTTCAAAATAACAACCCTGGCTTCTCATGAGGAATAATGCCTATTTCAAAATTGTTATTTTGAACCTGGTAAAGAAGACATAGTCCCATGCACCTACTGTGAAGTGCACAGGAATTCAGGTTTTCATAAAGAACAAGTTGGGTCCCAAAGTGATAGAAATGTTCAAAGAAGACATAGAAATGTTCAAATAAGACATCCCTAAATCAAGCCATCTTCACTGTCATATTTCATGGTATGTTAGGTAGCTGGGGCGAAGACTCACACTACACTGAAGGGAGGAAACATCCACTAGCCACACACATGGGGTAGAGCAAAACAGAGTATGTGGCTCAAAAAAAAGCATTAACCTCACTTACTTGTTCTGCCGTGTCCCCCCTTCTAACTGTCACACATACACTTTTCCCTTAGCCCTCATGAGCAACGGCAGGAAATGTATAGCATCAGGATGGAAAGCCATAGAACAGAAGGCACCAACTCAGAGGAAAGGACATCACCTCTCAGTCCATGGTACAACGCATCACCTGAACACAATCTCTGACTCCCTGGCTGAGCCTACAAGCTCAACAATACTCTGCTCTGCCCATATTTATCAGTCAGCGGCATTATGAACAGCACAGCTGTGACCATGCTGGATGAAGAGGAGGGCAATCCAGCACTGGGTAACTCAGAGCACTTAATGCTTTCTGAACAAATGGTTAATTAACTCCGATACCACCCTGCACAGCCCATTTCAGTATAAAACAAGGGGCTAAATCCTCAGAGGTGCCAGAGCAGTAGGTCTTGCAAGCTATCAGCCTCTAGCACAGGGTTTGGGCAATAATTTCTGATGGCGGGGCCCACTCCAAGAATTTGGTTGCAGAAAGTAGCTTGACATAGGAGACTGAGTGTGGTAGAGGGTGTGGGGTCTGGAAGAGTGTTTGGATAAAGGAGGGGGTTGTGACCTGGGGCAGGGGATTGGGATGCAGAATTGGAGGTGGGCGCTGGTAGGGACTTTGGGTGCAGGAGAGGATTCTGACCTGCAAGAGGGCTGTATGAGAGGGTGCAGGGTCTGGGAGGGAGTTGTGACCGAGAGCAGGGGTGCAGAGATTTGGGTTGTGTCTGGGGCAGGAGTGTAGGACAGTGCAGGGGTTTGGATTGTGACTCGCAGCATGGAGTTGGAGTGCAGGAGGAGGCAAGGTGCCAGGTGCAGTCTCTGGCTGGGAAACGCTTACCCTAGGTGTCACCCTGCAGCAACCCAGCAAGTCCCTCAGGCAAATTCCCTGGCTGCCACACCCCAGCATACCACTCAAAGCAGCCATCTGCTGGGGCCAGCATGTGTCTTTGTGTGGCATGTGACATGGAGGAAAGGGGCTCACATGAGCTGCCTGCACCTGCAAGCACTGGCCAGGAAGCTCCCATTGGCTGTTTTCTGGCCAATGAGAGCTGTGAGAATTATGCTGGGGGCAGCAGCAGTGCACAGTTTGAGTGGCGTGTGGGGGTGTGGCTGGCAGGGAACCTGCTCAAGGTGCCTGCTGGAAGGTGGGAAGTTGGCGGCCCAGAGGATAGTGGTGGGCTGGATACGAATGTTTGGCAGGACAGATTTTGCCTGCCCCTGCTCTAGCAGGTCTACTCTATCACAGGCAGAGCTGGCCCAAGCTACAGGCTGACCAGGCTACCGCCTGGGGCACCCCATTGTAGGGAGCGCCACGCCGGGCTGCCGGACCGGGCAGGAGCAGGGCCACGTATGCGCTGGGTGCCCGGGGGTGGGGCAGCGCATGCGCCATGCGCCCTGGGGCGCCGCACACCCAGGGACAGGGCTCCGCATGCACCATACTCCCAGGGCACGGGGCACGCAAATGGCTCGGGCCGGCCCTGATCGCAAGCATGTGCTTCTCTAAGAACCTCAGAAGTGTTGCAGAATAGAGACAATTCAGTCAGTGTCTTGGATGTGTGACCCTTCTTTCCAAGAGTTATCTGCTGACTGCACTGATTTTCTATATGCCAGACTGTCCTCTGCCCTGCCTCATCCTTATTTCAGCCTGTGCCCCTGTCTCTGGAGGATGACTCTCTACCCAGGGAGAGGAATGCTCAGGCAAAACCCCTTTCCTACCCTATTCTCACACAGGTATGTAGGGTGCTGTGTATCCCATTTCTACTCCCCTCCTCCCAGAACATTTTGTTAAAGTGCTACACTTGGTCAGAGGGCTCTTCTCCATACCCCAACTCCAACTGCCAAGTTCACCCCCCACTCACACCCACTCTTAGAACAATTTTCACCTCTCTTTTCTGTGCTCTCCATCTAAACACAACCCCACAGCTTTTCTCCTGCCCTCTTCCCTTCAGTGGTCTTCCCTTCTCTCATCCCTCCTGACTACACGTTATGCTCCCTCTTTCCCCAGTTTGTCACTGCACCCTCTCTTCTCCCACCCTCTCTTGTAGGCTCTATTATTTAGTTCTTCCCTCCCTTTCTGTGTGAACGCTCATCCTCTGCCATGCCCCTTGCTCCCCTCTCTGCCTGGCTTTACAATTGAATGCTTGTATCGCAGTAATACTTTAAGCCTCAGTTGTGTGGGGCACTACACACACAGAAAGAAAAGACAGACCCTGGTCTGAATAACTTGGGGTATGTCTACACTACCCTCCTAGTTCGAACTAGGAGGGTAATGTAGGCATACCGCACTTGCAAATGAAGCCCGGGATTTGAATTTCCCGGGCTTCATTTGCATAAGCGGGGAGCCGCCATTTTTAAATCCCGCTGGTTCGAACCCCGTGCAGCGCGGCTACACGGGGCTCGAACTAGGTAGTTCGGACTAGGCTTCCTATTCCGAACTACCGGTACACCTCCTGGTTCCAGGAGGTGTACCGGTAGTTCGGAATAGGAAGCCTAGTCCGAACTACCTAGTTCGAGCCCCGTGTAGCCGCGCTGCACGGGGTTCGAACCAGCGGGATTTAAAAATGGCGGCTCCCCGCTTATGCAAATGAAGCCCGGGAAATTCAAATCCCGGGCTTCATTTGCAAGTGCGGTATGCCTATATTACCCCGCTAGTTCGAACTAGCGGGGTAGTGTAGACATACCCCTGATTCCTTGGTCCTCTGGCCATTACTCTTCATTTCTCTTGTTGCCTCACACTTTTGGTACTATCTGCCACCTCTTCTCCATTGGGGCTCAGATCTGCTCCACAATTAATACACTTCAGTTACATCTATTAACATTTTGAGTCCCCTCCTGGTGGTAACATTCTGTCTGAAAAGTGACAATTTGTGACAACCGTGATACAAGAGCTTAATGCCAGAGATCTGAAATCCGTTTTCCTTTTGCCTTAGTACTTTTTTAAAAAACTGATCCTAAATGAATGTCACTGTTTATTAAATATTTCCCTTCAATAATGTTTTCAGAGGAGACAATGGCAACTGGAAATGACAACTTGTGCCAGCTTTAAGTCATATTATCTCCTGACAACACAGCGTATAATATGTGTCATTCAATGTATGAATGATTTCTTCTGTTTGGAGTTTTCATCCACTTGCTTGTCACACAAAGTATATGCATTACCTGATTAAATAACTCATGGCCCCATAAATCGTTAACCATGTACACAGTACATAATTCAGTGGTCTGCAAACTGAGCTACAATTCAAAGATTTTCCCAGGTTTAAAAAAAAATGTAACTTTTTTTCCCCAAAAACAGTTCCAGTGACCTCTCTCTAGTTTCCCTTACATGTTTGCTCAGTTAACTGCTCGAAACATTTTCACTGCTACAGTCAACCCCTGCAAAGTCAAGCTAATGCATGACAATCCATCAAAATCAGCCTGATAACAAAAAGCACATTTTGATTCCAGAATTATGGTTCTCTGATTCTAAATGACAGGGTATGAAACAAAAAGAGCAGAGTTTGATTTTTGAAAGCAAAATTAACCCCACAAGAGCAATAAAATATCCTTTAGACTAAAATATTGGCGAAATGGCATGAGATTAAGCACAAAGACAACATATGCATTGTCACATATGCACACTTTGGTCAAACAAATGGTTTTAATAGTGGGTAACCAAAGGCTCTTTAAAAAACAAATGTATAATATCTCTATTTAGAGTAAACCAGAAATATGCTTGCACCATTATGTGTAGATCGGATTCTTAACTCTCCCCAAAGGGTGTTGGATAAGGCCTACCCAAAGCAAGGTTTCGTTCATTGTTAGCAGAAGAGTTTATGGACACCTAGGAACCCTAAATATATTATACACAGACATTTCAAAGTGAAAAGAAACATTCCAAGACTTGCCTGGAGTAAGCGTAAAAGAAACTGGCTTTGGTACACACAACCTTCATCACTATAGCATTTTATCACCTCCTCCAAGGTAACGGGGAAACAACATACTTGTTCTCACTATATTGACTCCAACACATCAAGAAGCAGAGTTAGCAGGGGTTGCAGCATGCCATTGAAAAGGGAGAAGATGTAGGGTCACCCCCCCATCTGGCCCTCTGCTACCCTGCTCAAGCACCCTCCCCCCACTGGCAGTCTGAGCTCTCTGGGCCATGAACTGGGACAGTCACCCTCTCCAAATCTGAGTCAATGGAACTGCAACCTGGCATATGAGGTTCAACACCACTCCGGGGTGGTGCAGCATCCCCTCCATCAGCACTGGGAGGTGGCTGTGCCAAACCTGCAGCCTAACACACTATGAAATTGTGTTATGGAATGTAGGGTCACTGCAGTGCTCGGGTCTGGCCCACCTCAACATGATGGGAAGGTGGCCTGGCCAAATTTCAATCACCACCATGATAGCTTGACATTCAGGATCACACCACCATTCAGGTGTGACCCAGCCAAAAAGCAATGGGGCCATGGCACACTCTGTAACCTATTGTCAGTGGCTTTCCCCCCCTTTTTATATTACTCTGTGAAAATGAAGGGGCAGTGTGAGACACACAGATTGACGTATGAGGTTTTGCATTGAACTCTGAAAGCGCCAAGGCTTGTGGCTGTTCTTCTTGCATTGTGCATCGAATCCCATAATTCTCGGGAAGCTTTTGTGTCCTGCTGATGCAGGATACCCCCATTGGGCCACAGCTTTCATGATTTTAGCACAATGCAGATACCAGGGGAGTCAGGGACTCAGAGAAAGAGCTTTTCTTTCATGTGGCAAATGCCAGGTCCATGGCAGATTTTGAAAAGCAGGGGACCAAACTGGAACTGGGAAATCCCTGAAAACAAGGGAGATCCCCACATTAACCTTGCAAGAAAAACGGTCAGCTTTTCAGGGCCAGGACATCTTCCAGGGTGTGTGGACAGTGCCTAGCACTTGTTCAGCAGAAAAAAATATTCAGAATAGTATTCGTGGCTCCTCCACTCTTCTAAGACAGGCTAAACCCAGACAATAAAAAAACCCAGACAGGAAAAAACTCTTTCCCTCTGTTGAGATAAACCTTGTCCAGGTACCGGTATTGCTCCATTGCTCCATTAGAGCCTAATTCAATGTGGATTGAAATCAGAAGTAAGATCACCATTGATTCCTATGGGTGATGAAAAAAAAAAAAGACATGCTAGATAGGCCAGAAGGAAAGTTACTTGAGTCCCTCCTCAGGACTTGGGCTCTAGCACACTGTGGAGGTGCAGTTAATTGGAGATTCTGTACTAGTGGGTTCCATCCTATCAGGCAATAAAACTAGTTCTCTTCTGGGTGTGGAGGTAGACAAAGATAATCCTTTTCAAAAACAGTAAGGGGATAAAGCATGGTTTTCTGGCCAACAGTAACTTTTCTCAGCCAAACGAGCTAATACTCAAGGCAGGGACCACTGAACTGCTGTTTAATGAATATACAGTACACTTCCACCCATATTTGACTCATTATCTTGAAAAGAACTTCCAAATATGTTAGAAGTCAGTCGCTATAGCCAAGTTCTAGTCTATTGTAAATAGAAGATAAAAGAAAAACAGATCTCTTATTTTTTTAATTATTAAAGGCATTCCACAGGAAAACAGACGAGGCTTTTAAAAAAATCCACCCCTGGTTTACTCTGACATTGTAGCAGTATTTGGAAGACAAAGAAAGGTAGATCATTATAAAAAGTCAGATGCGAGTTTTGAACAACTCACCCGACAACATGACATTTATTGGCATATTTTTCAGGCTTAGAACCCTTTGAAATTCTTTCAACCAAAAAGGTCACTAAAAAGTAATCCATGATCATCATACGAATGTAGAAAGCCCTCATCCCCATGGTGACTGGGTGCACTGCACATGATTTAGATGAGTGCAATGTTGCCTCAAAAATATGCTCCAAGTTCCCCTTAGCTTTTGAAACTAGCTATAGAACTACCCTGAAAGAGGGGGATATCAGCCAGGATACTAATTACCAAGCAAAATTCCAATGCCTGCCATTAGTGGAAGGCTTGAACAAAGAAGCGCATTTTACAGTGCTACATAAACCTAGCGAGAGTCAGGCTCAGACAGATTTCTGGCAAGAGTGAGATCCAGAGGCAGGAACTTGTCGCTGAGAATGACCTGCCCCTCAGTTCCCACGAGCTCCTCCCTTGGGACAGATGCAAGAAACATGTGAATCTCAACAAATGAAAACTGGTCATTAAAAGGTGAATAGAATACTGTGGAAAAACAAACTGGAATAGTGTAACTAAGAACTAACAACTAGGCTCTCTTCCTCATAAACAACCACCCTTTCAGAAAAGTCCTATAGGATTTAATAAGGATGAAACCAATAGAGTACTATGGAAATTTAATAGGGGTCCTGTGGAAATCATGCTATTAAATTATATAGGTGTCAAAGAAGAATAGCCTTTCTATAGGATGTTTTTTAATGACATTTTTCTGTAACAGGGATGGTAAACCTGTTTTAACAGCACCCTTCTATAAGAGAGATACAGTTATCTATTAAATCCTCTAGGATGGTTCAGAAAACTTATGTGAAAGGTTATCACTTTCTATTACACACTGTATGCCTGGTCCATAAGGAAATTCAAGAAAAAATGAGTCTCCAGTTCATGAGAAAAAAGTATTATTAGGTTGAGAAAAAGAAATAATAAAAGTAGGCTTGGTAGAATTTAAAAAAATAATTTTGATAGATAATAATAATGGTTATTTTTAATGTATGTATTTTCATCTATTTAAATTCTCACAGATGTCAGAAAATAGGTTAGACCACAATTATTTAATAACAGACCCAACACAAAAAAAAGAAAGCTTTATAACTATTAAAACACAAAATTGTCACCATCGCATATCCAAGTTTACAATACAGATTTCCTTTAATCAAATTCTAATAAGTTCTCAAGCAGCATTTTTTTACTTTGCCTATCTGTAAATTTCTATTATCCATGGAAATGTTTTTTTCATTGGTTTGGGTGTGTATGGTGAAATCAACATTTACTAATGAAAATCTATTTCTGCCAACTTCCTAAAAGAAACTTTTCAGCCCAAGAAAGAATTTTCATTTACTTAAAGTATAAACAAGTCCAAAGTTCCAGAATGATGCCCTCTGTGACTAAGTAATCCTGATATTACATGCTTAGGACCTCATCTTTGGAGGTGTTTGATTTCCCCTGTAAATGAGAAGCTTGCAAGATTGTATCCTTAAACTGCTGTTACTCACTCTTTCATATATTGCTACATTCTGATTTCAAAGCACTATATTTCAGACTCTATTTAGACTGCTATAAAAATCCTTAGGTATTTAAACCGAGAAATATGAACATTCACCATTTGGAGGCTAATTTAGAAAATTAAGTATTTGTTTTTTCTAAAACTATCAATAACAAGATAAAAACTTCACAATGTCTGTCTGACCCTGTTTCTCAAACTGTGTAGTGCATGCAGTATGTATTATACAGTGAGGGCTATATTTTAAAATGTCAGATCCTTTGCATACAGTGAGTGATTCATTGAGGGTATCTTTTCTGTGTGTAGACTTAGGGAAATAAATGGATGACACAATCTTAAAATTTTATCTTAGAAGTGTGGTATTAACATTATGTAAATTGGTCTTCCAAGAACTTTTAGCCAGTGCTATGTACTATATGTACTAAAATATACAACCAAATTCCCATAAACATCTCTCTACTGGCAACTGTTTTAAAGATTATGATAAAGTGATCATTTTTAATAAGTATGAAAAATGATTAAACTCTAGATTCTGCCAATTCTAATTTCCAAATAAAAATGCAAATTGAAAGTATCGTATATCAACAACAGAGCCTGGGAAAAATTTTGAACAATTTTCATATCCAAAATGCTGATTCAGTCAGACAGAAATTCTTGTTGAATATATAAATTGTTATAGCTAAAAAATCCAAAAAATATTAAATTGAAAAATTTGTTTTCATCTTTTAAAACAGTTTCATAATTTTATTTGAAACAACTTCATTCTTTTAAAATAAAACATCACCCAAACAAAATGTAATATTTCATTTATGGTTGAATAAAATATCTTTTTCATTCAATATGATTTTTTCACAAAATTTTCAGTTATTCTCACTGCTCTACTCAACACAGATTACTATCATATAAGAGAGATAACTTTCAATAAAAACATATTTTGCAATGTTTTATCTATCAGTGCACCAGAAGCACAGAAGAGAACATCTAATAGCTATATGAACAAAAATCACCATGATATGTTGCATTTTGCCTGATATATATGCATAGCTATAAACGCGTATAATCTACATCTTGTATAGATATATTTCTTCTGAAAATAAAGAGTCCAAAGATCAGGTGGCAAAATATATAGATTTAGATAACTATGTTACCACCTGACCTTCTGACTAGTTAGAGAAGAACACACAAAAGGAAATTTGAAATCAAGAGAAAATCCACAAATCCAATATGCATTTGTGTGAACACTATATGATACAAGTACAATTTTACTCTGAAGTAGTAATGATACTCTATCATGTCTATGATCTCCCTGAGAAGTGATTGGAGTGCATTATGAATGTGAATGTCTGTGATGTGCTGTGACTATGAATTGACTATTATCTGTTGTGACTCTGATGTGGCTGCAAAGGTACTGCAAAGCTCTGAGACTTCGATGTGACTTACTGCTATAACTGACATTGCTAGGATATCACAGGAAGTCTCGGTATTATTTTGGCATTTATGTGCCTATACATAATATATGGACACAGTACAGAGAGAAAATCAGAGTGATGTTTCTGGGATATTTGCTCATTAATTTCATAACAAAACAAAATGTTGTACGTTAATTTTAGAATCAATATAAACATTTTGCTCTGGTTGATCTTAATAATATATTCCCATATGATGCCAATGTAAATAAAAGCTCCAAGTTGCAATGATGGTTTTGTTTCTGACAAGGATGTTAATACTTCCTAATTAAATAAAAAACACTACAGTTTTTCTGTGTTGATTTTATTTTATATTTTGTTGGACTTTTGTTTATTTTGTTGGGTTTTTACATTCTGGCTAAAGGATTTTTTTTTTTTCATTTTTAATGATAAAATAATTTCCAAACCATTTTTTAAAATCATTTAGTGCTTAACAACTTTATAGAGCTTCAGGTTTTTGCCTTTTAAATTTTTAAGCAAAACTTAAATTCTTAGAAAATTTTCACATTTTGCTTAAACGTTTTTTGTATTATGCAATTTTCATGACTTTTCCTTAAAATTTTCAACTGTTAGACAAAGCAAAAAACCTGTTTTGTGAGTTTTTGCCAGTAAAAAATAACAGAAGTCAAAAGTTATTTTATAGAATGCAAATATTTCCAGAATCAATTTTAGCAAGCAATAAAACAACTGTTCTTTTGGACAAAAATGGAATAAAAAAAGTAGGAAGAAAATTAGGTTTTGCCAGTGAAAATCTTACAGGTGCCAGAAAAGAAAACATGACAAATATGAGATAAACAAGGATAATTGTTTTGCTTTTCTCAAAATCCAGATGAACATAATTCCACAAAGAATTTTCAGTTAAGTATATTCAGGAAATGGAACATTCAATAACAACCCTTTTGTGGATGATTCTAGTAATTGTCAGCTTGAGAGGCTTCAGTATATTATGATTTCATTTTAAGGCCAGATCTTCACCTAATACAAAGTGGCATAATATCATAAAACCAAATTACACCATCTGAAGATCTAGTCTTAAAGTATATAATTTTAATATATTGAATTCAGTAAGCCCATAATATATTGAAATCAACTGGATAATGTTAATTTACACCATTTCAGAAACTGGCCCTTTAATGTTATGCATCTTCTTTAAAATATATATTTCATTAAAAGTCATATTATATTATGTTTTCTATTTTAAATTCAATGTTAAATGAAACTACATTAATCATAAAATGCCAGTTTAACTCTGGCCTGTTGTGTGTGTTATGAGACAGACCAGGTATCTAACAGGGTGTCACAGGGAGGAGTGTGCGGGGAGGGGGGGGGATTGTTCTCTTTAGCCTCTGATAATAGGACAAGAAGCAATGGGCTTAAATTGCAGCAAGGGAGGTTTAGGTTGGACATAAGGAAAAACTTCAGGGTGATTAAACACTGGAATAAATTGCCTAGAGAGGCTGTAGAATCTCCATCACTGAAGATATTTAAGAGCAGGTTAGGCAGACACCTGTCAGGGATGATATAAACCATGCTTGGTCCTGCCATGAGGGCAGGGGCCTGGACTTGATGATCTCTCGAGGTCCTTTCCAGTTCTGTGATTCTATGATGTAACTGACAACTATCTCAGATACACTATAACAGAATAAAGGTTGAACCTCTCTAGTCTGGCATTCTCTGGTCTGGTAACATCTGTGGCATGGCATGATTGGTTAGCTAGATGTCCACTTATCATGGACATGGCCAAGTTTCACGCATTCCCATAAAGTTTGTTTACAGCCACCAGTCCTTGCGCTCAGTGTTCTGTGCTGTTATTTAGCTCTAATTTACCCCTAAATGTTTTCTAAGAGCCCAGTAAGCAGTGGAAGTGTTGATAATGCTTCTAGACAACATTGACCTCCTGTGGTTCAGCAAATTCTCTGGTTCAGCACCAGTCAGGTCCTGAGGTGCTGGACTAGAGAGGTTCAACCTGCATTTTATATTTATTATGCATTTGATACTGTACGGACTGCTCTACTCCCATACAATGTATTAGGTTTATAGGTAGGAGGCCTTCTCCTGTGAATCTGAGCAGATTTTTCCCTGCAAAGGACTCAATCCTGCAAGACACAGAGGCTGTGTCTAGACTACATGCCTCTGTTGGCAGAGGCATGTAGATTAGACAGATCAGCAAAGGCAAATGAAGCCGCGATTTAAATGATCACAGCTTCATTTACATTCACATGGCTGCCGCGCTGAGGTTTACGGGGGCTGCCAACAAAGGGCTTTGATGTCGACAGGGGGAACGTCCAGACTAGCGCGCGAGCCGACAAACAGCTAATCAGCTGTTTATCGGCTCAGCGCGGCAGCCATGTAAATGTAAATGAAGCTGCGATCATTTAAATCGCAGCTTCATTTGCCTTTGCTGAACAAACAAATCTACATGCCTCTGCCGACAGAGGCATGTAGTTTACGTACCCAGAGTGTAGTGGTCTAATCAAATAACGCATTTACTCATGTCCTTAACTTTAAGTATATAAGCAATCCCACTCGATTCAGAGCATCTCTCCGTCAGCCTCAACAGGAAAGGCTTCTGCACAGCCCTGACTGTGATGGCATGTGTATACCTCACCCTGGGCCAGGAAGGCTTAATACCCGGTGAGTGGAGGAAGTTCTGCCCACTCAGCCACACTGGGCATGCTCCAAGGGATGCAGCAGTATAAAAGGGAGCAGCTCAATTCAGTCTGGGCTGACACTGGAGGAAAAGGACCGTTTGCTGGAGTTCTAGGTGTATCCCAGCCAAAGATCCAGATGACAGGGGGCAGAGACTCAGGAGACAATGCCGGAGGAGTCCTAGAGAGAGGCTGTTGCTATGAAACTGGAGGACCTAGAAACCATGTGGAGCATCCCCACAACAATACTGGCAGGAAGTGACCCAGGAAAAGTACGGGAGTGGTGTCTCCCACCCAAGGAAGCTCAGCGTGTTGCAGCTGGATTCCCTGCTGAGTGAGTGATGGAGCACTCTGCCACTAACAGGGCCCTGAGTCAGGGCCCGGTGGAGCAGGATGGGCCCAGCCCCCCCATGGAGGCTGTTGCCCCATACTACTGACTCCAGACATTAGGCCTATACCCTAGGGCTGTGTTATTGATGTTTCTTGACTCTAGCCATTAAGCTATGCTGCCCTGAACACTAGGACTGTGTTATAAACTGTGGCTATTGGGCCGCAATGCCTAGAGACGAGGCATGCCTGTGACACAGACCTTACTAATTGGTGTAATATTTAACAAGAAGCCAGTTCTCAATTTCTGTAGCTGAAGAAACTCTCCAGACAACAATGTTTATTAAGTCAAACGAATCACAGACTATGATACTATGACAGATACTATGCCTTGGTAATAAACAATCCTCTCTCTTTACCAGGTGTAATTTTCTGCCTCTGGTCAGAGGCACGTCCCAGTTCCATCCTATAAAAAACACCATGAATTCCTACGCATTTCAAAATAGTATAGTATATATCAAGTCATATACATAATTATGTATATTCAAAAATTATTTATAGCCATATGACATTACACTCTGAATATATGGAATTCTAGAAGCTTTGACGGGATTATATAGTCGTGATGCATAGCAAGACCTATTCTAGTAGCAAACACTGACAAATTAATGGACAGATGGATGTTTTTGAAACTTAGGACCCAATCCTGCTTCCCCAAGTATATGGTGAAATTCCCACTGACGGCAAGAATGTGGAAAATGGTCACAAGTGGTCATTTTAAAGGGTCTTAAAAATACCCCACACACAACACCTCAAAGAAAACTCATTCCTCATTGTGTACCATCTCCCAGGCAGCATTGTCTCCCCAGAAAGAGGCAGGGACCAAATACCATCAGAGACTCAAAAGGAAAACAAAACCGCTGCTTATTGAAAAAAGAAGAAGAAGAAGAAGAAGAAGAAGAAGAAGAAGAGGAGGAAAAAAGGAAAGGAAAGGTCATTCCTTTTATTTTCCTATCTCACATCAAAGAAATGTTTTGTTAGATCTGTTTTATATATTTATATTCTAGAAATAAAAGTCTGCCTACGACATTATTCAAACCCTACTGGGGACAAATTGTCCCATGTAATCCTATGAAGTCAATTTTAGGAAGTATTAGAAAAATTGGACACAATCCCCAAGATTATTTTTCCTGGTCTGATTTACTCCTGTTTTCTCAAGGTACATCTACACAGCGGTGCTATTTCGGGATAATGTCCATTATCCCAAAATAGCATTCTGTGCATCTTAACAGCATGCCCATTATTTCAAAATACATTCAAAATAACGGGCTTCTTATTCCAGCTTCCTGTAAATCTCATTGCACGAGGATTAAGAATGATGCTGGAACAGTGATTTATTTCAAAATTAGCACTGTGTAGACAGCTACAAATTTCCAAATAAGCTACACAATTTGCATAGCTCAAATTGTGTAGTTTATTTCGAGGTATGAGCTACTGTGTAGATGTACCCTTATCTTTTTTTATTTTTTATCCTCTTATATAACTTTTTTAATCCTGATTTAAAATTCCATACTCTAAATTTTAACCAAATTGAGGTATCACCATGCTTTGCTTAGAGATTTAGTGCTCTTTATGAACTCCAGACCAATGCATTTTGGATGTGCAATGCACGTTGTTGATTGGATTCATAGGGCACATCTACATAGCAGGGCTCAAGCCAAAATAATCTACGTCAGCATTTCCCAAAGTATGAGCCGTGGCCCGGTACCGGGCCGCGGGAAAAAAATACCGGGCCTCAGAGTGCCTGGTGGCTGCTGGGAGGGGGGCAGAGCAGAGCAGGCTGGGAGGAGGTGGGGGGGGGGAACTGGCTGCTGGGAAGCAGGGTTGGGGACAGTGGAGCTGTCCTGCAGAGATCAGGGCAGGCAGGTGGGTGGGCGGTGGAAGCAGGGTTGGGGGTAGCGGGCCTGTCTGGAGGAGATCTGGGCAGCTGGCCAGCCAGCAGAAGCAGGGTTGGGGGCAGTGGGGCTGTCCTGCAGAGATCAGGGCAGGCAGGTGGGTGGGCAGTGGAAGCAGGGTTATGGGTAGCGGGCCTGCCTGGTGGAGATCTGGGCAGCCGGCCGGCTGGCCGGCAGGAGCAGGGTTGGGGGCAGTGGGGATGTCCTGCAGACATCAGGGCAGGCAGGCGGGTGGGCGGTGGAAGCAGGGTTGGGGGTAGCGGGCCTGTCTGGCGGAGATCTGTGCAGCCGGTCGGCCGGCAAAAGCAGGGTTGGGGGCAGTGGGGCTGTCCTGCGGAGATCCGGGCAAACGGGCAGCGGAAGCAGGGCTAGGGGTAGTAGGGCTGTCCCTCGGAGATCCGGGCAGGTGGGCGGGTGGCAGCAGCAGGGTTGGGGGCAGCGAGCTATCCCGCGGAGATCAGGGAGGGCAGGCGGCAGAACCAGGGCTGGAAAGGAGAGATCAGGAGGAGGAGGACAGAAGAACCAGCTGCCGGAAGCAGGGCTGGACGGGGGCAGCGGGGCTGGTCGGGGGGGGTAATCGGGGGAGCGGGGCTGACCGGGAGAGATTGGTGGGGGTGGGAGGAAACTTGCTGCCAGAAACAGGGCTAGACAGGGGAAATCGGGAGGAGGGGGGGGGAGAGGGACTGACCCGGGCACATGCAGACCCTACAGACCCTGGCAGATGAGTGAATCTGACCAGGGATTCCATTTTGCTCCCTGCTTCCCCTCCCCCCCCCCCCCCACACACACACATAACTTCCCTCAAGTAGTTGCGAACTGCCTGGCAGGTAGCACATCTACCTGCCAGGCAGTTCCCAGCTAAGGACTGATCCACCTAATTATAATAAAACTTACCTAATTAGAAAATACCGGACATTTTATATGTCTGGTAATTTCTCAATTTGTTTCCTGGACAAAACCCTCAAATACCGGACTGTCCAGTACAAAACCGGACACTTGGCAACCCTACCCTTCCTTGCACCCTCCCTCCTAGCCAGATACCCTACCCCCAATCTACTAAATGTAGAATAGTGATAGAGATGTAGCCGTGTTATGGTTGTGACTACTTTCTTCCATTATTTGATCTGAGGAAGTGGGTCTGGCCCACGAAAGCTCATCACCTAATAAACCATCTTGTTAGTCTTTAAAGTGCTACATAGTCCTGTAACTCTACTAAATGTGTTTCGCCTTTTATAAAGTTGAGTTTTTAGATGATATACATCATTATTCCTATAACATCCCTTGAGGGAAAAGAAATACACCATTTGGTACAATCAGGGGAAATGTTCCGTTGCTTTAGACATGCATTTCTCTCACACACAAATAGAAGTCATGAAACGAACATACAACTACTTAAATGTTTTTTGATGTACCTTAGTTCCCAACTGGTTTGCTCTGGGTTCTGTAATGTCTTGTGTAAGTAAATCCATGCATGCACACAGGTACAGGGTTCATGCTTTTTTTCTGAGAAGAACTTCAGTAATCTGCTTCATGACTTAATCAATCATAAACCTCCATAGCTTAGTTCTATTACTTCTCACTGTTTTTGTTACAGTCCTATGACCCATCTTCACAGGCCATCTAACTATAATCACATCTAAGAGATGGTTTGTCAATTTTAACGGAAATATTAATAAGGAGATCTGTTTTGGAACAGCTTCTAATTGACTGTCTGATTCAGATTCACTTCACCATCAGTCATAATGAACTTGCATCCTTTCTTCTCTGATGTGACCCTGAGCAGAAAGCAGGATGATGTATATGGACTGTTGTTTCTGCTTTTTCTCCATTCTACTATTAATGCACATCCAGAATTCCTACAACAGCAGATATATTTTTCCATTGTCAAAGTTTTCCATCAGAACCTCACTTTCATGCTAAGGTTTTGTTTGTTTTCACACAGCTTTATCCTTTTGTAAATTCATCAGAGGGTTTCTACACCTTCTTTAATTTTTAAAGCACTTTCTTTGCAGTCTGCAATGACTCACGATCCTGATACTGATTTATTCCATTGTCTTCCAGCTTCTTCACTCTTTAGTTTCCATTTTCCTCTTCTCAGTAGCACTGTTCGTATGTTCTTCTTTTTCTTAAACATAGTCCAAGTGTCGCTGCTGCTACACTGTTATGGGGCGCTCACCTCTTGAGCAACTTCTAGTGACTGGCCTTAGTTCTGCAGTCCTTTTCTTGCCCCTGGTGCCTTGAGAGGCTGTTGGCTTACCTTGGGTGAGTCTTCCAAGGTGCTGCTCTCTAGCTGAGTCACAAAAGTCCAAGTGAGCCCTTTTCAATGCAGTGAAGGGTCTAATAAATGAACAGTCTTATTGCCCTTACTAGGGTGTTCAGCTACAGGTCCAGGTCACTTAAATTCAGCTCTTGGTTCAGGGTGTCATGCTTGTGCTTTTCTTGGAGTTTATGTCATGATGGCGAGAAGAGGTGTCCAGGCCAGCCCACTACTTGAGGGACACTATCAACAGCAGCTATCCTCTGCTTGATTTCAGTTTGTTACTTCTTCTTCCTTGAGCCTTTTCCTACTTGGCCTCTTGTAGCTTCACCCTTACCTCAGGGCTAAGGTTCTCAGTTTGGGTGTGTCTAGACTACATGCCTCCGTCGACGGAGGCATGTAGATTAGCCAGATCGGCAGAGGGAAATGAAGCCGTGATTAAAATAATCGCGGCTTCATTTAAATTTAAATGGCTGCCCCGCTCTGCCAATCAGCTGTTTGTCGGCAGATCAGGGCAGTCTGGACGCGCCGCGTCGACAAAGAAGCCTTTCTTGATCGGCACAGGTATGTCTCGTGAAACCAGGTTTACCTGTGCCAATCAAGAAAGGCTTCTTTGTCGGCGAGGCGCGTCCAGACTGCCCCGATCTGCCGACAAACAGCTGATCGGCAGAGCGGGGCAGCCATTTAAATTTAAATGAAGCCGCGATTATTTTAATAGCGGCTTCATTTCCCTCTGCCGATCTGGCTAATCTACATGCCTCTGTTGACGGAGGCATGTAGTTTAGACGTACCCTTTGTGTCTCTCCCTACAAACCCAGCTTAAGCAAATGCAGACAGAAATAAAGTCTGGTTCTCCCTCAAGTTCCTTTGGGCAGAGAGGATCATCCTTCCTTAACCCTCTGGTTCCCATCCATGCACTGACTTAGTAAGGCCCTGAAGATTCTTTCAGCTGATCCTGCTGGATTCTGAATGGCTACTTCCAAAAGGCCTCTCTAAGGTGGCCTGAAGAACCCATCTTACAAGCTCCTTTCCTGTCTCTTTGCTGCTTCCTGGGGCAAGCTATATTTTGACCAGTTGGCCTCCCATAGAGAAGCACAAAGGGCAGGTACACCTATACTTTGAGAGATCTTGATTTCTCTTTCAAGTTCTGCTTTGAGAGAACTTGAACCAATCACACTGGTGTGCCCAGCTCCTACAATAGCTATTGCGTCACCAACCTGTAATTCATGAACTTTGGCTGCACATCACTTGTTAATAGTAGATGGATTTTCCTTTTCCAGTCTTGGATTTGAATTCTGTTGTGGAATAGGCACTGTGCCAGAAACTAGGTTTCCTTGGCATATTTATGGCAATCCTTTCCAAATACTAGGCAAGCTAAGTGTTGTCCTGAATAGAGTTAATATCAATAGCATCTTTGGCAAGTGTTCTAATCACAAATGTTAAGGCTTGATCTGTGGAGGCTTATGGCTTAAGTGCCCTTTGCATACACAAAAGTTGTCCATTTTCCATCATCAAAGCCTGTGACTCTGCCATTACGATAGCTCATCCAATATCCTAGCCTGACCACTGTGAAGTTGAACTCACTAGGAACTATTGTGCAATGATAGGCAATGTCATACAAATTCCGCCTGGAGCTCAGAATTCAAGTTAGCAAACTTTTATGAAAATGCAAATTAGTATCTTATGGGGTAAAAATATTATCACTATCTCAACTGGTTCTTGTATAAAAAACAGATGCTTTGTATACCCCCCTGTATTTGAAAGCATTTTCCAGTCACAACGCTTGATATTTTTTAAGGGGGAATTTCACCTCTGCTAGGAATTATTTAACCTTTAGGTCACATAGTGCAGCTTACCAATCTGGACTTCTGCTTACAAGTGCATCCAACAGATTTCAGAATTTCATGTCAATTTTTGCCATTTCCATTCTTATTAGAGTTTGGAAGTGTGAGTAACAAATTCCATGTTGCTTTTCTTTTGGTTCTCCATTTGTGAACTTACTGGGCCAGCTCCTCAGCTGAGGTTACTCGGTTCCACCGTTTATTCCATCAAAGCTCCTGGCCTTTATTTGTGGTGTTTTCCTTTCAGACCTTGACTCTTGTTGATGCACAAAAACCTAATCACATGAATGTTTGGCTGTGTCTACATTGGCATCCCTTTCCGGAAAAGGGATGCTAATGAGACACATCGCAATTGCAAATCCGCGGGGGATTTAAATATCCCCCGCGGCATTTGCATTTACATGGCTGCCGCTTTTTTCCTGCTTGGGGATAAGCCGGAGAAAAGCGCCAGTCTAGACGTGATTCTCCGGAAAATAAGCCCTTTTCCAGAGGATCTCTTATTCCTACTTGAAAAGGAATAAGAGATCCTCCGGAAAAGGGCTTATTTTCCGAAGAATCACGTCTAGACTGACGCTTTTCTCCGGCTTATCCCCAAGCCAGAAAAAAGCGGCAGCCATGTAAATGCAAATGCTGCGGGGGATATTTAAATCCCCCGCGGATTTGCAATTGCGATGTGTCTCATTAGCATCCCTTTTCCGGAAAGGGATGCCAATGTAGACACAGCCTCTGAGAGCAGCAAATAAAAAGCATATCATCGTGGCAGTCCTGCCTAGAATGCAGGTGACTGGCCTTGATGCCTTCTCAAGGTCCCTTCCAGTCCTACAATTCTATGGCTTTATGGTTGACTCAAAATATGAACCAATATTTGTTGACACTATCTGATCAGGTCTAAGAGAGAGACCAATCCACCCCAAAATAGCCACGGCTAATTCAGAGCAGGGACTTGACTTTGGGTCTTCCATATCCCAGGTGATTGTCTTAATCACCAAGTTATTGATTATTCTGGGATACTTTTTTGTGTCTCTTCTTATCTCTGATCCTGAGAAACTCTTCCTGATGACACTTTTGATGACATGGATATGTTCCCAGGGAAAATTTTAGTTTTGCAAATAGACATTTTCAGATTAAAAAAAATTATTGAGAAAATTCCTAACCTGCTCTAGTCAGGATTTTTCATGCCCCTACTGATCAACCACCACTAAAACTTATTTTTGAATCATACTTCTGCTTCTCGAATTGCAAAGAGAATTCTTAAAAGAAATCAGAAAGTAAGAAAGGGGCATATTAGGTAGACAAAAACAAAACCACCCTACTTTTATAATGATGGAATTGCAAAGGTGTTTGCTATAACTACTACTAGGATTTCTTCCATTATCTAAAACACAGACTGGACAAAGCATTGGTGAATACCTCAAAGGATTAATTCTGTGTTTGCCAATTAATGGATTTTAGGACCTATCAGGTCTATACTATACTAAAGCTAGTCTCTCTTTAATTGGAACCCTTTTTCCACAGTTTCTGTTCAGTGGCAGAAAGTGGCAGTGTTCTGTGAAATGCTAAAATTCTAGTGGAGCACTGACACTTCTCTGCCCTGGTGCAGCAGTGGTAGTGTCTTTTGCCCAACACACCAGCTAGCAGAGGGTCTGTTTACACTGCACACTTATTTCAGAATAAGTTATTCTGGAAGAAATACTCCTAAATAGCTTATTTTGAAATAGCATGTCTGCACTAGAGGGAAGCCTCGAATTTAGTCCAAGGCAGGCACCTGAGGTGGATTCATTTAGAGCACCAGGAAGCAATAGGGAGTAATTATTTGAACGGCCATGCGAGGGGGAGCTATTTTGAAATAGGAGCTATTGAGCATCCACACTGCAGCTATTTCGAAATAGCAAGTTTGGAAGAGGTGTTAGTCCTCGTGAACCGAGGTTTACCGAAGTTGGAATAAGCTGTCTGTTTTTTCAAATTTATTTCAAAATAACGGAATTGCTGTGTAGAATTTGCATTGTTATTTCAGAATAACAGCCATTATTCCAAAATAATGCTGCTGTGTAGACACACCCTGAGGCAGCAGTGAAGTAGCTAAGATATGCACATGTTATTTTCTCAATTCCTGAGAAAGATCCTTAAAAGCACTACCGTTTTCATCCCCTGCCCTCCCAATTACAAGAATGAGCAAAACTCCATGGCACACTTTCTGGGTTGTCTATACACTAGACCCGTTAGTTGTTTGCTGGGGAAAATAAAATTAGAAACGCTTTATTAAGATTTCCAAATTAGCATGTAACAAATGTTTCAATAATCCTTACCGGGCAAAAAATCTGTTTTGCTCAACAAGCAACTGACAGCTTTCTAATGCAGTTACATTAAAGTCCTTTCCTGAATGTGTGAGGCACTTTTAACTAGCTCCTTGGGGCATTGTTAGATATCATTGCTTATAGCCACTGGGAGCCACTGTGCTGTAATAGTGATTCCTAGTTCTCTCCTCATCAGTCATTTATAGTAGCCTACAAGTGATTGTTATAAACATGTAAATGCCCTCTGCGATCCAGGAATGGCACAAATACGACTGGAAGAGTATCCATTCACATACTATGGTCAGCTCAGGCTAACCCCAGTTTCTGAATGAGAATGATTTCCTGGGTCCTATGGCAGAATAATTCATTTACACTGACCCTTTGTCTCTGATAGATAACTTACCTATAGTGCTGTACATTTTAAGGGCGATTTAAAAAAACAAAAAACAAAACAAACAGAAAATACATTTAACAGTTCAAGATGCATTTCCTATATACAACAGACTACAGCTGTGCAAGTTTCCATCTCAGCTTCATGGGAGGACTGAATCAATTTAGTCTGAAATATGGACAATTAAGAATTAGGGACCAAAAGCATAATACAATTTGTATTTTGGAAGCGCATTGAGAGACCCATGAATATATGCAGACAGTTAGTGAAGAACTTCACTTTTTAAGAATTTTACAGCTCTTCGGGGCCAGAGTTTGTGGAAATCAAGCTCAGGAGGTATTAAATTGCCACGCTACAATCAATAGCACAGGAACTATTCTTGTTTAATGTCAAGAATTTATTCATCAGGAACTATACGTGCAAAGTGGAGGAGAGGTCCACTGAAACTAATTATCAACGCCAGTAACATTAACACTACAAAGTACTATTGCCCAGAAACAGACTGTGAGGAAACACACACCTAATAGTAAACAGGTGAAAGGGAATTTTAGTAACAAAAAATATAAATTTGAGGCAAATTTGAGATACTCTGATTTGTGGAATCAAACATGGAATAAGGCTAACTAACTAAGATCACTCTGAAACTATATAAATATCAAACCCTTTCAATATACTATCAGACGGCAGTGCAAGATAAGTGATATTTCACCCCAATGTAGATGACTAGCATAAAGTCTATGTGTCACTCATTAAACCTCAACTTAAACCCTATTTTGAGTTCTTAATTGGGACAAATATTGGAAAGACTTTGTGATGGTTTATTTTTGATTGATTTCCCTAGATACAGAACAGAATATTTAACTGCTGGAGTCTACATTATTCAAAAGTGAAAGTCAGAAGCCAGAATTGAACCAAGTAGCTTTATAGATTGTCCTGTAAATCATCCCCCAGACTATAGAGGTCTGAGCATGTTGTTTCATTAGTTACAGAAATTTGTACTTCAGTGGTCTGTAGCATGGATGCATATAAGGACGTACAAGATAAAATCCTAGGAAACCAGCTCTGAATGTGATCAACCCAAATTACTTGCTTTTACAAATAATCATGAAAATGAATATCAAGGTCAGTTTTTAGATTTGCATAAAATTATCAAAATAGAAATCAAGTCAGAATAAAGATCAACACACATCTTTTGACAGCACAATTACTGCAACCTTTCCAGCTCTTAATTATGTGCCAGAGCAGAAAACCTGCCTATTCCCCTTTCTCAAAATACTACACAAAGCCTGGTCTTCAGTTTGCCTGGAAAAGAAAAAGAAAAAAAGCTCAGAGCATCTCCTCTGTCTGCACTGTGGTATCCCATTACTTCCTTCTTCTAAGGGCCCCTGTCTAAAAGATCATAATGGTTTGGTGCTGATACACATTTCCAAGCCCAAAAACTGTTTTTAAACAGTTGCGTGTCTTCATGGTTCATCATATTCTCCCCGGGAACCTAAAGTTTCCTATATTCTCCAGCTGGCTCCTGAATGCCTGGAAAGAGGTCTTAAAATTTCCAGGCAACCAAATGGGCAGCCTTCAGGTCTCCACCAATGTCTTTTTCACAACTGTTACTTGATACCAAAGTCCATAGGTATTCTCATATCATAGTTATGGCTATCAGCCCATCACTGCTCCTCCTGAAATGCACCAAACAGAATAATAAGGACACAGGGAGCTTTTGAGGGGGTCTCCATATGCCTGATATGCCTTAGCAAGTAGCACAAGCCCCAAAGGAAGTTTTCTTTGAGTGAGAGAAAGAGAGAGAACATGTGTATGAAGTGAAATTTGATATTATTGATCTCCGTTCTGTCCACAGACACTGCCCAGTTGAGCTCCAATTTTTCTTTTTTTGGAGACATTAAAAGTATGAGAGCTGGTATTCATTTCTAAATATTAATATTAGGCCAAAAATAGAAAGATAAGAGCAGACTGTCCGCCTGTGCTCAGCAAGCCTAGCAGTAAGCAACACTGCCTCATTCACTCGCGAAATAAACTTAAGCTCACCAAGTTTTAGATCAAACCGGAGCTAGAGCAGCACAGTCATGCAAGACAAGCAAAAACATAAGACACCTCTGGAGAAGGACACTGATAAAACCACTGCGACTGAGTTCTCAAGGAAGGAGATATATTGCAATTCATTGTTTTCAGTTACTCATGCAAAACAGCGCTTGACTTTTTAAAGAAGCTACAGCTGTTGAACCATTGTTTTCATCCAGTGGACCAAAGACAGCTGATAACCTGCATGGAAAAAACATGGCCCTGGGATATACGTTGAGCAGTTTTGCAGTAAATTTTATTTATTTCCTCCGAGTCTTCAATATCTAAAGCTCTTATGTATTTCTTATCAGCAACATGTCAAGTAATGTGATAACTTGACAAGGTTCTATTGAAGCAGCTTAGTGGGACATGCAGTACTTATGATTTCCGATAAGAAAACATTCAGAAAGGTCATATCCTCTCTAGAATTCTGTATTTCTCTGGGCTACAGCAGTTAGGTCTTTTGAAAACAAAAGTTTGGAAATATCCCCAGAAAGTGTGACCGAAAATGAGTTTGACTGCACCAGCACCAACTATTATGTATTTGGAACTATACAAAATCAGCATATGCCTGCCTGGAAACTTTTCCTAATCTGCTAGTGGATGTTTGTCAACATTATGCGATGAGCCTTTGGTACAACCTGGCATGATTAGTAATAAGATGTCCAACTGAATAAGAAACTGGACTTACAAATGAGAATGCAAATGACTAGAATTCTGCGGGGTAGTTTTGCAGTGCTTAGATTGACCCAGTCTTGTTAAGTACCAAGGCTAAAGTGCAGAACTAAGAGACAGGAGACCTAGATTCTACATAGTCCTGGCTCTGCTACAGGCTTCTTGTATTACCTGAGCAACTAACTAAACTATGTGCCTCAGTTTTACCTGTTGCACAATGGAGGGATTCTTAATTGTTAATATACCCATTTTACAGATGGTGAAGCTTGGGAAGATTTCACAGAAACTAAAAGATACCCACAAATCTCTGAAGTGATGCTACGAAGATTTTTACAGACTTGTGTTGTACCAAAGTCATACAGAGTCATGGAAAAAAGAATTGTAATTGAGCACGTGTTGTATTAAAACAATCACAATTTTGCATCATGTAGTCAGAGCAAAGGATCCATAAAAGTGATTAACTGGCCTGTTGAAGAATTCCATATGCCATGATAATTTTCAGGTGTTGCAGAAGTAGATCGCTTACTCAGTTCCACACCCTCACTAACCCCTAAAGGAACAGGAGCAGGGGAAGGGAGCATGGCCAGGACCTTATTATACTCCAGCAATCCCCATCCATCAAAAGACTTTTTAGGCCACATAGAGGCAGTTGAGCACAATTTAGAAGAAAAAGCTACACCAGGAGTTGAACCAGAACCAGCGTGACCTCAAGATGGAAGATCAACAAAGCAGTATAGAACCCACTTTAGTCCAAGGCCCTTTTCCAAATGGAAATTGTCAAGTCTCATGAATTAGGCCCAGTGTTTTGCTACACAAATTAATACCAACTGCTGCTCAGACTAATTCTGTCACAAAAATCACCACCCAGCAATGAGCTGTTCACATCTACTTGCATGCATATGTATCAGGGACACGCAAACACATTTGGCTGAGCATTGAGCTTAAAACAGATGTGAAAAATGAACAAAACTTTACTCGGACCCAATGTAAAATTAGTTAGCAGTACTTCCAAAAAATGTTCTTAAAAGTAGTTTCCTGTTGTACAAAGCCATGCTGCTTATTCCATTGAACATATTGAGCCAATTAGGTCAAATGTATTGTTACTTTTTTTTCAGTCTTTCATTCTTCCTGGTGAATGCAGAGCTTTTTCACTTGAGCTCACAAGTTTTGGTGAAGAAAATGCAGATGTCATTATTGGAGTCTATTAGATAAAATGTTACCTTCAGATGAACTTGACTCAGAACAATGGTTTGATTGTAAATCTGGATCACAGCTGGAAGCCACAAGCTAAATAGCAATAGGAATAATAGGAGGAGGAAAAAAATGGTGCTATTAGGCAAATCAAAGAATCATAATTTACATAAACACCTGCTCATGCTAAAATCTTTTGAAAGACAATTATTTTAAATCCTAGCAAGTGCCGGGGCTCAGATTGTTAATGCTTAGATACTCTTGTTCCTATTTTCACTCAGGACACTGTTGGGATCAGAATCAGCAGATTAAGGAGTTGCTGTCAGCTGTTCTGCCTGAGGGGGGATTTTCCTTATGATGAGACAAGGGATCGCTCTTGATAAAAAAAAAGAAAAGAAAAGAAAAACAAACCCCCCATGACCACTTCCCTAATGCTGATTGGAAATCAGCCTGATTATCAGTGTTCAGGGTATTTCCATTAAGGCTAGCAGAAGCCTAATTATTTACCAGCAAAACTACTCCTGTAGGTGAAACCAATGTTGAATCTTTGCATGGAGCCAACAAATGGCAGAGAGCTCAGAGGAGATTGAAATTCAGTCCTTAACTTGTGATAACCTGCTTATGTATTGCTAAAATCCCTGCAATTATATTAACCAGGCATATAATTAATGGTGTACTTTGGTAACCAAGCAAATTACATCCCTATAACTGAATTACTTTGTACAACAGTACAAACCACTTACTTAGAAGAGCCAGATTCTACCCATGATCAGGACAGAGTGATAATAATTTTTAGTGATGAGCCTGAAACCAAAATCCTGCACTTTACCACCCTCACTGTGGAACAAGAGTGTACAAGGGTTTCATCTTCAATTTTGTCTCTTGCCTCTTCAATGTGTCTAATCAATCCCTTAGCTCCAAACACACTTTCAGTTCTAGGAATGTCCAAAAGTTGACCTGGGCCTCAGTTTTGAGGCTCAGGATCATTGCTAATCTTAAATTAAACTCACTGTGCTTTTCATCAACTTTAACTGTGTTCCCATTGAGAGCATTATTTTCACTCTGTGCTTTGGTGAGGGATTTTTAAATTAGTGCTAGTAAAAGGCACCCTAATGATGATGCTACGCACGTGACTGGAGCTCGTTGTTTCCATGGTGGAAGACAAACCCTCACAACCACGTTCTGCCCTTTGATTCACATGCATGAATCAGCAGAAGCCTTGCATGTGACCAAGAACAGATCTTAGCCCTTCAAACCTGAGTGAATATATGGAGTGAAGCTGAATTTACTCTGTGCTCTCCACCAAGGTTCCCTGTAATCTTTTCCATCTCATCAAGATTTTTTTCCATTTATGTGCACCAAGGCGCGTGCAAATATGCACCACCAGTAGAAATAATACCCTAGCCAGGAGAGCTCTGCTAATCAGCTGGGCAGCATGGGAATCTCTCCTGAACCACCCGCACAAGCACATGGCTTAGAGGGATCACTGCTCTCTTACTTAGCAAGTCACATAACACAGATATGGCCAACTCCTAATTTCGTCAGGTAAGCAAGATGCTAATTTGGGATCATACCTGGCTATCAACAGGTAGGTTTAATCACAAGAAGCAGCTTGATTACATTAGAAGATTTTCATGAAGGCTTCCTTAACCTGTTCCTTAAAAAAAGAAAAAAGAAAAAAAAAAGACTGAAGTAACTGGAAATGAATGTGGAAGCTTTGAGTCCTTCCCCCTTGGTGCTGTCGATTGTCACTGTACTGTATGGCTTTCCCCACTTCATGCATAAAATGAAAGGGAAGGAGAGAATCGGCTACACAGCTGAGTGGATTTTCTTGGGAAGTTAATCTGCTGCAGTGTCCAGTGTAGGGAGAGAGGCAAGAGCAGGTTCAGCCTGTACTGGTAGGCAGTGGAAGGCCAAGTCTTTGGGACAATAACTACTTTCTACTTAACTATAGCTTTCACCCTATGTATGCTTCCCCCGCAGGTATTCTGACATTGCCATGGACAAGCTAGCTCCCATCCCACCTGCTTGCCACAGAGTCTAAAACTCAGGAAACAGAGTTACCCTATCACCTCCAAGAGCAATAACTCAAAATGCATTTGCTTTCTTTGCTCCCTATCAGGGCAATGTAGCATTTAGAGAAGCTGTTCATGTTCTCTTGGTCCAAATCTTCAGTGGGTACAAGTAAATGTTGGCCTAATGAAGACCTTGCCCCTCAGCTGTGTTTCAATCAGTTACTTGGAGCCAAGTTCCCAGATAGTGTCAACGAGGGAGGATGTCTGCATATACCTGTGATTGCATACAATCTCCTGCACTTCCCTTCTATTCTTCTTAGCTCACAATACTCCTTCCACTGGATAGTGTGTATCTGGTTGATTTCTTAATAACTCAGCTTTCTGAAAACAAGTCTTTGAGCATTTAAATATTTATTAAACCTCAGTTTGGACATTGTGTTTATTTCAAGTCATATGGCAGAGATGCCTGGTATCTAAAATTCATATTAGAAACATAGGATATCTCCACTGATTCACACTAGCTGTAGATCTGGCCCATGAACTCAAAAGAACATTGAATAATAATTAAAAACTACAAGGGACTTACTTACAGGAGTAAGCCCAAATTAGGGTCTCTAAAAACTACCATAATAGAAACATAAGGTTAGGAATAGCTTTGCCTCCTGGAACTGAATTCAGAATTGCAATTCTGAGATTGCAAAGAAAGACTAAATTCATGCATCATAATAAAAAATACTCCTTTAGGGCAAAACACTGTGCCTTTTTAGACTTCTATCAGGAGAAACAACAAAAGCATCAGACCAGCAGATACTCATGTTTTGGAATCTTACAGATTCTACGTTAAGAGTTTTGGTCCAAATCAAAGCTCAACTAAGTCACCTTTTAGGGATAAACTCATGAAAATATGAGTGCAAATTGAAGCCCTTAGCAATGTGTTTGTCTGTGTTTATTTTGGGTTGTGTATGTCCCAGGGAATACAAAATGTGAAGCTTTATGGAAGTATGAATTAAGAACCTCAGGGAGCTGTAGAAATATTGATTCCACACAGTATGCTGTTAAGTACAGGAAAGTAGTGGTCATAAGCCGCAAAAGGTGTGCATGTAACCTTGTCCTAGCACATTTCACTATCTATTAGCAAGCTCACAGTTTTCAAATAAGCAATAGTTTCATTCTTTCATTTCTAAATACTACTGTTATGATCCAGTGAGGTGCAGAATACCCCCATCTTGTGTTGAGCACCGTGCAGATCGTGGGAGGCTCTCAGCACTTGATAGGGTCAAGTCAGTCCTCAGTTTGTAGAAAAGATCAAGACAGTTGTTTTTTAACCAACAGCTGGAATTAGGGAAGGGGTAAATACAGTTTGGAAAAAATAGCAGCCAACCCAACTCTTCAAGCCCTCTGAACCTGTTAACATTTTCACATTTTGATAGTTCATCTTCCTTCTTTACAATAACACTAGGCACTGAGGGAATGATTTCAGATAAATGGCTCTGGTTTTGATAAATTTCAGGCTGTGTCTAGACTGCAGGTTTTTTTTAAAAAAAGTAGCCTTTTTTCGAAAAAACTTCACCTAGACTACAGCTGCATTCTTTCGAAATTAAATCAAAAGAACGCAGCTTTTCTTTCGATGGCAGTAATCTTCATTTCACAAGGAATAGCACCTTTTTTCAAAAGTTTTCTTTCGAAAAAAGGCATTCTTGAATGCAAACAGGGCTTTTTCGAAACAGAGCATCCAGACTGCCTGGGTGCTCTCTTTTGAAAAAGCGTCTCACTTTTTCGAAAGAAGAGGTTGCAGTCTAGACGCTCTCTTTCGAAAGAGGCTTTTTTGAAAGATTCTTTTGAAAAAGCCTCTTTCGAAAGACGCTTGTAGTCTAGACGTACCCTCAGAGGGTCTATACTGCCACACACTTTCGAAATAACTAGTGCTATTCCAAAACAATTTTTAAATAGTGTCAAAATACTGTCAAGCTGGAGGACTTCTTATTCCAACTCCTCTAACCCTCACAGTATGAGGTGTAAGCGAAGTTGGAGGATGAGTGCTTTATTTCCAAAAAAGTGCTGTGTAGACACCCCCTATTTCAAAATAAGATACCAGATTTTGAAATAAGATACACAATTGACGTAGCTCAATTTGCGTAGTTTATTTCAAGTTAAGCCCTGCAGTGGTAGACGCACCCATAGAGTGACTTATATTAGCCTGCTTTTTTATTCTGGTAATCCAGATTATACAGAAAAGATCATTTGTGCGTCTGTGAAGAGTGAGGACATCCTGCCTAAGAAGAGGAGATTGTGGGTGAGCAGTTAGAACAGCAACAGTGAATCAGAACTTTTGGTTCTGATCTTAGCTTCAGACAACTTTTTTACAATAGCAGACTGAAAGAATTTCTCCCTATCTTCATTATTCGGAAATCAGCAAGCAGATTTTTTTCTTTTTAAGAATAAACAGAGCTTTGATCTGAGAGAGGCTTTGCAGGGAAGCCCAGTGCCATCTCAACAATTGCTTTCATTGCCTAATAAAACCAAAATTAAACAATTTCTACCCCGTGAATTTGCTGAACTGCCCAAACATGGTCTAACTATAAACAATGGACCATCATTTACTGAAGGAGGACCAAAAAATCAGGATATTTTCTCCATAACTACATATATTCAACACAGAATCTCTGGAATCTTTCTTAAAAATTACCCCGTTTGTTCTTTTAATTACACCTGAAAAGTAGTTAAAAAAAAAAAAACCCTGCCTCGAAACACTTACCATAGAGAGTGAGGGAAAGAAAGAAAGAGCCAGTGTGGTTGTATGAAACGCAAAGATCCTTGCAAATAAGGGACTGTCATCTTCATTCTCAAGTAGAAATTCCTTTAAGGATTTCTAACAATGATTCTCAATCCACTTTTTAATTGAACTGGATAAGTCAAAAAGTGTAAAGAAAAAATTCCAGCCCATGTATCTTCTCACTTATGAGTCAATAGAGCATTCATGAATCCAGCCCAGTGTGATTGCAAGGATCTGAACATTCTACGTTATTACTGTACCGTAGTTCATTTAATACTGCAACTATAGTTCATTTAATGCTGTGCTGGCTTCTCTTGCATTTTCCTCATATAAAAGTTAAGTATCCACTACAAAAATGAATCATCTAAACTCCAGGTAAAAGCTATCACAGTATGAAAGTAGAGATCATGCTGTGAAAATGATATCAAATGTTATATAAAAAGAGCTATCCTATTGAAAGTGTTTGTGGTTTGTAGTTTCCCTCCTGTTAGTGGTTCTCTCTGTATTGATTTCAAAAACCTGCTCAGAAAGCTAAAGTCAGAATTTTTATGAAAGTATCTACAGAGCGCAGCCTGTTAGCATCTTTTCAGAAGTGGAAAACCAATATAGACATATTACACACCAAAAACACTTACATTAAAAGAACATTAAAGCTGCAAAGTCAAGCATTCAAAAGTTTAGGACTCTTCAGCCCCCTTGTGCAAATTCATTATGATCTTTAATTACATGAGCACATCCTAGTTTTTCCATAATACCCTGGCCTCATTCAGTGCATAGGATAGTCCTGCTTTGGGATCAATCAGGGTCATACAGCGAAGGACCCTGTCATCTGTAAGACACTCATTTGTTAGGGCAGTTTAAGGATGTGTAATGTTGCTACAAAGTGTGGAAGGTGTTTAACGAATGAGGCAGGAGATGGAAGGAAGAGAAAGGATGATCTCATGGTTACAGCAGATGAATACTACTCTAGAAAAAGGGATTCTATCCCTGCCTCTGCCACAGAGTTCCTAAGTGAGGACCGAATTTAACCCAACCTCTTGTCACAGGGGGCTATGCTTCTTATTTTCTGGTTACCCAACTTGAAACACCTGGTGTCTCATTTGCAGAAGTTCTGAGCGCTCACAGCTGCAACTGAAATCAAGGGAGTTTTGTTCTGAACAAATAAAGTAATAGGAATGCAAAATGCTCTGAAATAACAGGCCTAGAGTGCCACAAATAGGGCATCCAAAATTACAGAATACCTCGGACTTTAATCTCTCTGGCCCTCAGTTCCACAGGTGTTCAAAAAGGATAATACTCCTCATCTCACCTGGTGGGTGTGTAAATCAGTTCATTAATATCTGTGAAGAGCTCAAATACTATAGCGATGAACGCCATAGATAGAGCCCTGCATTGATACAAAATTGCTAGCTGCTTCCACATCTGCAAATATGATCTGCAGATATCCATGTCCACAGCCATAAAGCATGTATCCATGGATTTGCCAGGCTCAAACCTATGAGGAAATCACAAATTTTATTTTCAGAAGAACATGTGAATAGTGTGCAGAAGACAAGCCATTGGCCCACTTATTGAATGGGAGATGACAAAATACTGAATAGCTGCTCATTAAATGAGCACCAGCAACCTTAGGCACTGAATGAAGCAAGGGTCCAGTGGGAAAAATACTATGAGATCATGTAATTAACGACTGTCTTACAACATGTATACACAAGGGGGTCAAATTAGGTAACCTGAATTCCAGCATTTCTTAACATTTCAGTGTTTGACTTTACAACATTAACAACATTCCTTTAATGTAGTTAGTGTGTGTGTCCTAGATTTTTTTAAAAACAAACAAAAAAATTCTTCAACGTGACAACATATCGATTCCTGCAAAGACCAGCAGCAGCTTTGGGGTCCATTAGATCCACAGCACAGCCAATGGAGACACTGAGGGTATGTCTACACTACAGCACTAATGCGAACTAATTTAATTCAAATTAGTTAATTCGAACTAAGCTAATTCGAACTAATGCATCTAGACCTAAAAACTAATTCGAATTAGCGTTTTGCTAATTCGAACTAGCATGTCCACATTGAGTGGACTCTGAACTGAAGTTAAGGCTGGCCGGAACCAACGCCAGCAGGGCATCAGGTTAGGACTTAGAGCGTGGAGCTGCTGCCTCAGGCTCTCCGAGGGCTGTGCTTAAGGGGACCCGACCCCCACCCCGGACAGACAGTTCTCGGGGTTCCCCGCTTGCTACCTCGATGAGGGACAGCAAAGCAGTCCTGGATTGGAGTGCCCTGAGTGCCCACACTCGGCACATCACAGCACTCGGCCATCAGCCCAGCTGCACTTGCCGCAGGCTGCCATCTGGGGGAGTCAATCGGGGGGCTGTCAGGATCCAGGAGGCCCTGCAGGAGAGCTTCCACCCCAAGGAGCCTGCAGACCCACCCCAGTCCTCCCCATCAGGGGCTCGTGCCCCATTCCTCACTCACCTCCTTCCACTTACCCCTCTTTACCCCCTTTCCTGATGTAAAAAATAAAGGACACGTGTGTTCAAAAATAGAAACTGTCTTTATTTAACAAAACTGGCGGGGGGGGGGGGGGAGATTAACCTCTGGGGAGACTGGAAAAAGGAGGTTGGGAAAGGGGAGGAGGAAACCTGGGAGGAGGAAGCTGGAAGGGGGAAGCCAGGGGAAGAAGGAGGAGGGGAAGTATAAAACTATGGTACGCCATATCTTCAGTACTGTGTACAGATGTGGTCTCCTCACCTCAAAAAAGATGTTTTGGCCTTGGAAAAGGTTCAGAAAAGGGAAACTAAAATGATTAGAGGTTTGGAACAGTTCCCATATGAAGAGAGGCTAAAAAGATTGGGACTTTTCAGCTTAGAAGAGGAGACTGAGGGGGATATGATAGAGGTCTGTAAAACCATGAGTGGTATGGAGAGGGTGCATAAAGAAAAGTTCTTCATTAGTTCCCATAATGTAAGGACTAGAGGACACCAAATGAAATGAATGGGTAGCAAGCTTCAAACTAATAAAAGAAAGTTCTTCTTCACAAAGCAAATAGTCAACCTGTGGAACTCCTTGCCACAGGAGGCTGTGAAGGCTAGAACTGTAACAGAGTTTAAAGAGAAGTTAGATAAAGTCATGGAGGTTGGGTCCATGGAGTGCTATTAGCCAGGGGGTAGGAATGGTGTCCCTGGCCTCTGTTTGTGGAAGGCTGGAGATGGATGGCACGAGACAAATGGCTTGGTCTTTGTTTTCAGTCCATCCCCTCCGGGGTAGCTGGTGTTGGCTGCTATCAGCAGACAGGCTACTGAGCTAGATGGACCTTTGGTCTGACCCAGTACGGCCGTTCTTATGTTCTTATGTTCTAAGCTCAGGGCTCAGGGTCGGGGGTCTCACTGGACCAACTTGATTTTCATGCAAACTTGCTCCTAGGTTCCCATGTGGCCTTTGGTGGCCAGGCTGGCAGCTATCCTGCCCTAGACGGCCACTTTCCTGTGCCTAGTGCAGAGATTGTGTATGTTGGAGGCCTCCCCCCAAACCTGGATGAGGTCCACGATCTCCGCACTAGACCAGGCGAGCGCCCGCCTCTTGCGGCCCTGGGAAGCCTCCTGGGAGCTGCCAGCCTGGTCCTGGGAAGAGGCAGAGGACTGGGTGGCAGCGGGTGGCTGGCTCATGCTGGGCCAGGTGCAGGGTCTGCTGGCTGAGTGCTGGCAGGCTTGCACCTGCACGGGGAATTGCTTAGTGCACTCACCTAGGATGTGGAACACCCATGTTCAAGTCCCTATGCCAATAATATTTAAAAGTTTCAGAGGGGTAGCTGAGTTAGTCTGTAACTGGAAAAACGTAAAAGACAACGAATAGTCTAGTAGCACCTTCAAGATTAACAGAACGTGTTAGTATGGTATTACGAGCTCTTGTGAGCAAAACCCACTTCTTGTCATCTGAAGAAGTGGGTTTTGCCCATGAAAGCTCATGATACCATCTACATGTTTTGTTAATAATTGTTTAATTATTTATTTATAAAAAGTGGAACAACTTCAAGAGGAGTGATTGAAAAAGTCTCGCATCAGATTATCCCGGCACCTTGAGACTAAGATAGGTTTCTACAATACGTGACATTCAAATTCAAATCCCTTTTTCTTTTTAGCAGAGGAGGTCTGCCACACCCAGGAAAGAACCTTTAATGCAGGGCTAAAAATTCTACAGGAGCTCCACATCCCACCCCATTCTCCTGGCTTCTGTAAAAGTGCCCGA
Source organism: Pelodiscus sinensis (assembly GCF_052426305.1). Taxonomy (NCBI): domain Eukaryota; kingdom Metazoa; phylum Chordata; order Testudines; family Trionychidae; genus Pelodiscus; species Pelodiscus sinensis. Next base: position 108,803,714 of record NC_143056.1, on the reverse strand, counting down.
AATTAAACCAAAAATTTCAAGTCAGGTCAAGACAAAGTGTGTTTTCATATTACCAAAACATTTTGATTTTTCATTTTGGTGAACTTAATGAGAATTTGCAAATAGTTTATTTACAGAATAATAGTTTCTGTAACCTGAAAGTATTTGCAAAAAAAAATCATCTAGATCTGATAAAGAAACCATATTTCATGTGGGAGCACCTAGAACAGCAGCAGCATTTGGCCATTTCTTTACTGTTTGCAGGCAGCACTGCATTGATGCATAAGTCTCATGTCAACTCAGCTCATGAAATGGCAGGAAATAAGACAAATTCAGTATCCTACCAGAGCCAGAAATGCAGCTGCTGAAACCAGAACTTAGACACTTAGATAATCCTGTTCATATGGCTTGCACAAGTATGACACAAGGACAGGAAAAAAACTGCAGAAAATAGGTTGCATCAAATTCACAAAAGCATATGGCACCATGACTGAGACAGAGCCATGCTAAACCAGGATCTCTCACGCACAAACGTTGATGTGTGTTGCAGTGAGAGCACAACATAAAATACAATACTGACTAATGCAATAGGCTATACTAAAGGAAAAAACTGGGGCCACGTTCAACCACCAGGAAAGAAAGAGATGTTTTGCGTTTGGAAAAAGAGCCAGGTACACATCAGCATGCCTCCATCAAATGACAAAGGAAGGCTCCAGCAAGTAACTGACAAGTACTCAGAGGTGTTTTATATCAGGGTGTGTCTAGACTACACCTCTCTCTTGACAGAGAGATGTAGATTAGGCACATTGAAATGGCTAATGAAGCAGGGATTTAAATATTCCATGCGTCATTAGCATAAACATGGCTGCCGCTTTTTTTCGAAATGGAGTTAAAAAAAACGGCAATCTAGTCACAGAGCTGTTGAAAATAAACCCTTTTTCAACAGATCCTGTAAATGTCTTTTTTGAGGAATACAGGAAAAAGGGTTTGTTTTTGACAGATCCGCGTCTAGACTGCCATTTTTTTAAAAAAACTCTGTTTGGAAAAAAAGTGGTGGCCATGTTTATTCTAATGAGGCATCAGATATTTAAATCCCTGCTTCATTAGCAATTTCAATGTGCTTAATTTGCATCCCTCTGTCTCAGACACATCCTTAAACTCCACGGGGTCTCTGAGGGGAGTAATTTACTGAGGGTAGCTACTCAGTCAGTAATTTATGGGATATCCTTTTATGGAATACAAACACACTTCCCTCCAACAGGCTCAGCAAACTTTGCTAACTGGTGTATTCTATGTGCCACCCACTCATTTCTAGGGGGCATTTCTCCAGCCCAGTCCTCTGGCTACACTAAGCAACAGGAGCCAAGAGTCCCAAAGTCCCAGCATGGCTATGCAAAGGGGCTTTGGAATCACTATTCCCTTGTAACTCTTATTTTCCTCCTGGCCTCCACCCTAACCCTAATCTAACCTAGCAATGAAAAGAAAATGGCTCTGTGTTCTCATTTTGTAAAGACCTCAAACTGTTTGCATTGGACTTTTCTGCAGTGTCTACTAATGTGAGGATTTTCATACAGGGTATGCAGAGACAGTATCAACTTGAGCCTGGGCATGGAACCAAGGCTCTTGGAAGCTCATCATCTTCCTCTTTCCACTTCTTCCTCTCGCCACAATTTGCTAGAAGTGCATCATAAAATCTTCAGTTGGTTTAAATGTGAACATCATCGTCATGTCCCGGGTAAAAGAAAACAAAAACACAAAACCAAAGGGACCAGCAATGAGGTGAACACATTCATGCTCAGTCTATAAAACTCAGGATGGCTCTGAGTGGCTGCAGGAGCCTCTCATTTCCACATGTGGAACACCTGCCCATTTGCAATTGTTTCAGCTGCTAGCATGGCTGGCTATATTTCTCCTGACTGTCACTGCAGAGTCTCTCATATCCAGCTATTTCGCACATAAAACAGTCAGCACACTGTGAACACATTCCTTATTAGAGTGAAATTTCTTCACACTCAGGTTGACTGTGTGGGCGAAGCACAATACATGTTCAGATCTCGTGTCCACACATACAATGCTATTTCCATCGTCCAAAATGACCATCCACAAAGCAGAGCCATTAGTCATTAGCCATTAGTCATCTTCAGGATACATGCATGTAATAAGAAGTCTCTCTCCTCCCCCCCCCCCCCCCCCACTCACTCAGGGCCAGAAACTGAAATGACATTATTTTGCCTAAAAGCATCACTGGGACTAGGTCTTTGTGAAGTAGAACAAGGAAGAGGGAGAGGTTGTTACAGAAAAGATGCAGAAACATTCCTGGAACCTGTGGTTAAATGAACCAGAATGGGGCCCTCAGCAGTAGCAAAATGCACCAGGACAGACTGCCACCCGACAAACCAGCAGCACCACCTACAAAAGTGATGAGGCCTGGGAGGTACAGTGTGCTGATTCCCCACAGCAGCCTTGCTTGGCTGCAAAACTGTTGAATCCAGCTTCTACATTATAAATGCCTGTGTAGGTACAGCGTATGTATGATGGCTGCTCTATTCACCAGTGCAGCAGTAAAGATTTTAATGTCATTCTCCAGTGAGTAAGTTATAAATTCTTGTACAGCCACTGCAATATATACAATATGTCTTTCTGAGAAAATGAATTATTTGAATAAAGAACAGAGCAGGGAATAGCTCCTGGAGCAGCACCCAGACTCTGAAAGATGGTGTTTTATCCAGTTTGCCACTAAGTGGAGCTACTCAGTCAGAAAGGTAGAGAAAACTTTTGTTTTTCAGTCCTAAATTATCTCCAGTTGTGTTAGAAGCAATGTTTTTATGCTTACAGTTAAAAGACAAGGTTTAAAGGATTTAAAAGAATAGCCGTCGTCATCCTGGTCATGGACTTTGTATTGATTTACATGCAGCAGGCTTCTTTTTGCCATACTCATTACAGGACTGGTTGGATGGTTTTCTCTTACAATAACTCATATACTTTGTTCCAACTTCCATTCTCACTTCCACTGAATGTGACACTCCTGTCCTGGCAGATCCATGAACCGTGCTGCAGCGAGAGGCTTACTACAGGCCAAGTACTTGTGGGAAATTCTCAGAAAGGTGCTTGATGTTCTTCAACATCAGGCGAGGGGGGGAAGAGTGACTTGAAAATGGGATGAGTCAGTCACTGAGCTGATCGAAAATCTCACTCTGCTTCCAGGATGTAATCTCTCAGGACTCCCGAGTCCATGCAGCATGTTCACTTCTTTCCTGCCTCCCAGCATGTGGCATGCAAATTTTGCTCCCCTTCCCTTAAGGAATTAAGCCATGGAGTTCCATAGGGATGTATCTTCCCTCCTGCTGCAGATGTCTATTCCCCAGCTGTGCTCAGTGGAAGTGCTTGAGCTGGATCCCCCTCCATTTAAAGGGCAGAGGGTTGGTGACAGAGCATTCTCAGTGAGAGGTCCTCCACTCTGAACACAGCATTCTCCCCTGGTCTCAACTAGCCTGACTCTTGATCTTCAGAGCAAGCTGCAAGGTTCATCTATTTATACAGAGACTGTTGAGGGAAATAGTATTTATCTTGGGTTGAGGAATATGGTTTTCTGAGGGAGAAAGTTTAAAATTTATAGCAGGGGAATCTAGTACCTTGAGGATACGCACTCCATTTGCACGTCAACAGAAAAAAATGAATTATAAATACAATAATTGGTAGTTGCAGAAGGGCCTGATCCACTGAAGTCATAGGGAGTCTGAGCACTGTAGACACTTTGTTTCTCAGTAAGCATACATACACAGCATCTGTGATTATATTTATGACTTCCTGTCTCAACTGTTTTAGCTGATGAGTTAAAGGAGCATCTCTATTCTACCTCAGCTAGTAAAGCTTCTGAGCATCTGATCTCGTTCAGCAGAGGACAATGGTACATATGCTTAAAGTTGGACTATTATGCTGCATAGACAAGTATTTATGGATGGAGAAAGGCTGTTCACAGTAGTGACAGATGGCAGAACAAGGAGCAATGGTCTCAAGTTACAGTGGGGGAGGTCTAGGTTGGATATTAGGGAAAACTATGTCCCTAGGAGGGTGGTGAAGCACTGGAATGGGTTACCTAGGGAGGGGCTGGAATCTCCATCCCTACAGGTGTTTAAGTCTCGGCTTGACAAAGCCCTAGCTGGATCAATTTAGTTGGGATTGGTCCTGCCTTGGGCAGGGGGCTGGACTTGATGACCTCCTGAGGTTTCTTCCAGCACTTGTGAATGGACAAAATGTACCTTCCCAAGTCCATCATGACTGGTCAAAATATGGGAGTAGGGGTTGAGGAAGGAAATTCCATGAGTATTTTTGCTGATAATTTTCCCCAACTTCAGCCTTTTTGAATTTTTACAAGTAGATTTTATACTGTCTCCCACAAACAATTTTTGTAATCAAAAGACTAAACAAATAATAACACTTATATTAATTAGCACTGGTATTGCCACTGAGGGTTTTTCACCAAAAACCTTAAAAGAAATGTAATAAAGCAAGTTAAATACTCAAAACATCTTCCAATATAGTTTCAACAAATGCTGCCATTATTCACTGAACAGTGTATTCAAAATGTAGTGTTCAGCCAATTAAAGAATTATTCAAATGCAACAAGTATGAAAAACAGCCAAATTTGATGAACAATATATTCCACAAATATGGTCAAGTTCTCCTCCCATTAATATGCATGTAAATTAAATATATATCCATTGGAGTCAATGCAGTTCCACTAGTGTAAAACCAGAGATTGTAATCAGGCCCATGATATTTGATCAGCTCTAGTATTTAGGCAAGTGATCTTTTCACCTCCAAGAGCTAGTAAAGATGCTAAGGAACTACAAAGGCACCTGGAGTGGTGCAATTTACCTCACCGTTTATGAGAGCAATAACCTTGCACAAAGTATAGCATAAAACAAGATCACAAGGGTGTGAAGTCACACATTCTGATCTCATTTCTCAGTCTCTCTCCCCACCATCTTTTCCATCCATTCTGATAGAGCAGTCTGAAGATGGTCTGCTAGCAATGGCCACCCCGAGATGGGTCTCCAAATCATATCAGCACATGTGACACAATTACTACACAACAAACTCATGTTGCCCTCCCACAATGGTAAAGTCAATGCCAAGCAAAACAGGAACCATTTGACCAGAGAGAGGCTAACTTCTGCTAGAGGAGAACTGAACTCAGAAGTGAGCATTTTGCTGTAATTATGCAGTGTTCTAGCACTGCTGCTTCATTTATAAAAGCCTTAACTGGAATTATGAGACAGTTCATTGAAGCCATTGTCTCTTTTAACCTAATTGATTAATTGCACACAGCAGGACTTTTGACTTCTAAGACCCTTCTCCAACATTTCTTTATAACTTTGCCATCAGTTCCATAACACACTAGTAATTTGAGTCATCAAAGGTAGTAGCGAAAAGCTCCTTTTGTCTGCACTGCTCTGTTAAAATTAAGTTGTGTTATTCCCAAACTTAAAAGTAACACTTATTTTTCAATAGAGCTTTGTAAACTTTACAGATACTGGAAGGTCACTTATGTTTTCAAGGCCATTTAGCAAGGTCAGTTTGTAATGAGCTGCAACTACTTTATTTGCGATTTGTGGCTCTGAGGGATTAATTGTCCCTACTCTGTCTCATCCACAATCTAAGGCCGAATTGTCAAAATGATCCATGGCTTTCGTCCCCAGGCCCATGGTTTCATTATTAAGGTGCATTCTAATCGATAGTAGCATTTTTAACATTTTGCCCCTTACGTTTTATCAATCCTTATTATCTAATGACCAATACTGAACTGGCACAAGGTTTTTCAGAAACACACTGACAGATTACAACAGGCAGTCACATGCATTTGTAATTGGACTTCATTACCATTATAAGTGCTGAATGAGAGTAGAATAGCAAGGCAGAAAGAGTGCACCCAGTTCACTATATTTGTCGCATTTCTTGGAAACGCTGCATGAGTCATATTACTAAATCTTAATTTAAAAAAACCCCAGAACAGCAGCAGCTTGGGATCACTTTCAGACTGAAATGCTGATTTACACTACTCCAGAGGCATGTATGATATCAGTGGCTTTGTGAACTAACATGGCATCTAGAAATTAGAGCACTCTATTTAAAAATTTTGTAAGCCGCCTTGAATATTTTAAATAGAGAGGCAGAGTAAAAATCTTTTAAATAAATAATAAAATATTTAGGCAAAGAAAATATCCATAAGAAACTTAGCCCTTGCTTTTGTTGTTTTGAATTTGGTAGTTTTTAATTACTTTGTAATAAGTTCGTGTTCAGGTTCACCACAGAGATATGAAAATAGACCCATTTTCTTTTTCTGATAGCACCTGAAGCTATGACACTTTACACCAGCCAGTATACACTAGCTTCCTGTCCATGATTTCAATTTGTTTAGAAGGGGGAATGGGACAGATTCCCAGATGATGTCAAGAGTCATAATTTCGCTCAAGTTAATGGAATTACACTGATTCAGCATGTGCTGAATATTCGGGCACATAATTGTAATAAAAAGGTAATTACAGAAGACTGAGATTTCCCAACCAGTAGAATAGATGGAACAATTTAATTCCATAGGATCCATCACTTCCCAGGGTTTTATGAAATGCCTACAGCCATGGTGTCCAACCTGCTAGCCACTAGCCACATCTGCCTATTTGGCTGATTGGGTGTTACCAGTTCATTATAACAGTAGCTTGTGGCTACTGCTTCAGAATTGGTTGGATATCATGGCCCTGAAGTCTCTCATGAAATAATAGAATTAATCCTTGAGCATCCCACTTTCCCAAGGTCACTCAGGCTCTTGGCTTGGGCCACCCTCTTTTCAACCTGGCCTTGCCGAAGCTACCAAGGCTCTCTGGGCTGTACATTAAGTTATTTAACCCACATTTATCTGAAAGTTGCTCACAACAAAACATATTACATTACATTACAATTTTCAAAAGTTTAGAATCTCCCTTGGAAGTCAATGGATTTTACCAGTGATATATTCAGAGCTGGGATTTTGGATAGATCTTAAGCAGCAGCTCAACTGGACTAGTTTAGTCGTGCCTTGGCAAACTGGTACTTTTCACCTCTGGCTACTATGTTGTGCTCCAGAATCTCAACTTTCACTTAAAAATATATATATAAGTCCTTACAGTTGCAAAGAAAATCTCCTAAACATGAACCAAATGTAACCAATGCAGATATATCTGAGCAACCTAACACTGCTCCGAGGGAGGTATGGCATTTCCTTTTATCTCAGTGCAATGTTAACCAAAAATCCTGATCATGAACATTTCAAGGCCATCATTGTTAACCATGTTAGTCTGTTTGGGTGCGTCTACGCAGCACTCTTAGCTCGAAATGTTTATTTCAAGTGTATTTCAAAATAGCTTATTTCATAATTTGGTGCTGTCTACACAGCGCCAAATTTTGAAATAACTCGTTATTCCAAAATGCCCCTTAATCCTCATGGAACGAGAGTTACCGGGACATCAGAATAAACAGCCCATTATTTCTAAATCTATTTTGAAATAATGGGCTGCTTCAATAGATATGGAATAGCTATTTTGGGAAATTTATGGTATCCCAAAATAACTCCGCAGTATAGACATACCCTTTCGTATGTACCTGAGGAAGTGGGTTGCAGCCCATTAAAACTTATGTTCAAATAAATTTATTAGTCTTTAAGGTGACACATAACTCCTTGTTATTATTTTTAACCATTTTATTGCTGATCATGGCCCACAAGATGAAACAATTCTATTAGAAAGATATCCATAGTCTAATGTGAGCGGTATCTCATTTTGACATCACAAATGGGTGCCACCTGAAACAGCATTGCCACTTATCTTTTTCCTGTGTTTCCTGATTTTTATTTTCCATCCATTCTTAGGTCATAGTTTTACAGATGAATAGTTCAGGTGAGTTATTCTCATGTCTTTTTCAGTGTTTTCTTAAGTGACAGATAGTAAAAGTGCTACCAACCGCAAAGAAAGATGTTTCTGCCTCAAGTGATTCTTAATTTGTTAAATATAGTACACCTTTGTGCTGTTCTTGTGAGACTTTTACCCACAAAAGTGGAATTTTCTTCATTTAAGGCTGAAATCTTATGACAACTATAGTAAGTGACCGATAACATGGTATATACAGGTATATTTATATGTATATAGCTACTTTAAAATCAAGAAACTTATAGATTAGCCTTCCAGTATTCCAAATGAGGTAATACAAAATAAAGCTGATTTGTTCATGGACTGGTTACTCATGTCAATCTGGGTCTATGCTGACTTCAGTCTCAACATCCTAGCCCAACAAGTATCCTAAATTCAAATTTGTGACATTTTGAGCTTTCACAAATCTTACATACTTCCTGACTTGACTGAGAAAAAGCCACAAACTGCAGTCTTTTTTTCTTTTTCTTCCCCCATTTTCTGCTGCAAATTAAAATACATTTTATTTTCTATGTAAAAGTTTCAGAGCTACTCTGGAAGCAACTTCTTCTGGTTCCCAAGTTATATTTGAAGCTTCTCATCAAATTCCTGTACTCCTTTATGACACTATTCAGATTTGTTTTTCATTAAGTAATGTGAAACCAATTCCAAAGAGAGAAGAGGGTGTGAGTGCTCCTACACAGTGGAACGATTCAGATCTGCAAGTGAACATTGTGATGGAAGCCTAGCTCTACCATAAGTATGTTTGCATCTGTTTTCATGCTTTATGCAATCACCCATCACTGTAGTATTTGATACTACAATCACTTGGTACTGCAAACACCTATGGGCATTTAACTTTGTCCCATGAATATTATCTCATTGTTACCTTGCGTTCCCCAAATCTCTTCATTGTATCCACCAGCCACCTCTTGCCTTATATTTATACTAGAAAATTTACCCGACATTGCTTGGGTCCTTAACTCAATTAATTTTTGGTTTTGGGAAAATGAAATTAAAATGTGCAAGCTTCGTTCAAATCACTGCTCTGGGATGAGGAAGAAGGGTTCAGTATGCAGGCTCCCTGGTGCAGAGAAGATACCGGAGACCTCTCTCACCACAGCAGCTTGGAACTAGGTGATAAATGCTTCTCCATGACTGCTGCAGCTCCAGCGAGCACAGTTAGGGAAGGAGTATATGTCCCCCCAGCTGGGACAGAGGCAGGTTTGTCTGTCCCCTGCACTCCCCAGCCAGAGCAAGGGATGTAGCAAACTGTGCACTTTCCCCTCACTCCCTGGAACAGCCAGCAATGCTCCCATGCGAGGGTGGGGGGAGAGGAGGGTGGAAGGGGGAGAGTCAGCCTCTCCACCCTACCTAAAGAGCACCTGGGGTGGGGGGGGTGATCATGTCCCCAGCCAGCCCTTTTCATCTGTCTGATGATTCTGTCTCTTTTCTGTATGGTTCTAAGAGAAGCAATCCCATTCCAGGCACATCCCATTTTCCTGGAACAACCAAATGTTTATGTTTCTTTAAGTTATGATAACCATACCAAATTTGGTGGTTCTAGCTCTTATCATTTAGAAGAGGTTCTTGAACAGACAAACACTCAGGGTATGTCTACACTACAAAGTTAGTTCGAACTAACGGACGTTAGTTCGAACTAACTTTAATAGGTGCTACACTAGCGCTCCGATAGTTCGAATTTGAATCGAACTAGCGGAGCGCTTAGTTCGAACTAGGTAAACCTCATTTTACGAGGACTAACGCCTAGTTCGAACAAGCTAGTTCGAACTAAGGGCTGTGTAGCCCTTTAGTTCGAACTAGTGGGAGGCTAGCCCTCCCCAGGTTTCCCTGGTGGCCACTCTGGCCAACACCAGGGAAACTCTATGCCCCCCTCCCGGCCCCGGACCCCTTAAAGGGGCACGGGCTGGCTACGGTGCCCGTGCCAGGTGCAAGCCTGCCAGCACCCAGCTAGCAGACCCTGCACCTGGCACGGCACAGAGCCACCCACCCGATGCCCCCCAGCCCACCCCCTCTTGCCGGGACCAGGCTGGCGGCTCCCGGGAGCTTGCCCTGGACCGCAAGAGGCGGGCACCTTCCTGGGCTAGTGCGGACATCGTGGACCTCGTCCACGATCTCCGCACTAGGCACAGGAAAGTGGCCGTCTAGGGCAGGAGAGCTGCCAGCCTGGCCACCCAGGACCAGGTGTGCATGAAAATCAAGGGGGTCCACTGAGACCCCCGACACTGAGCCCTGAGCTTACAATGGCCGTCCTGGGTCAGACCAAAGGTCCATCTAGCCCAGTAGCCTGTTTGCCGACAGCGGCCAACCCTAGGGACCCTGGAGGGGATGGACCGAAGACAGTGACCAAGCCATTTGTCTCGTGCCATCCCTCTCCAGCCTTCCACAAACTTTGGGCAGGGACACCACTCCTACCCTCTGGCTAATAGGACTCCATGGACCCAACCTCCATGACTTGATCTCACTTCCCTTTAAACTCTGTTCTAGTTCTAGCCTTCACAGCCTCCTGCAGCAAGGAGTTCCACAGGTTAACTATTTGCTTTGTCAAGAAGAACAACTTTCTCTTACTAGTTTGAAGCCTGCTACCCATTCCTTTCCTTTGGTGTCCTCTAGTCCTTCTTTATGGGAACTCAGGAAGAACTTTTCTGAATGCACCCTCTCCACCCAACCCCTGCTTTTAGAGACCTCTATCCTGTCCCCCCTCCGTCTCCTCTTTTCTAAGCTGAACAGTCCCAGTCTCTGTAGCCTTTCTTCATCTGGGACCTGTTCCCAACCCCTGATCATGTTAGTTGCCCTCCCCTCTCCCAGCCTTTCTCTTCCCCTCTCCCACCTCCTTTTCCCAGTCTCCCCCAGTTTTGTTCAATAAAGACAGAGTCAATGTTGGAAGAAACGTTATCTTTATTTTGTACATCAATAAGAAGGGGGGCTAAGGAAGGGTAAGTGGAAGGAGGTGAGGGAGGAATGGGGTACGAGCCCCCGATGGGGAGGACTGGGCTGGCTCTGCGGGCTTCTGGGGGTGGAAGCTCTCCTGCAGCCCCCCAATTACTCCCTCTCCCCAGATGGCAGCCTGCGGCAAGTGCAGCCGGGCTGATGGCCGAGTGGTGTGATGTGCCCAGTGTGGGCACTCAGGGCACTCCAAGCCAGAACTTCTTTGCAAGCGGGGCACCCCTTAGAACTGTGTGTCCGGGGTGGGGGTCGGGACCCTTTAAGCGCAGCCCTCGGCTAGCCTGAGACAGCATCTCCATGCTCTAAGTCCTCCTTTTATGCCCTGCCGGCACTGCTTCCGGCCATCCTTAAGCCCTGTTCAGAGTCCACTCAATGTGGACTTACTAGTTCGAACTAGCAAAACGCTAGTTCGAACTAGTTTTTAGTTCTAGATGCGTTAGTTCGAACTTGCTTAGTTCGAATTAACTAATTCGAACTAAGTTAGTTCGAACTAGCGCTGTAGTGTAGACGTACCCTCAGATAGATGGACAGTCAGACAAACTCTCTCAACTATATAGTAGCTTGTAAGCTCTTTGAGGCAAGGATTCTCTCTTATGTCTGCACAGTGTCTACCATAATGAAGCTGCTGCATCAGTAAAGCATCAGTAACAAATAGCACACGCAACATCCTAAATACTTCAGTGGGACTCTGTGTGCAAAAAAAAGTAAGCATTTGCGTGACTGTTTGCAGGGTCTGAGTCCACGTGTAATGACAGATAACATCAGTCACCATAGCAGAGATTTTATTCTATCCATGCTTTCCTAAGTATCACCTGGTTTTTTCTATGAAAGTGTAAGCAAGGGCTGAACTACTGCTTGTTATCAGCCAGCTAAAAGGAGAGCACTGCCCTGGGCATGGGTATGCTCACTCCAAGGCTATGTCTACACCAGCAGCTTCTTGTGCAAGAATATCTTGTGCAAGGGTTCTTCTGTAAGAATGCTTGCATAAAAAAATGTCCACACGGCCATGTGTGAGCTGTGCTTTTGCGCAAGACCATCCATGGCAGTGTGGACGCTCTCTTGGGCAAGAAAGCTCTGATGGCCATTTTAGCCATAGGGCTTTCTTGCTCACGAAATCCCTGCCGAGAGTCCACAGTGCCCTCTTGCACAAAAGCTCCTGCACAAGAGGGCATACACCTGATAAAAAAGGGTATGTCTACACTACAGCGCTAATTCGAACTAACTTAGTTTGAATTAGTTAATTCGAACTAAGCTAATTCGAACTAATGCGTCTAGAACTAAAAACTAGTTCGAATTAGCATTTTGCTAATTCGAACTAGCGTGTCCACATTAAGTGGACCCTGAACCAGGCTTAAGGATGGCCGGAAGCAGTGCCGGCAGGGCATCAGAAGAGGACTTAGAACGTGGAGATGCTGTCTCAGGCTAGCAGAGGGCTGTGCTTAAAGGGTCCCGACCCCCACCCCGGACAGACAGTTCTCAGAGGTGCCCCGCTTGCAAAGCAGTCGTGGCTTGGAGTGCCCTGAGTGCCCACACTGGGCACATCACAGCACTCGGCCATCAGACCGGCTGCACTTGCCGCAGGCTGCCATCTCGGGAGAGGGGGCAATTGGGGGGCTGCAGGAGAGCTTCCACCCCCAGAAGCCCGCAGAGCCAGCCCAGTCCTCCCCATCGGGGGCTCGTGCCCCATTCCTCCCTCACCTTCTTCCACTTACCCTTCCCTAGCCCCTCTTCTTGATGTACAAAATAAAGATAACGTGTCTTCCAAAATGGAATCTGTCTTTATTGAACAAAACTGGGGGAGACTGGGAAAAGGAGGTGGGAGAGGGGAAGAGAGAGAGTGGGAGAGGGGAGGGCAACTAAAATGATCAGAGGTTTGGAAGAGGTCCCATATGAAGAGAGGCTAAAGAGACTGGGACTTTTCAGTTTAGAAAAGAGGAGACTGAGGGGGGATAGGATAGAGGTCTATAAAAGCATGAGTGGGGTGGAGAGGGTGCATCAAGAAAAGTTCTTCATTAGTTCCCATAAAGAAGGACTAGAAGACACCAAAGGAAAGGAATGGGTAGCAGGCTTCAAACTAGTAACAGAAAGTTGTTCTTCACAAAGCAAATAGTCAACCTGTGGAACTCCTTGCTTCAGGAGGCTGTGAAGGCTAGAACTGGAACAGAGTTTAAAGGGAAGTGAGATCAAGTCATGGAGGTTGGGTCCATGGAGTGGTATTAGCCAGGGGTTAGGAGTGGTGTCTCTGCCCAAGGTTTGTGGAAGGCTGGAGAGGGATGGCACGAGACAAATGGCTTGGTCACTGTCTTCGGTCCATCCTCTCCAGGGTCCCTAGGGTTGGCCGCTGTTGGCAGACAGGCTACTGGGCTAGATGGACCTTTGGTCTGACCCAGGACGGCCATTGTAAGCTCAGGGCTCAGGGTCGGGGGTCTCAGTGGACCACCTTGATTCTCTTGCACACCTGGCAGCTATCCTGCCCAAGCTGGCCACTTTCCTGTGCCTAGTGCAGAGATCTTGGACGAGGCACTAGCCCAGGTGGGTGCCCACCTCTTGCGGTCCCGGGCAAGCTCCCAGGAGCTGCCAGCCTGGTCCCGGGAAGAGGGGGAGGGCTGGGGGGCATTGGGTGGGTGGCTCGATCCGTGCCAGGTGCAGTGTCTGCTGGCTGGGTGCTGGCAAGCTTGCACCTGGCACGGGCACCGTAGCCAGCCCGTGCTCCTTTAAGGGCTCCGGGGCCGGGAGGGGGGCAGTAGAGTTTCCCTGGTGTTGGCCAGAGTGGCCACCAGGGAAACCTGGGGAGGGCTAGCCTCCCACTAGTTCGAATTAAGGGGCTACACACCCCTTAATTCGAAGTAGCTAGTTCGAACTAGGTTTAATCCTCATGGAATGAGGATTACCTAGTTCGAACTAAGCGCTCCGTTAGTTCGAATTAAATTCAAACTAACGGAGCGCTAGTGTAGCGCCTATGAAAGTTAGTTCAAACTAACATCCGTTAGTTCGAACTAACTTTGTAGTGTAGACATACCCAAAGAGCATAGCGCTTGCGCAAGAAGCCCTCTCTTACCACGCCGTACTGTAAATGTCCTTGCGCAGGAGTGGGCGGCCAGTGTGGATGTTCTGCAGATTCTTGCACAAGAACAGCTGTACTTGCGCAAGAAGCCGTGAGTGTAGACAGAGCCCTTGAGGAGTCTTTTTGCTAGTCCAGTGGAAGCTGGAATATTTTGCCAGTCTAGGTGGTGGCTAAAGAGTTGAAATTGCTAAGAGCTGAAATCACTGATTTGACTGGGAGCCAGACTTATTGCAGCCAGTGAAGTGGCTGGCAGGAATGACTGGCAGGCGGCAGGTAGGAGAGGTGGCGGCCAGCGGAGCGGCCAGTAGGAGTGGCAGCAGGCGACCAACAGAGCGGCTGGTGGGAAAGAGCGGCTGATAGGAGCGGCGGCAGGTGACCAGCGGAGCAGCCGGTGGGAACAACCGGTGAGCGGCCGGTAGGAGCGGACCGAGACAGCTGGTGGAGTGTGGTGGAGTGGTTTGTGTTAAAGACTGCAGCAGAACCCTACGGAGAGGTGGGGCTGTCGACCTCAGACCACGTAACGTACCCCTATCAATTCCCCCTCCCCCTTTCCACCCAGGTGGGGAGGTAAAACCCTGCAGGTGAACTTTTGGACTTTGGGCGGCACTGACCAGGGACAGAGGCTTTTGGGGTGTCCGACTTTGGGACTTCTTGTCTGGGGGGGAGGGGCTTAGCTCATGGTTCAGGCTATGAACTCTGTTTGTGGTATTTTCCCAAGTTAATGTCATATGACTCCTCCCTCTGCTTCATTAAATGTTTCTTTCCTACACTCAGGCTCTGTGCTTGCGAGTGGGGAAGCATTGCCTCTCAAAGGTGCCCAGGGGTGTGTGAATTTCCCAGGTTATTGGGTGGGGACTCAAGCCAGTTCTATGTGAGATGGACCCTTAGATATTGAACCCAGCCCTGGTTGCTGCTGAGCCTACCCGGCAGAAAGGTTACAAAAGAATAAGTGAAAATCCTGCAGACTCAAGTTTTAGAGACACCATTAAAGTCATAAATTGGCAATAGAGCATAAACCATCTCAAAACAATGTCTGAACAGTTTAAAGATCTGTATCATGACCAGGACAGAGCTACTGTACTTTTCTTACTAAACAATTGTAAGCACAAGTACTGAGACAGAAGCATAGATGGATAAAGAAGGATTAAGATTTCCTACTATAAAATTACTACAAGGAGTAAAGATTTTCAATAGATCAAACCAACACTGGGATAAGATGTGTCAGGTAAAGTTTAGTTATGTGATCATTACATGCCAAAAATATATTTTAAGAACTTATTTGATAATTGGATAGGTGTTTCCTTATCAGTGACTAGGAAATTTACTTCACTTTTGTGTATCTGTTGCTTGCTGGCATGCATATCACATCCCAGGCATTGAGTTCTTCATTTAATATTACAGTGGAATGCAATGAATAATTTTTCAATATCTGAGGCAGTGTCATTTTTTATATAGAAAGCAGGCAATGATGTTGAAGGAAAGTATTGCAACACATCAGCACAGTCAGAGTTCTCCTTTCCAATATGTTCTGTTTTAACAGGTCACTTGTGAATATATTTGACTCATTTCAATGAAACAAAAATATGGTGGGAGAGTGAAGGGAGAATGCAAATATGTGCTAACCCAACCAGATTGTTTCAGGGAGATCTGAATGCACCTAGTAAGTTAGTTATGTTAGACTCTTATTTGATTCTGTCATTCCTTTTACAGGGCACACTTGCTAGGCTCTATATAGGATGGCATCCTTTTTATTGTCAGACAAAAGGAATGTTGAGGTGCATTGTGGTTTACCTAACATAACTAAAGTCACTGATGCATAGATGAATCTCCTAGAGGGTGAGTCTAGAATACATTCCTCTTTCGAAAGAGGAATGCAAATGTGGGAAATCAACAATGCAAATGAAGCACTGATTTACAAATCTCGCGCTTCATTTGTGTAATCTCTTCCAATCGCTTTTTCGGAAGAGATTTTTTTGAAAAAAAAAAGCAGTCTAGGTGGGGTTCTTTAAAAAAACAAAGCCTTTTTTGAAAGAACCCTTATTCCTGAAAAAATGAGGTTTACAGAGTTCTATCATCCCAACACTGATATACTGTATTGATTTCAGCATTCTGATGCTATAATGATTTTGGAGTAAAGTTCTCACAGTAGCTCACTGCAAATCTCATGCAGACTTTATGTTTTTCCTTGACCACTGAGATTGGGAGTGGCCCATTAAGTCCTTTCCACACTCACTACATAGTCAGAATTTCTGTTTTTATGACAAAAAAGTTGTATATCCTGTGATGTAAAACGATCACAATCACATGGAAATAGTTTGCCAGTTGTTTCCATTTAGGAAGGACATTCCCTAATTTTAAAATAAATAGTCAATGGCTTTTCTGTTCTCTGTTGAGTTGTTTTGGTACACTATATTCCAATGAAGCAAAATGCAGGACAATGTAGCACTTTAAAGACTAACAAGATGGTTTATTAGATGATGAGCTTTCGTGGGCCAGACCCACTTCCTCAGATCAAATAGTGGAAGAAAGTAGTCACAACCATATATACCAAAGGATACAATTTAAAAAAAATGAACAAATATGAAAAGGACAAATCACATTGCAGAACAGAAGGGGGATGCGGGGGGGTGGGAAGGGGGAGGAAGGAAGGTAAGTGTCTGTGAATTGCTGATATTAAAGGTAGGGAGAGTGGGATGTTTGTGAGTTAATGGTATTACAGGTGATAATTGGGGAAACTGTCTTGGTAATGGGTGAGAAAGTTCAAAGACTTGTTAAGTCCTTGTTGGTAAGTGTCGAATTTTAACATGAATGACAGTTCAGAGGATTCCCTTTCAAGTGCAGATGTAAAAGGTCTTTGTAGCAGAATGCAGGTGGCTAAGTCATTTAGAGAGTGTCCTTTCTGGTTAAAGTGGCAAGAAACTGTTTTCTCTTTGTGATCTTGTCTGATATCTGTTTTGTGGGCATTAATCCTTTGGCGAAGTGTCTGAGATGTTTGTCCAATGTACATAGCAGACGGACACTTTCGGCACATGATAGCGTAGATTATATTTCTGGATGCGCAGGAATATGCGTTCTTGATCTTATAACTCACTTGGTTAGGTCCAATAATGGTATCAGCAGAATGAATATGTGGACAAAGCTGGCAACGGGGTTTGTTGCAAGGGAAGGTACCAGGGTGGTATTAGTGTGGTATGTCCTGTGGTGGTTGGTAAGAATCATCTTGAGGTTAGGTGGTTGTCTATAGGAGACTATGGGTCTGTCTCCCAGAGCCTCTTTGAGTATGGTATCCTGTTCCAATATAGGCTGTAGTTTATTGATAATGTGTTGGACAGGTTTAAGTTGGGGGTTGTAGGTGATGACAAGTGGTGTTCTATTGTTGGTTTTCTTGGGTCTGTCTTGAAGTAGATGGTTTCTAGGTATTCGTCTGGCTCTTTCAATTTGCTTTTTTGTTTCTCTGGGTGGGTAGTTGAGATTTATAAATGCTTGGTAGAGATCCTGAAGCTTCTGGTCTCTGTCAGTGGGGTTAGAGCAGATGCGGTTGTATCGAAGGGCTTGGCTATAGACGATGGATCGTGTGGTGTGTTCTGGATGGGAGCTGGATGCATGTAGGTAACTGTATGAGTCAGTGGGTTTTCTGTAGAGAGTGGTGTCTAATTTTCCATTGTTGATTTGTACGTTGGTGTCCAGGAAGTGGATCTCTCGTGTAGAATGGTCCAGGCTGAGGTTGATGGTGGGGTGTAGGTTGTTGAAATCTCTGTGGAATATCTCCAGTGTTTCTTGGCCATGTGTCCAGATCATAAAGATGTCATCGATGTACCGTAGGTAGAGGAGGGGTGAAAGGGGACGGGAGTTGAGGAAACGTTGTTCTAGGTCAGCCATAAAGATGTTAGCATACTGTGGGGCCATGCGTGTACCCATGGCTGTGCCGCTGATCTGGAGGTATAAGTTGTTCTCAAACCGGAAATAATTGTGGGTGAGAACAAAGTTACATAGGTCTGCTATCAGGTTGGCAGTAGTGTCCTCTGGGATAGTGTTTCTAATTGCTTGTAATCCGTCTTCATGTGGGATGTTGGTATATAGAGCTTCTACATCCATGGTGGCAAGGATGGTATTATTGGGGAGGTTATCGATGTTTTGTAGTTTCCTTAGGAAGTCAGTAGTGTCTCGGAGATAGCTGGGGGTATTGGTTACGAAGGGTTTGAGAAGAGTGTCTACATAGCTGGATAGACCAGTAGTGAGCGTGCCAATACCAGAGATGATGGGACGTCCGGGGTGCCCAGGTTTATGGATCTTGGGAAGTAGATAGAACAATCCTGGTCGGGGGTCAGAAGGTGATTCTGTGAGGATTTGTTCCCGAGTAGCTGTGGGGAGGCTTTTAAGGAGACAGTGTAGTTTCTTTTGGTAGTCCAAGGTGGGATCAGAGGGGAGAGGTTTGTAAAATGTGGTGTTCGAGAGTTGTCTGGTTGCCTCCTGGTTATAGTCAGCCTTATTCATAATGACCACATAATGACTTAGTCATAATGACTTAGCCACCTGCATTCTGCTACAAAGACCTTTTACATCTGCACTTGAAAGGGAATCCTCTGAACTGTCATTCATGTTAAAATTCGACACTTACCAACAAGGACTTAACAAGTCTTTGAACTTTCTCACCCATTACCAAGACAGTTTCCCCAATTATCACCTGTAATACCATTAACTCACAAACATCCCACTCTCCCTACCTTTAATATCAGCAATTCACAGACACTTACCTTCCTTCCTCCCCCTTCCCACCCCCCCGCATCCCCCTTCTGTTCTGCAATGTGATTTGTCCTTTTCATATTTGTTCATTTTTTTTAAATTGTATCCTTTGGTATATATGGTTGTGACTACTTTCTTCCACTATTTGATCTGAGGAAGTGGGTCTGGCCCACGAAAGCTCATCATCTAATAAACCATCTTGTTAGTCTTTAAAGTGCTACATTGTCCTGCATTTTGCTTCAACTACCCCAGACTAACACGGCTACATTTCTATCACTATATTCCAATGGTGTTATAAGGAATGTTCCTATTTCCACATTTCTACATTTCACCATACCACAAATGCTGATGAGTACACAATTAACAAGAAAGCAGTTCATTAGCACTTCAACATAGGGTATTTAGCTTCATTCACATTACTTTTTATCGGAATAATGCCTCCACACAAACATCATTAGATGAGACTTTGCCAAGAAGAATTTTACTACAAGGACGCTATTCACCTGACTGTTTTAGAATTATTCTTAGATCAGCTTACAAAGCTATCAAATAAAGCAGACCAAATTCTCTGCTAATGTTCATCTGTCAGTTTCACAGGGGGTCCCGTAATGTAGAATATAGGCATAATCAGAACCGAGGAAAATAATGCTGCTCTCACTTACCACTGCTCTAAATCAGAAGTAGTTAAGGCCGGGACTACACTAAAGTTTTTGCAAGCATAGCTATATTGGCTTGGAGAGGAGGGAGGGTGGAGAGAGAGAGAGAGAATCACACCCTGTAGCCAATATGGCTCTGCCAGCCAAACCCCCACAATAGACACAGCTATGCCCAGAGAAGAGTGCTTCTCTGAGCTTACCCAAAGTTGTTTGGGGAGTTGGTGGAGCTATGCAGGGGAAAAACTTCTTCTGATGACACTAGGGGCTCTACCGGCACACCTATACCCACCAACGCTCTGTAGCACAGACGCCCTATTGAACAGTAATGGCCCTGTTCAGAATTCTTACCAAGGCAAAATTCTTTGCTGAAGACCGAGGGGTGCATCCTTCAATGGCCTGGTTGGTAGCCGAATACTCTGTAATGCCTGGAGTCACGTGCATATGCCATAAATTACATCATTTCGAGAAAGGTAAATGACAATAGTGATACACCAATAACGCCATAGAAGGTTGGGTTGGGTAACAACAGTTTAAACTATTCAGAAATTTATTTCAAGTAATTTGTCAGAGAGTGGATCAATGGAAAGTTAAATTTTAGTGTGAAGCTGTGTTCAAAAGATGCTGTTTGTTCTCTTCTGAACATATATAGCAAGCAATATACAGGTGCAATAAACAATACTGAGAAATCTTTACATTAAAAGAAACGAAAAACCTTATTCACTGATTCTTGTCCAACTGTTCCTATGAGAGGAAACAACTTGTATTTTGGTAAGTTTGTAAAAGTCGGGCTGCCCTTGCTTTAGTGTTTTCACAGCACTGGGACAGAGACAGTGCCCTATTTCTAAAGTTTGTCAAAATATGAAAAGGAATCAAACACAGAGGAGGAGGGAGGCATACTGAACAGGTCACTGCTTTAGCCATTCAGTGAACGTCAGAAAATCTGGATCCATCTTGTACCCAAAATCAGCATCTCCGATATAAAGTCATTGAACCCGCACAATCTCGACACAAAGTTCTAATTATTGTACGCATGGTGTGCTCTTAGAACAGCAATGGTACAAGAAGCAGTAGATACCACAGGGAATGACTTTTTTTCCTCCCTACCTCACTTAGGGAGTTTTCAGTTGTGGTGAGTAGCCCTTTTTCTTCTTCATTGCTTAAGTTGTTTTGCATTAGAATTAGTTTGGCATGAAAAAAATCCTGTGACCTAACAGACCGGAAATATTGTATCACAGGACAGTTGAATGGTTATAATAGTTCCTTTTTAGGGGAAACTCTTGTCTTCCTGAGCATCCTTCTTTGCAAAAAGATTCAATACAGTTACCCTCCTCCACATATTGATAGGACTGATTCTACTGATACAATAGTGACTGACTAAAACAGTAAAGTATATCTCTATAATGTTTTTATCTCAAAGAATCCCAATGTGCTTTATGAACTTTGGGAGAGATTTTCAAAGGCACAAATGAAGTTAAGTGCTCGATTCCCATCAACCTTCCATGGAAGTTGTATGCTTAACTAGCTTTTGAAAAGCTCCCTCTTCATACACTCATTTCTTCTGAAATACTTATGTTTGTGAGGTAACAGGGTAGTAACCATCTGGGGCACAACACATTTTTGGCTGGGAAGAATTGCCTCTTATAAAAAGTTGTATGGGGTCTTTAAGGTATGTACAGAACAGGGAAGATGTCAGTTTTTAAGATCTCACATGGAAAATTGCATGGCACTTTTTATTTGAAATAAAGAGTGCATGGGGGTTGAATCATTGCTGTCATCATGGGATCATATTGTTAATGCAGGGCCAGACTTTGGTACCTTGTTAGCAGTTTTATCAATTTATGCCATTCCCAATGAGATTAATCAAGGATTGAAGAGATAAGCATTTGTGAGTAAGAATGGCAGACTCTGACCCATAGTGATCATTTTTTCATATGTTGGCTGCTAAGAAATCAGGACTATTTTTTCCAAAGCAAAAGCATTATATTTCAGTTCGTTGGGATTTAAAGTCTCAAACTCATACCTTAGCTATATATTTTTTTGCTGGTTTGTGAAATCCTGTTCCTCATCAGGATGATGGTTTTATTTCTTCAAAGTTAATTTAAGAGGAACTATTATAAAAAATATTAAAAGCCAAAAGGAGTTTAATTCTATCTTCTGCAGCAATAATGCTTTGACTCCTTTCACTTTATAACTTCTTTTCTAAAACCATAAGTGAAGCACTTTCAGCATGAATAGTTTGGTTATTACAAATCCAGATGAAACAGGCATCTTTCATCTGTGATTGTGGGGTTTTATTTTTTCCGGACAGTCTGAAGTTTAATTTCAATTTTTAGCTTTAAGCCTTTACAAATTGTTTAGCAACACGCAACTAAAATGTGGGATTATATAATTGAAAGAGAGATGATTGTTCTACATACCTTCCTTTTGTAATACAATGTTTCTTAGCTATGCACCTTTCCCTAGCAGAAGCTGTTATACACTGAAAGTTGTATTATTGGTTTTGGACAGATGATCCATTAGGGCTATATGCAGCACTATCACTGTACTCACTGATATGTGCTATACCTTAGGGCTAAATGAGACTCCAGATGGAGTCTAATCCATGATCCATCAGCATTTTGCATTAATGACAGCCCTGTATGGTTCCCCTTTAATGACAAGCTTTCACTGTATATACATTTTTCAATTGGTATAGTCTCATCTGTTACCAGATCCAAACTAGCAACTTTATTTCTGTAATACACAGATGCAGAATGCTCTTTTTCAGTTTTCTGTTACTCGGTTGTTTACTTTAAATAGCCTTAAATATTTCCCTGTTATTTGCAATGGCTGTATTTAATAGGATTTTCTATCAGGAGAGCTGTTCCAAATGAGATTATCTACAATGATAAAGAATAAATATATTATAACCTTGTAATCCAGTTGGAATGTGGCCCCACTTCCTCCAGGACTGTGAGTGACCACTCCACCTCTGTGCACACCTGGGTGTAGCACACAGGGAATCCCAGGCGACTAGTGCTATGAGTATGACCCTGTGGCCAAGGCCCACTCCATCAATATGGTCCAGGCCCCCAGCAAACACTCAGTAAGCCAGGCCCTAACTCTGAGCACACAGCAAGGGTATGTCTAGACTGCATCTCTCTGTCTGCAGAGGGATGCAGATTAGGCAGGTCGACATTGCAAATAAGGCAGGGATTTAAATATCCCGTGCCTAATGTGCATAAAAATGGCCGCCGCGTTTTGCCAACTCAGCACTTTGTCAGTAAAAAGCGGCAGTCTAGAGGGGGATCTGTCGAGAAAAAAAATCCTTTTTCAACAGATCCCTTATGCCTCCTGCAAGGAGCTTTAAAGGATCTGTTGAAAAAGGCTTTCTTTCTCAACAGATCCCCTTCTAGACTGCTGCTTTTTGCCGAAAAAGTGTTGAGTCGGCAAACCTTGGTGGCCATTTTTATGCACATTAGGCGTGGGATATTTAAATCCCTGCCTTATTTGCAATGTGGACCTGCTTAATCTGCATCCATAATTCTTGGATACATTAGCAGAAGTGTTGTGACCAAGACACGAGAAGTCATTCTTCCACTCTTCTCTGCGCTGATTGGGCCTCAACTGGTGTACTGTGTCCAATTCTGGATACCAGATTTCAGGAAGGATATGGAGAAACTAGAGACTGTAAAGAGAAGAGCAACAAAAAGACTAAAGGTCTAGAAAACATGACCCTGACCTATGAGATTGTTTAATTTGGAAAAGAAAAGACTGAAAGGAGACATGATAGCAGCTTTCAAATACCTAAAAGGGTGTTGCAAGAAAGAGAAAAAATATTCTCCTTACTCTGATGATAGGACAAAAAGCAATGGGCTTAAGTTGCAGCAAGGAAGGATTAGGTTGTACGTTAATCAGGGTGCTTAAGCACTGGAATAAATTGCCTAGGGAGGTTGTGAAATCTCCATCACTGGAGATATTTAACAGCAGGTTTGACAAACACCTGCCTGGCATGTTCTAGACAATGCTTGGTCCTGCCATGAGTGCAGGGGACAGGACTTGATGACATCTCGAGGTCCCTTCCAGTTCTAGTGTTCTAGGATTCCATGACTTGGCCTAAGTAAGTGAGGAGAGACTGTGACCCACACATTGTGGTGGAGAGGGAATTGCAGGCCCACCTGCTCCATTGCATCGTGGCCCAGGTCTGCCACTGGCTCACTGGGGATCCTGAAAACAACACGCTAACTCACACACAGGCACTGTTTCAGGAAGATCAGGGTTGGCTAATCCTGAGTTACATCCTAACACCCCCCCTCTGGGAATACCTTGCTCAGAAACAGATTGTCTGGGTTGTTAGGGAATGGAGCCTCTGTCAGGGTTAGCAGTCCCTCTAGATTGGGGTCTGTCTTTCATCACAGCGATCCTGATCAGTCCTCGTCTTCCTGGATGTCTGTCTCTCACCTTGGGATCTCAGGAAAGGTGTCTGGCCCCTCCAGCAGCTGGGCTCCAACTTAACTTCTGGGTCTGCCTTTCATACTTTCTGTCCTGCCTCCCTGACTTCTGGGAGGATGGTGGTATGGGGCAGAGCTCCATCCACCAAGGCTCAGGGAGGGGTTCCTCCCCATCCGGGTTGGTGGATCACCACTCCACCTCACTACAGACTTGTTACTCCAAGAAAAGAATCCTTAGGTTATGACTGATTTTAGACACTCATAGGATGAATCAGAAAGTTTCATTCAATCCCATCCACTTATTGTATAATTTCACTTACATAATATCTGCTGGCTCCAGTGTATTCTCTGCGCTCAGGAAAACTGATAGACTAATGAGATAATCAGGCTTTTCAGATAAACTGAGTTTTGAGTCACCCCCAGCCTATTATAATAATGGCTGATAGTGTGCACATTCAGTGTGTAACATTGTATTACGTTTGAATTGTGACGTACCAAAAAGAAAACAGATTCAGTAAATTGTATCTGAAGTAAAAGGTAGGATTTGTTTTCAAATATAGTTGATGTAAACCTCTGCCCTCATGCGGAGACCTTCATGTAAGGTTTCACACACGAATAGGGAAGGGCGGAAGTTATTACTAAGATGTAAAAGCCTGGAAATTGAGTTTTCTAATGGACACATCAACACTTGTATTTAGAGGTACTTAGGTGCCAACATAATACAACGTTAAAAGCTGCGAATAGTTCAGGGGGTTAATAGTGGCCTATATGGAACCTTTGTTCCTATGAATCCATCCAGTAAGTTCTTTGTGGTCAGGATCCTTGTTTTTATACATCTGTGTAATTCCCAATCCATTGTTGGTATCATCCAGCTAAAGAAATAAATAATACCTTTCTGATCATTTTAACCACAATATATGGAATATGTAAACACATTACATTATATAAATTAATGGAGATGGAGAAAAAAATACCCATTGAGGTCAATGTGAAATGAGTTAATGTCAAACTGCTAAAATATAGATGGATGTCTATCACCCCAAAACACTGTCCATGTAGGCAGAGAGGTAAAGGACTGAATGGACATGGATTGAAATTGTGAAAAGATTGAAGTTGGTGATAAAATTCCTATCAACTTAAGTGGAGCCATTATTTTGCCCAAGGAAAAAAAATGTGGGGTAGCTGAACAGCCATTGGCAATGCTGTAACTCAGGTGTGCTCATTATACAGCACTCCCAATTGTGCTAAGAACAGCAAGGTCTCAACCTCAGAGAGTTTGCAGTCTAAAATCCCAGTCCTACCAAATTTACTGCCCTAGTTAAGTCAATGGGACTCAAAGGCAAAAGCACCACAAAAGATACTAAGGATTTGCAGGGCCAAAATGAATAATACAGGTTTTGTAAACATTGACAAAGGGAACTATGTTGGAAAACATGTTAATTTACACAATTGTCTCTGACTACTCTTGGTGCTAAGTCATGTTTAACTTGTTGTATAAAATGTGTTAGTAGGCATTAGAGAGACAAGATAGGCAATGGGTCAACTTCTGCTTAGGAGATATGTTTTGGGGGCTTATACGGATGCATCACTCAGATTTCAATTTCTAGAGCAGGAGTGGGCAAAAGGACCTCTGCAGGCTGGATTCGGCCTGCCAAGCCAATTGATCCAGCCCTGCCACTCCCACGTCCCCAGGCCAATCAAGTCCTGGGGGCAGGGGGAAGTGCACGAAGTTTCCTCCACCCTGCCACTGTCCTGCCAGAAGCATGCAGCACTTAGAAGTACCACAAGCTCCTGGCAGAGTGGGAAGAGACTTTGCACGCTTCACCTCTCCCAAGCCCTGATTGGCCTGGGAGCACCAGTGGGAGTGCACAAAGTCTCCTCCCACCACCAGGGGCATGAGAGCCTAGGGGGAACCTCTGGGGAAGCAAAGGCTTCACACACTCCCCCACTGCCAGACCAATCACGGACTGTGGGTGGGGAAGCATCCCAGCCCCGCCCCTTCCACATGAGGCCCCTCCCCTTCCGGAGCAGCCCAGGGCCACTTCACAAATTCCTGAAGTAAAAAATTATTGCCCACTCGTGTTCTAGAGTGTCAGTGTAGCATCACACACAAACAATATATTCACTTTAAACTGAGAATATAAGAATAGTTCTTAGGTTTTGTATGCCTAGAGATACAGGATCTAGCCAGAAATTTACCTTCCCTGATTTTTTATTAGAAAATGAAGCACTCTAAACCAGAGACACCTGAAACTCTGGTCATTTTGCAATATATTTTCTGAGAACTTAAAACCTTCATTTCCCTGAGTCACTGGTTACAGTGGCTAGTAAACTATAGTGGCAGTGTGCTCTTCTAAATTACAATTTGCTGGTTACCTCTGGATAAAGTATGGTCAGTGAACAGGTTGCAGGGAATTTCTCTGGTAGTTTATCTTTGTAAAAAGCATTTCCAGGCAATAAATAGCAAAGACATGGCAGCCCCAGTGGAATCTGAATTAAATTTGGGGAAGTGAGAGAACTGGGACTTTTTATTTACTGATAAACAAATTCCCTTACCAGGCTTCACGAGTAGAGATGTTTTGAGACTTTAAACCTCCTTCTCTTCAAAATCTCATTGACATATGTTAGCCAACACAGAGCACATTTGAATGATCATCATCAGAGGCAGGCTCCATGGTTTCAGATTCGATGAGATGAAATTGTGTAAAAGCGAACACTCCACAGGTGTGCATTAGTTTTGTTATACATAAATCAAAATGTTTTGCAAAATGTCTTCCAGTGGCTAGAGAAATCTGTTTTATTCAGTACTTTGAATCAGATACCCATATTCACATTAGGCTTGAAACAGGAACTGGGTTGGGAGAGAAGGAGGAAAAAATACTTACTGGCCATCCACCAGGGAATTCCCCTTGAAACTGGATGAACGGAGAAAGCAAAAGTAAGCTGTACAGAGATGCTGCCTCCATCTGGCGGATCCCTGGTTGATATCAAGGCAGTTCTCCATCTCTTTCAGACCGAGGCCAATTTATCTTTGCTTTGTCAATATAACCATGTCCTTTTATACGTCTCTCATTTTCCTAGGATCCTGTGTCCTGTTTACCTTGATTATTTAAATGACTGACTCTTTTCTAACACACTGGTTTTATGGCTGTCCAAGCTTTAGATGGGTCTCTCACTAAGCTTTTTATGATCAACTGGAAAGTTTGGATCGCACCTTGTACACGGTATTATGTTAGACACACTTCCTAAATGTAGAAATTACAGATTCTGCCTCACCGGGAAGCCTTATTTCTAAATTAGCAAGTGTAAATGTTCATGACAAAGATATTTTTAATGTCCGTATGCCTTGTGCTTCACTTTGAATAATTTGGAGCCCCACAACATTTCACAAAAATCCTAATTTCACATGAAATTAACTTATACAAAATGTGACACTGACTTTTGCAAAAGCTGTTCATCTATTTCACACCCCTCTATTCAATGATTCAGTGGACAAGGCACTAGATTGGAGATCTGAGTTCTATTCCTGGTTCTACCTCTCACCTACTAGGTAACCTAGAGCAAGTGACTTCAATTCTCTGTGACTCCGTTTCCCACCCTCCTCCCCAATCTTTTGTCTGTATCTATTCAGCTTCTAAAGGCTGAGCCAAAGGTTTCATTACAGTGCTTAGTACAAATAAGGCCACCATCACGGCTGGTAACTCTAGATATTACACAAATACTAGTAATAAAAAAGTCAACAGCTTCCCAAACATGATGATCTATATAAAATATCTTCTAAAATAAATACAATATGCCATAGCAGATCAGACCACTGGTCTATCAAGTCCAGGATCCTGCCTCCACAGATTGTGTGCAATACTTCTGAGGAAGGAAGAAAACAAAGCATAATTCACTCAGTTAATCATGCAATGCAGCTGATGAAGGTCAAAATTCCTCCTTTTTTCAGCCTTCAGTTTATACTGTAAAGCATGAATGCCATTACCCCACACTTAACACGAATAACTACAAATAATGTTATTACAATTAATATTCACAACTATTTGACAAAAACACAAAGCCCCCTTCCTCCACACAGTCTTATATGTTCATATCCATTAAAATAAATATTATACAGTGTACACTGTAGATAAAAAGAAATAATTTAAAATCTTCTGGATTTTGTTGGTTTTTATTTTAAATCAGGACAGCTCTATATTCTGCAGTGTTTTGCATGGTCATATGGAATCAGAAGTGTAGTATTGTTCTGTGCTTGCAGATTTTCCTATTACTATGTACTTCTACAAAGAGATAGTTCAATAGAAGAAAATGGTGCTATCTACATCACGCTTTTTTAATAAAATGACCATGCAATTTCAGGAGGTGACCACACAAACATCAATGACCATCAGCAGATGAAAGAAATCACCACAGTATTGTTTTAAAGATTCACTGTTAACTAGCTTCAATGACTTTTCAGGCAGCCTACCTGGTTTGTTTGCAGTCTTAATACACTAGTGACTACTTATGCAAAAAAAGGGGAAACTAATTAAATTTGTTTATGTATGTTATCATGTGGAGCACTCGTTTCCAGACATCAAGCTATGAATCATTAAATAACTGCTAAATTGGCCTCTAGGGACAGATCATGCCTCAGAGTTGGGCAGACCCCCATCCCAGCAAAGCCAGGTGTGCTCTGCAGTGAACAGGCATTAGAAGGGCTTTAAAGGCCATGATTTGGGTATGCAGCCAGGCTTCACACTGTGAGGTGAGTGGTAGGAAATCATGAAAACAGTGACAGCCTTCCCGTCAGAGTTACTCCTCTGTTTGATTAATGAGGGCATTTGAAAGACAATTAGCAAGAGCAGGTTTGGCTGCAACTGGCTTATCAATCAGGAACCCTCTATTCAAAGCACTGGTGCCTTCTTTTGTTTTTCTCATTGAAAAAAAAAAATTGTATCAGTGGTACATAAACAAGGGACCTTTATATGGTATTTTAAAAGGGAAGAGCGGAATGTTGCAGAACACAATCTAAATAGGAAAAAGTGTTTTGTAAACTGTGATTGACTGTTGGCAACCTTATCACTACCTTTTCCACCATCAGAGTTTAGGTTGTGTATCATGAATCGCACTATTCAAGACTTCATAACCAATTCTCTGTGAGCTAATGCTCAAATGACAGAAGACCATAAGAAGAAAAAGCGCTGGATTTTCTAATGGGGGAAAAAGAAATATTTGTGACCAAGAGAAGCACCAGCTTCATTTTGATCTCCCTTGTTTCTTGAAAATATTTTTTTTTAAAAACTAGGCTGTGCCCCCTGCTCACTGCACTCCCTAAGGCAACCCTGGCTCTCCTCCCAGCTGTCTCTCCTCCTTGGGGAAGGCTGGGCAGCAGCTGTGCCAGCCTGAGACCCTTCTCCCTCTCTCCCCCACCAGCCTGGGCCCTTTTTCTCCCCCCAAAACCCTAACTCCCCGCCTTCTCCCAGCTGCGGTGCATGCCAGGCCCGGCTCTAACCCCAGAGGCTGGGGAAGAGCAGGGGTGCCTGCCCACCCCGCATGGGGTTTAGTGAGGAGCAGGTAGCACTGCAGCCTGCTGAGGTGGGGAAAGCAGCATCACGGGGGGCTGCAGTCCCTACCTCTCCCCTTGCGGTCCCGCCTGCACCGCTCACTGCCCCAGCCCTGCCCACAGAGCCCGGGGCTGTTCGTCCACCCAGAGAAGAAGGGAAGGAGCAGACAGATCAGTGCAGCAGCTCCCCTGGGCAGCTCGGGGTGCTCTGGCAGCCGCAGTAAGTGCAGCTGCTGGGGGGAGGATGAGTCTCCACAGGGGCAGCCAGATTCCAGGCAGTCGGTCACCATGCTCTGGGACCCCAAGAGCCCGGTGGCAGGGGAGCCCCCAAGAGCCCGCTGCTGGCACATAAACCTGGCTGGGAGCCCTACTCCTAGCTCCTGTCCCCAGGCTGCCATCCTGAGCACTGCAACCCTACCCCTCCTTGCCCTGGGCTGTCACGGCTGCCATGTGGGGTGTCAAGGCTTCTTTCCCACTCTGGCATGATAAATGTAGAAGTGGGGGCCTGCAAAAGTACCCCAAAACCTTATCTTTCCAGGCTTTGGTATAAAGCTTCCCCCAAAAAATCTTAAAATCCTAGATTTTGGGGATAAAAAATCTGGTGCCACCACCCAAGTAATAATAAAGAAACCAGGGAGAGATCACTTGGAAATCTCAACCCCAAAAGTAAAACCAGGACGCAAAAATTAACCAATACCACGTTAATAAAAAGAAAAGAGAAACAACTTTTATTATCACCACAATATTCCTGTTGCAAGGACAATGACTAGATGGAAAAGCAACCAATTAATATACTCAGAGAGATTTCACCATGGGCCAAAATTTAGTTACAAAGTAGAGGAAACCTCATTTTTAAATGCACAGATATCAGATTCCCATTCTCAAACCATAAAACAAATAAAACCTAATAGATTTATCTAAACTTTACCCTATTTATAGATAGTGAAGAGTTTTTTCTTGGAGGGAGACATACTCTGTCCCCCTCAGTAGCTGGGAAGAAACTGACCAGGGACAAAGGAGGGAAAAAAACAAAAATTCCTTTGTCCCAGTTTGAAATTCTTACCTACATATCAATTGGCTAAGCAGATATCTGGCTAGGTACAGTTAACCCCTTAGTCCCCAGGCTGCTGCCCATCTCTCATGGTCATGACATGGGGTCTGCTGGCTACTAAGCCATGTTTCTTGGCATTGAAAGCTCTGTGGGGTGGGCGTGGAGGAAAGGGAGTAGAAGCTTGATTTGAAATAGCAATTCCAAGTGGCGAGGGGGAGCAGTGAGGTCGGGCTCAAGCTAGGGGAAGGGGGAGAGGAGGAGGCAGGCAGGACGCAAAGTGACATGATGACATCACTCTGTCGTCCCGCAGAAAAACTTTTTTGTATTATATAGAGAAATGAATTTGAGCAAGAACTCAGTTTGTTTATTCATCATTGAGGCACTCTAGTGCTTTCAGATTGCTGGTCTAACCAGAACATGGAAAATGTTCTTTTACTAGTTTCAATCCCAGCAATGTTTCTTCTTTCTGCGATACATCTGGAGTATAGATGTGTCTTCTGCTATTCTTTGCATGCAATAGAAATAAGGAATTACTCCTTAAAATATTGGACTGATATTTCTGAAGTCCTGCTTTCCATTACATAAAGCTATTTTTTTTTTTAAATGAAGCATCTGCCAGAACTAAGAAAATTGTGATTTCACCTGTGGATGAGTACAATCAAGTTACTTACCAATGTACATAAGCTAATCATCCTGCCTATCTGAATAAGTCCTAAAATGAAAGAGGATTGTGTCTGAAACATGATGTGCCACATTTTCTCTCAGTTTACAAGTAATTTTTGCTGGTAATACCAGATCAGAGGTATTTCTAAGACATGACTAGGCTGGTAAGTGATTATGTCTGCAACGCTAGTAGGCTAAGTTTTTAATTTGCTATAATTTGTATCAGAACAAAAACTAGGAGGCAAATTAATTTTTGGTTTGATTAGCAAGAGTACAAAGGTAAGGATACCTCAGCATAGCCAAAAACCTCTCACAAGTATTCCTGTCTTAGAAGTATATGACAGCCCAGCCAACATGGATAAAGAACTAAAACAGTTTATACAAAACTGGAATGCTTCCCATTCAGAACTCACAGCCTCTCATGGGCCTACTCTACATTTGCTAAAATCTCCTAGTATTCTACAAACTCCCTAGCATGGCACTTGTAGATCCAGCATTTTAACATCCCATCTCTGATCCAATGCAGTCCATCAGTAAGTCTTTCTATTGGCTTCAGGGGACTTTGACGAGAGCTCTCTCTCATGTAACTCTGACCTAATGCTACTGCAGTATTGGGAGATGCTACAAAAATTATGGGAGATGCCAAAGGCCCTAAGGCCAGGTTTATACTACAGGGGGAAGGTCAACTTCAGCTACGTAAATAACTTCAGCTACGTAAATAACATACGTGGGAGTTTGGCACCATCTCCACAGCAGGAAGTCGATGAGAGAAACACTCCCAATGACTTCTTTTCCTCCTCATGACAGCAAGGGGTAGTGGCACGGAAGGAAACACCCTCAGCATTCAAGTGAGCGAGACTTTACTGGACCCATTAAATTGAATCCAGAAATATCAATCGCCAGAGCATCGATCATTCAGTAAGTGGAGACGTGGCCTAAGTGGGTGATCGTACTGTAGTGACTCTGAAATAGAGCCCTCTGGCTACTGCTACATTTAGGAGCTAGAGCGGGGATATGCCATTGCTTCTAGGAGCCATGGTAGACAGGGAACCTGAGTTAGCCACACTGTGTGACCAGCCATACTTTTAAATGCCCAGGAAGCAATGTCAACCAGAGCTGCTAGGATCTGTCTGTGGGGTTTTAACCTTCCATTTCACATGTGGAATTATCCATCCAACCATCCATGCATCCATCCCCATCAGACTGGATTACTACAATGAGTTTGAAAAATGAGATGGGGGAGGAGTTTTCAGAAAATTTTGGCAACATTTCCCTTCATGCTTTTTTCCTTAGTCAAAATATCAATGAATTTTTTTTTGACTTTTTAAATATGTTGAAAAAAAAGGCAACCGTGTCCAAAAAAAAGGAAAAGCATGTGAGATGTTCCTTCTAGGCAGACCTTAGATTTAAAATATGGAATTCCTCAATTCTCACATTTGCTCCCCCTGTTGGTCCAAAAGACCTTGAAGGCCAGAACCTTAGATCAATATCTTATCCCAAATAGGTGGAGGTGCAAGGTTCATAGATATACACCAGGCTTTACCGGCGAGAAGGAGTGTGACATGAGCAATGACCATAGCTGAGGGAGTTTACCCTGTAGACATCTGTTTGCTTGGCACTATTGCTTAATCGGCTACATGTGTGGCCAGGGCCCAGCATTTTAATTGACTTGAATAATTTTTTAAAAAATACATAAATACAACTCTTCACAAGGCACAGAAAAATTATCTTGATTTCCCTATTAATTCTGAAGTGTGAGAGACAAGCTGTCAACAACAGATTATTTTAGTCTCATCCAGGTGAAAACTATGTTCATTCTTGTTGATGTTTCACTAACTACTGTTTAGTCATTCTTCTTTACTCTTCTGCTTCTTTTAACATGAGTAAGCTTGAATTTAGCCATTGGCTCACCAAGTAACGCATCATTGTTATTAAAGAGAGAGACAAACTTGTTGACCTAATGTCCCTGACTATGATTATTCTTGTCAATTATTTCACATTCTGAAAGCCAAAGACCTGTAGTATATAAAAACAAAATACTGCATTTGTCATAACTTCAAATTAGCTGTCCCACACACATGTAAATGTTCTAAATACGCATTAACCATTATAATAGCTAGTTATTGTCAGTTAACTAATAACTATCAATGCACCACTGCAACAAATTTTGGAGAAAAATATTATAAGCTGAATCATTTCACGTGAGAAAAAAAGGGAATCGGACTTACAATGCTCAGCATATCAGTTTGGCAAATCTTCATAGAAATTATGTATAATTAATCAATTTTGATATCATACATAGGTTTATTGTTCCTAATGACTTACAATTAATACAAAAGCATGTTTAATGTACTACTTTAAAGTTTACTACTTTAATGAATTTTAAAATATTAATTAATGTATTAAAAAACCACTATTTCTCCTTGTCTCTGGCCATATATAGACTGACATTGTACTTCTGAATAGCAAGGGGCCTAACCGTTTCAGAGGGATAAAGTATACATGAATGCAAAATTGCTACTTGGAGGCAGTGTGCTAAGACTGCAGAGTGTGTATTTAATAAAGAAGCAACACATTCTTGAGTGTAAATGGAAACTCAATATTTAAATACCAGGGAAGCAGTCATATAAATACTCAAAAACCAAGGCATGCACAGCAAAGCCTGAAATCTTAATAAAAATGTTTTTAAACTAGTTCAAGATCTGAATTCATTTGGACTATCTACATTACTATAGGTTGAAGTTCTCTAAACCGGGACTCTCTGGTCTGACAACATCCGTGGTTTGGCATGGATGTTGTAGGACCAGAGAGTCCCAGTTGAAAGCCAGCAGTAGGCAGTCCTGTGGGGCCAGCAGTGGCAGGGCCACCCAGCATGCAGCACAGCAGGGCTGAGAGACCTGGTGCGGGGCTGCCTGGTGGGGCTAGGGGCTGCTGTAGAAACAGTGGAAGCAGTGGTCCAGTGCGGCCAGGAGCCACAGCAGTCACGGCGGCAGCGGCTGCCAAGCAGAGTCAGCATGGTGGGGCCAGCAGCGGGGGACGGGGAGGGAGAGTTGGCCAGGAGACTGGTTGGCCAGGTTGCAGGAGGGCCAGAAATGACCTCCCCTGGTCCACAAAAATCCTGCATTCAGGACCAGTCAGGTCCCGAGGGTATTGGATCAGGAGCCCTTATAATGACTCAGGACCCCACTGTGCTACATACTTATTTCTCAATTCTGTTTCTCTCTCTCTCTCTCTCTGGGTATGTCTACACTGCAGCCAGCAGGGTGCTTAGCCCAGCAGTAGATAGACACACTCCAACTAATACACTAAAAACCACAACATAGTCAAGGGTAGCAGGTGTAGTGGCTCAGGTTAGCCACTCAATGAGTATCAAGGGGGTCCAAGTGGGTTAGCTCTCAGTGGCTAGCCTGAGCTTCCACCTGTGGTGCCCTCTGCTGCACTGTTATTTTTAGTACAGCAGCTCAAACAGAACTAGAGTGCATCCTTCACTGGTACACACGCCCTCAGTAACGATGCAGACATTACCTCTGGGCATGTTCTGTGAGAAGACCAATCCTCCCATCAAGCTTAACGTAATCCCTAACAACAATTCCTCTTATTTACTTAGAAGATTTCCACTGTGCTCATCACTGTCCCATCTTGGCACTTCACAACAGATAGTACTTCTATCCTCAGAATGCCCGTGAGGGAAGGGGTCATTAGGGATTCCATACTACAGTGAGGCAGGGGAGAAACCAAAGCACAAAGATTGTCTTGTACACTGTCACACAGGAAATGTGTTATGGCTTTGGGGCCACCTCGTAAACTTTTCTTAAACAGCTCTCAATTTTCATTTTTCGGTCTCATTTTTTCCAGTTTTCATTGGCATGTCGCCATCAGAAAGTCTTTATTTTCTCCCCACGGTGAAGCTATTGCAGTCTGTGGCAACCTGTGTAGAATTAAGAGTTTTGGTTCTACATAGCAAACAACTCCAAACCTAACGTCCCACCTCCATAAACGGTCACCAACTAGCTCTACTAGCCATCACTAAAGATTGCAGCTGTCCAATAAGCACTCATCACCAGTCCTTGTAATATCAGATTTTGAGATTCAAGACACCCTCCCTCCCTTGGTCTTTACAGCAACATTCTCTGTCTTTCAACAGAAAGAAATATTGCCACATCAACATCATCATTGCCCTCCCAGACTATGGACCAGGGAGAATTACGTCAATTATATCAAAATGCCAGCCATCCTGAAGAATGAGGAAAAACAAAGATATTCAGACTTAGAGAGTCTGAAAGCATGACTTCAGCTGGCTGCCAAACTATACAGGAACCTAGATTACTGAAACCAGTGACTAGATTTTCCCCAAATCCTGCACACACTTTTCATGACATAACCGTAAGCTCTTCTTTATATTATAAACTACAGCACTGAAGGTAGAAGAATAACACTAGTAGATGTGGAGAAAAGGGAGAATGAAAAGAGATGTATGAATAGGAAGCAAAGAAAAAGTAAATATATTCACCCACCACACAATTCTGGCAGGCAAAAGCTTCGTTTTTCTTGTTCTCTTCTTCTATAATTCGTGTTTTGAGTTTCATCTGAAGAATGGCAAAGAATTCCTTCTTGAGCAATAATCAAATCAAGAGCTACTTAAGAAAAACACAATTTTCACATACACACACCAAGAAAATTCATGTTTATAAAGTATTTTTTTCAAGATTGCTTGTGAATTTTTTTTTTAAAAGCCTGTTACTTTTAGATCAGATGTCAGTCATTGCTGAGTGTCTTCATGTTAAATAATGTGCACATGCATAGTAAGAAATGTGTGGGCTGCAGTATAGATGTTGCTGAAAATGAAACAGTTTGAAATTCCATACCCTCTCAGTAGCAAAATGGTATAATGCGAGAGGGCTGTACAGCATTTTTCACAAAGGGATCGTCCCTTTCTCCATTGTAGCCATGTGCACGCCTAAAAGGGAGGGGGTTGAAACCTATAGAGGAATGGCAAACATTAGCACACAAAAGGACTTAGTATTTTCATTCTTAAGACAGGGATTTCCTACTGTAAAGCATAGGGACACTGAACTTGGGGACCTTTCCCATCAGGAGTGGGGCAACTATGGGCCCATTGCACCTCCGCACATGCTTTTGTGGATGGGGGTTCCACACAAGACTTCTGCCCCCAGCTCCCACCCTACAGCTCCCATTGGCGAGGAATCACAGCCAATAAGAGTTGCAGGGGTGCTGTCTGCAGAAGAGGTGGGTCGCAGAGCCCCAGGGGGCATGGGCTGCTGCTTTCAGGAGCCATTTCAGGTAAGCGCTACCCAGATTCTACATCCCTGAGGCCCCTCGCATGCCAAACCCCTTCTCTACTCTCGATCATCCTCCCACCCTCCAAATCCTTCAGTCCCAGTCTGGCACACTCTCTTGCCTCCCAAACCCCTCATCCGCAGCCCCACCCCAGAGTCTGCACTCCAGCCAGACCCTTACCTCCCTGGCACACCAACCCGCTGCCCCAGTCCTGCCCCCCCCCCCAAAACCCATCCACCTCAGCCCAGAGCACCCTCCTGCTCACCAAACATCTCATCCCCAGCCTCACCACACAGCCTGCACCCCCAGCCAGTGCCCTCATCCCCCCTCCCACGTGCCCCAATCCCCTGTTCCAGCCCCCTCCTACCCTTCAAGTACCAGCCCGGAGCATCCTCTCATCTTGAATTTTTCATTTCTGGCCACATCCCAGAGCCCTCACCCCTTCCTGAATTCCAACCCCTCATTTTGTAAGTAGTTATACCCCCCCCCCCCCACCCACACACACACACAATTCCTATACAGAGATGTGGCCCTCAGACCAAAAAAGTTTGCTCACCCCCTGTTTTAGACAAATAACAATAGCTGAGCTGATGACTCCAGCCTCTGTATTTATTACCTTGTAAGAAAGCAGAGTTAAGCAAGTTCAGATAGATTCTATTATTTAACCCAAATGTGATTTTAGTAGATTTTTTCAATACACATTTAAAACCAAATATTGTTCTAATAATGAGAAAATAATTTGAGCCTAGAGAGATTTTGCTATAGCTGTTATAAAATAGATTTACAATAATAAAGGATTTTGTCCTATACCAACTAAATTTGGCACCATGAAACAATGATCCATAAAACATTGTACAGTGTAAAATGATGAAAAATTGGTGAAAAGTAAAAAACACGTCAGCAGTATGTGTACAAGGTGTAGTAGAATCAGTGATATCATTTTGCATGGGATCTAACAGACGGCCAAGAACTGTTTTTCCCCTTGCTAAACTAGACAGAAAAAGTGAAGTAAGGGTTTGCTGGGTTTCTTTGAAATAGCATTGTGACTACCAAATTGTAGGCAGCGCCTGAACAATGCAGCTATTAATCTAGCAAGAAGAATTTGTTAAATTCTCTCCTCTATAATGTAGTATAGGCAAGAAGTACAGCTGGATAGATCTGATCTACCGCTTTGCTAACAGGGATGTATCGACTGATTGAAATTTTTTGAGTACTATGTGTGTCCAGGTAGTGAAGTGGTCTCCAAAAGCGCTTACTACCTCCCCAGGTGAAATAATAATTATACATTATGACCTTTAGTCAATAGCTTAATGCTAATACTAAATTTCCATTAGTAATTAGGCCTGCAATAAAATTGGACCTGCAATAAAATGTCGGTGACACTTAGTCAAGAATATTGTTGGGCTATTTTGGGGCATTAAGGTGGCATATATAGCAGCATTTGAAACCTAGATTAAATATTAGAGTTTCCATTATGAATAAGGCTTACATGTAAAATAATGTAGGTGGATTTATATTTGGCCAAAAAAAGTGGTTTCATAAATATGGCTTTTTTTGGAATAATTTCAGGGAAACTGGCAATCATGGAAGGAGCCAGAGTTCCTAAAATGGGAAACTAACTTAAGCATTATTGTGCCCACCAGGAAACAGTATCTAAACAAGCATCATGTACATTAACAGTGCTCTAAAATTAACATCCGGACACTACTAAACCAAAGAGCGGCATCACCACAGCCAGGAAAGTGGCCAGATGATGGGGTTAGCAACTAGCTCATTAAAAAGGATGAGGTAGTGTAACCCTAAGACTGGCGCTTCTTTCCGGCAAAGTTCCGTGCTGGAAAAAAGTGGTAGCCATTTTTATGCAAATGAAGCAGGGGGGATTTAAATCCCCGCTTCATTTGCAATTGCGATGTGTCTAATTTGCATCCCTTTTATGGAAAAGGGATGCAGTCTAGACACAGCCTATGTGTGAAGTTACCAGTTCTCTCTGTACAATGTTACTAGAACATGCTTAAGATATGACTGTCTAGCTTGGGCAAAGGTGGTAGTCACAGGTTTGTCATACACAAAAGGAACCTGGGTTTGCCTCAATTTCCATATTAGTAGTAACGAAAGCTATTGAGTTAAACCAGCAGAGACTAGTCTCATCGTGAACTTGAGAGAGAGTATGAACATGGCTCCTGTAGCTGAACAAGATACAGGCGACTCAACCCCCAGCAGGCCTTCTTGACTTGCAAGACCAAGATATGCCTTTGGGGATATGAGAAAGAGAGAGAGAGCTCATCTTTACCTGTCACCGCGGATGCCCAATCCAAGTGATTCAGACTGTGTGATGGATCCTGGCCAGGCAGGCCATTAGAAGGCTGGAAAGGAGGCCATGGGTGAGAGAAACCACCTTGAACAAAGACTGAATCTTGCTCGATTATGTTTTAGACTTTAGAGGAGTGCTTTCACTTTCATTTGTTCGTAACCATTTCCATCTTTCTCTTCTTTGTTTCACTTAATCCCTGCTTTTCTCTTAATAAACTTGTTTTGCTTTCATAATAAATCATCAATATTGTGTAAGTTCAATGAAGTGTGTGCTAGTAGAAAGATGACAGGTTGGAGTGTTTTACTGTCTTTGTAAAGGCAGTGAACTGAACAGTTTCTCAGAGAGACAGAGAGAGAGAGAGAGAGAGAGAGAGAGAGAGAGAGACAGACAGAGACAGAGAGAAACTGGCCTCTGCAGCAGGATTATTAGGAAGAGAATTCAGAGATGGGAGAATCCCAGAGTCAGCCTGCAAGAAGTAACCAGTTTGGGCAAAGCCAGGGTGAGGCTTCTGGGTTGCTAGGGTCAGAGCTCTGGACCACAGCTAAACAGTTACAAAAGACATCCTTGGTCACAAAGCAGATAGTGACCAAACCTCTTCCTGAACAGGGTGAACCCCAAAAGTCATAGCTGTTACCCAAGATAACCCAAGATAACATGTTATTTCACCTTTGAAAACATTTACAACTTTGGTGCAATTTGACAGGAATTCTGTGAAATCCATAGGAAGCAATACCCTGGAGTTTTGCCTAACCCTACTGACCAATTACTTTTTCTTTTTTTTTAAAAAAAAAAAAAAAAAAAAGTGTCACATTGCTTATTTTGACTGTCCCCAAAATACTCCTCATTTCACTTCACAGATTTGGAGGAGATTTCACTTTAAAAAAAGAGCCTGTTTAACAAGGAACATAGTTTGACACAATCCCTGGTAATATTCTCATAAGCAGGCCAGAGAAATGTGGTCTAGATTACATTACTATACAGTGGGTATACAACCAGCTAAAAGACCATACTCAAAGAATAGTTATTATCAGTGGTTCTCTATCAGACTGGAAGAGAGTTTTTTGTGGTATTCTGCATGGGTTTTTGCTGGGTCTGGTACTAATCAATATTTTCATTAATGGACTTGGATAACAGAGTGGAGAGATGGCAGTGTTTGCAAGTTCTTTGAAGGACATGATTAAAGTTCAAAAAGACAAGACAACTGTACGTGCACATTTCAAGAAAGAAGGGGGGAAAAAATTGTGCAGAGACTCAGAAGCAAGCAACAGAAATTATAAAAGATTTAGAAAATCTGACCTATGAGGAAAGGTTTGAAAGGGGAGGAGGCATATTTAGTTTTGAGAAAAGAAGACTAAGCAATGGGGGAACCCAAAACCAGTCTTCAAATATGTTAAGGACTACTTTAAAGAGGACAGTGATCAATTGTTCTCCATGTTCCCTGAAGGCAGGACAAGAAGTAATTGGCTTCATCTGAAGCAAGGGAGATTTTGGTTAGGTATTGGGGAAAAAATTCTAATTTATTCATAGTTAAGTATAGAAATAGGCTTCCAAATGAGGTTGTGGAGTTCCCATATTTGGAGGTTTTAAGAACAGGTTAGACAAATGTTTGTCAGGGGAGGCATAGGTATTTTGGCCTTGTCTCAGCATGGAGATATGGACTAGATCACTTCCCAGGGTCCCTTCTAGCATTACATTCCTACGGTTCTCTGAGAATCAGGGTTTTCTGGAATTGCTATTTGCAATACAAAATGACACATCCCTCTGTGGCAAACTCTCAAAATGGATTTTGAAGAAACAAACAAGTAAAACCCTCAAGAAAAATGTAAATAGAGAATTAACTTGAATCTAGAATATATATTATATTTATAAATGAGTGAAATTATGTCATAGGGACACAAAGAAACAATGAACATATGTTAGGAAGTGTGCCCTAATGCCCTTTATTTTTAGTTTGACTTTAAATCAATAATAGTCTTAAAGTGGCTCATACTCTGTAAACTAATAAGGTCTATGGGTAATATATATGATATTCAAATAATGACTGTGAGGGGGTCACTCACCACCGTAGCGGGGGTCCGTCGTCTGTCCCCGGAATCAGTCCATTCCGCCCACACAGGCCTCCGATCACGTGGCGTTTCCCCTCTGGAATCTTCCAGTCGTGTTGCTCTCTTCGCCACACTGCCCTCCGGCAGTGCCCAAGTCACTCGCTCTGAGCCCCCCTTCCGGGGGTTTGGTGTCTCTCCAGCAGGCCTTGCCGCAGGCCTGGCAGGCTGGCCGGTCGGCTGTCCAAGCGCCCTGGCCCAGCCTGACTCTCTAGCCCTGCCCTAGTTCCAGAGAACGTCCTACTCCCTCAGCAGCCAGGCTCACAGCCTTGCCGCTGTCTGTCTGTCTGTCTGTCTGTCTGTCTAAGCATCCTGGCCCAGCCTGCTCTCTAGCCCTGCCCTAGCTCCAGAGAGCGTCCTACTCCCTCAGCAGCCAGGCTCACACTGCCTTGGCTGAACCAGCCCTTCCCTTTTATAGCCCCCAGCTGGGCCTTAATTGGCCAACACTGCCCAGCTGGGCTGAACTCCCCGGGCCTGCTCCAGGCTGGGGTTTGGCTCTTAAGGGGCCAGTACAGGGCAGCTGCCCTGTTACATGACATCAAACTTACAAGCCCAATATCACTAACAGAGAAAGCACAAGCCATAAACCTTAACATATTTTATGCAAAGTTACATCAGCACTATATGGATTAATTGTGCACTCTTGATTTGCTAGTCACCATAATTTTTCTGTGACTCTTTGACCCTCTAATCAAACCCTTCATGTTAGATCCAAAGATCTATTAGAATTCAGAGTTGTATCTATTACATTAGAGAAAGATCTTGGACCAAACACCTATTCTGGCTTAGACTATTTCAAGCTCTCTTTACAAGGCATAGTTATTTTTGATACAGATGAACTTTCTATGTCTTTCATTGCATACATACCTATCGAAGTGGAATACTCACCCCTGCAAGATATGTGTAATCTGACTAGTCTCCACAATTTTTCAGCTTGTATTTTCATTCATACCTCACAAAGTACGTGCATATGTGATGGAATGAACCAGAATGGTCAGTTTTACACGAACTTTGCTCAAGTATGAATGACTATGTAAGATGTAAAGCTGTGGAAATTCAGCCCCATAGAATGGATCTTCTTTATGGTATGCTTCTTCCCACTAACATGAACTGATTGGGGAAAAATAAGCAGAAATGGACTAGCAGCATGGGTCTATAACACAATCCGCCCAGTCCTGTAGGAACTGCACTCCCTCCCGCCCTCCCCCCCCACACATCTCTGTCTCCACTGTTTAAGATCAGACCTCCACTGTTGTATAGCGATTGTGCCGGAGTTTGGCCAGAGTAGGTCACTGTCCCATAATCCCCTACCCGACCACCTCCTCCCCCCTTAGCCTTGTTGGAATTTCCTTGCATAAAACAATGCTGCTCTGTTCTGCTTCAGTTTGTGAGGAGAAGTAGCCCCATGGAGCAGCTCTGGAGCCAGGCACTGTCATGGGCTTAGAAGCTCCAGGAAGCAATTTGGAGACCCTGGACCTTTATATGACAATTTCTGCCCTTCAGATATGTCCTGAGATCCAGAAGACTTATTTTAGGCAACTGGGACATCTTGTGACTTGTTGGATACCATCTTTTCCCATTCTCTGGCACAAGATGGCAAAGCCTTCCCCATACCCTGCTTGACAGATGACTATGATGGGAATGCCTTATGTTAAAACTTCATTTTCTTTCTCTGATGAGGTTATTTCCCATGTACTAAAGGGGTGGTCCGCCTTTGTATGGGCACATTACCCACTCAGCCCTGGTCTACTCTAGGGAGTTATTTCAGAATAACCTCCCTTATTTTGAAATAACAAGCAAAGCATCCACACTGCCAAGCCCATTATTTTGAAATCTGTACTCCTGCTTTCCTCGGGGAATAACGCTTATTTCAAAATGGGGATTTCAAAATAGCATGAATGTAGATGATCCGGTGCAGCTAATTTGAAATAATAGGTCTCCAGAGGCCTCTCACAGCTGCACTTGTGGCTGCTCTGGCCACACACCTGACAACTCCACTGCTCCCCTTCTCCTGTGGAGCTTTTAAAGCAGCAGGCTTTAGGAAAAGGACTTGTGGCACAAGGAGAGCTTGGCCAGTCCCGTGCGATACTGCACCATCCCAGGAGCCATGGCTGACCCCAGCACTCCCTCTGAGCCCCCCATGCCTGCCAGCACTCCCACAACACCCTCGTCTGCCACTGGCCAGGGATGCAGCAAGCACTGATCTGGGGCAAGCAGACCAACCTCCACACCAGGAAAAGGAATGTCGCGGTTGGCCAGGTTCTCATGAAAACAAAGAAGCTCTGGCAGGCCCACAATAAGCCCAGGGAGTACAGTGGATGCTCTGCGGTGGTACCTCACACGTGCCAGTACAATGACCATCTTGATGCCATCCTGGAAGGGAGGGACAATCATTCCCTCATTGTCGTCGAGTCTGGCCAGCCTTCACCAGGGCAGGGTACTGGAGGAGGAGGAGGGGGAGGAGGCGGCCAGCCTGGCAACAATTCCCACAAGCCAAGGGCCAGTCCCATCCTCCCAAGATGTCTCCCAGGTGGAAGACACTTCAGGTGAGTTCTATAACTTCCCCTGTATACATGCTGGGGCAGGTGGCAGGCTGTGAGGGGCTGCACACTCCTCACTAGGCCTTCTCAGCCTGGGGGAGTCAC
This sequence comes from Pelodiscus sinensis, assembly GCF_052426305.1. NCBI lineage: Eukaryota > Metazoa > Chordata > Testudines > Trionychidae > Pelodiscus > Pelodiscus sinensis. The sequence continues at coordinate 108,760,320 of NC_143056.1, read as the reverse complement.
ACAACAGCCTATAGACTTGAGCACAGCCCCATGATATGCTCTTCATATGTCACTGGTGTCCAGCTGCTCATAAGCCCTGGCCATCCATTCAGCGTCCACCCCCCTTACCCACCCTGGTAAGAAAGTCTCCCTCTTGCCCTCACACAGGTTGTTGAGCACACAGCAGGTTGCCACCACAAAGGGGATGTTGCATTCTCTGATGTCCAGATGAGTGAGGAGACTCCTGAACCTCCTCTTGAAGTGGCCAAATGCACATTCCACCACCATGCGGCACCTACTCAGCCTGGTGTTGAAGCACTCCTTGGTGCAGTCCAGGCTGCCTGTGTAGGGCTTCATGAGCCAAAGGAGCAAGGTGTGGGCTACGTCGCCCAGGATACAAATGAGCATGTCCATGTCCCTGACCCTAATGGTGCAGTTGAGGGAAAAAGTGCTGGCGTACATCTTCTGGAACAGGCATGAGTTCTGGAAGATGTGGGCATCATGCACCTTCCCCAACCAGCCGATGTTGACAGGGCCGGCCTTAGGCCAATTTGACCGATTCAGCCGAATCAGGCCCCGCGCCTAAGGGGCCCCACGCCCCTAAACCCGGAAGTGCCGTCGAGTTACTATTCGGAGCTGGGGGCCCTGCTGCTCCACCAATATGTGGAGCTGGGTAATTTAATGTGGATAAGTGTAAAGTAATGCACATCGGGAAAAATAACCCCAACTATACGTACAGTATGATGGGGGCTAATTTGGCTACAACAAATCAGGAAAGAGATCTTGGAGTTATCGTGGACAGTTCTCTGAAAACTTCCACACAGTGTGCAGCGGCGGTCAAAAAGGCAAATAGGATGCTAGGAATTATTAGGAAAGGGATAGAAAATAAGACCCAGAATATCTTAGGGTATGTCTACACTACCCCGCTAGTGCGAACTAGCGGGGTAATGTATGCATACCAAACGTGCAAATGAAGCCCGGGATTTGAATTTCCCGGGCTTTATTTGCATAAGCCGGCCGGCGCGTGCGGCTACACGCAGCACGGGCTAGATAGTTCGGACTAGCAAGCCATTCCAAACTATCTGTACGCCTCGTTCCACAGCTGGTCATCCCATCGCTGCATGACGATGTGGTCCCACCACTCCAAACTGGCACGGGGCACAGGGCCGGCCCTGTCAGGGACATCGACAGTGTCCAGGGGGGTCAGGAGCATGTGCAGCAGCAGGAGTGCCATGACCTGGGTGAAGAGGCCCTCTGGTTCGGGCTCGTTATCATCCTGCTGGAGCAGTTTGTATGAACTGCGCCATGCGGAGCAGCACCAGGGCCATGAGTCTGGCACTATTTTGCAGCGGCTCTGGCTTCACAGTTCAGTGCTGTGGCATCCGCAAGGGCAACTAGAGCACACTGCTTCTATTTGATGACCCGTGAGGTGGGAGGCAGTGGAGAAGCAGCATGTGAGATGAAGCTGTAGAGAGGAGCCCCTGAAAGCATGAGTCGCTGCTTGCCTGACCAAGCAGCCACAGGAAGTATCCACCCTCCCGGTGCCCTTCCCAAAGTGCTTCTGACAGGTCTAAATCTGAGGCAGGCGCCAATCAATGTGGACATGCTATTGTGAAACAATTCTGAGCAATTTCAATGTTCCCCTGTAGTGGAGAAGAGCTATTTCGATTTTGTTATTTCAGGAGTTATTATTTCGATTTTACTTATTTTGAAATTATTTCCTAGTGTAGACATGCCCTTAGACTAGAGGCTGAGGTTAAAGGGACTTTTCTGAAAGAGGAATAGTTTTCTATACAGAAGCCAGCCAGCTTAAATCATTGCAATTGTTTTTTGTGCATAAACATGAAACCAATAGTGATTTACTTAGCAAAAGTGGAAAACCAATTTTTTTCTACTTTATCTACTTTTCTCTTAAATTTTAAACTGTCTTAACATAGTAGAAGTTCCTGCTCATCCTTTCTGAAATTCCACACAAGCCTCTCTCACAAAGTTTATTTCTACATCACATTATTTCCATAGCATATGTTGCTTCCAGAATTACTTTCTGTGCCTGTTACCTACTAGAGCACCATACATTTTTCCTTTTAATATTTCAGAACCTACACCTGCCCTGCATTAGCACCTAAATGACACAAGCCCAAAGCAATTCCCACTTTGCTTCATTTTTAAAAAGTACTGTAGGAAAACATCCTTCGCATCTACAGTCCCCCGTCACAAGGCAAGTTTGGAAAGAACTGATGAATCTAGTCGAGATCCTGCTTACCATTTTTGCACATATATTCGCCCTACTGAGGTCTCGTCAGTGTTTGGTTTGCCTTCTCCGTGCTGATACAAGTGTAATTTTAAAAGGTCTTAGAAAGTTATTGACAAATTTTATCCTTGAAATTTCTAAATCTGATGCTTGTTCATGTACAAAGCAAAAACATAATTGAGGGCATGAATCCATTTTATTTGCACACATTCAAATGCTAAAGCAGGGGTCTTAAGGGAGAGGGGAAGTCATAGAAATGATGATCTTGGCTCTGCTAGAGAACAAGGCTGAATAAGTATTGTCCTGACTGAGGCAACCAATGAGCACACGTGTCAAACATATGAAAATAACAGTAAAACAATCACAGTTCCTGGGTAGAGTTTTCAAAGGCACTCATAGCTGGCTTAACTCTGCTCCTGCTAAACTGAATGGAACCTGCAATAATATAATTGTGTTCCAGCAAAAACAAGGGTGCTCACAAGGTACAAAACGCAGTAATGACAACTGTGTCTCACAATCGTAAATACTCTGATTGTGAACTCATAGCACTGTACAGCTAACCCTCACTTACTTTTCAGAAATAACCAAGTACAATATTGCCTCCAACTGTTTTCTTGTGTTCCAAAAGCATCTCAATTTTCCATGCTCTAAAATCCGTATGCTGCACTCTCTAAATCAGAAGGCATTACATCTCTTCTTTACACCAATTAACTGTCCCGCTTTTAAAAATAATTTCACTTCATGTAAAACATTTGACAAAGGTCTGTTTTTCCCCATGCCCTCTTCTTTTCTCTCTGCTGGCTCTTCATTATGGCCATGCCTAATTGTAATAAATTGTCTACCATTTATTCTAAAGTACTGGATGGGGCTTTGTAACATACCCACCCCGACATACCTACAATTGAAAGCTGTTAACTCTTTAGTGCTGCTCCCTTCTTTCAAACAATAAATTGCATAAGGAACTGGCCCTCAGCCTAATTAAAAATAAAAAAGGTCTCCATTAACGTCTGAGATTGCCAAATTGGGTGGGTTGTGAAAGGGTCCAGTCAAAGACCCCAATAAGGAAGAAGGAAATTCTATAGAGTACAGATAATAATACAACTATTGCAATATTTAGGGTAGAAGCTCTGCTAAACCTGGATCCTGAACATGTTACCCTTAGGATCTTGCAAACTTCCCCTCTCTATACAATCCTCCCATTTGTTGCCTAATATAACTGCCAAAAGCTTACTTTGGTCAGTAATGATCAATTAAATTCCTACATATTCTTTTTGGGAAAATTTGAGATTCTAACTGTGGGCGTGGAAGGACATGCATATAAATTCAGCCTTTACTCTTATCTTGTGAGCCCACTGTTTTTACATCATGGAAGTTTCTTGTGGCTAGTCTTTACACAGACTTCATTAGCAGAAAATGCTATATAGCATTCAGATGAATTTTCTCTTTCATCAGCCAGCCCCCCAGTTCCAAGAAATATGCCACCAAGACACTGTGAAAGCATAAATTCCCTCTCTAGGTTAAGAACCTGCACTCAATGCTCATTAGCAATATGCACAAGTCTGAGTTTAGTTTGCCACAGACTATAGAAATATCATGTTCAGTCTCCTTCAGATGATCCTTAAAGTAATCCCAACTTTAGCTCACATTTCCCAGTGCACGCTGTTGCATGTCAGAGATGCCTTACTTCCCAGCTTATTTGCATAACTATTCCAGTACTTTGTATTTCTTTCTGATGAGCTGGATGCATCTTTGGAGTCCACTTACAGGGACAGTGCTGAATTAATGATTTTACTTCAGTTGTTATAGATCCCCTCCCTAGACAATGTTGATCATGATGAATGAATGCTTTCTATAGACAGTTTGACACACCATTTGACAAATGTCGCATATGAGCATTGACAGGCATTTTGTTTGGATCTGCCGTAAAAAAAAAAAAAAAAGCATGTATATCAATATCTGCATACCTACTGTATATCCAGAATTGATCAATGTAAAGCTTCAGAATGGTGTAAAGAAGTCAGTACTTTGCTTACTCTTATAACCCCTCTCTTCTAAGGATCCCCATGAATGTTATAAACACTAAGTAAGCCTCAGAACAAGCCTGTGAAATAGTTACAATAGCCAGCCATTACCTAAGTCACAGAGGGTACGTCTACACTGCATCCCTAGTTCGAACTAGGGATGCAAATGGAGACGACCGAAGTAGTTAATGAAGCGGGGATTTAAATATCCCGCGCTCCATTAACATGATCTCGCCGGCGCGCTAGTTCGAATCACGGCTGATTCGAACCAGGAAGTGCACGCCAGGACGCGTTAGTTCGGACTAAAGCCTTTATTTTTTTTTGAGGAGTAACATTAGTTCGGACTAAGGGCTTTAGTCCGAACTAACGCGTCCCGGCGCGCACTTCCTGGTTCGAATCAGCCGTGATTCGAACTAGTGCGCCGGCGAGATCATGTTAATGGAGCGCGGGATATTTAAATCCCCGCTTCATTAACTACTTCGGTCGTCTCCATTTGCATCCCTAGTTCAAACTAGGGATGCAGTGTAGACGTACCCAGAGAGATGAAAGGCCTGGCTTTCATAGATTCATAGACTTTAAGGTCAGAAGGGACCATTATGATCATCAAGTCTGACCCCCTGCACAATGCAGGCCACAGAATCTCACCCACCCACTCCTAGAATAATCCTCTCACCTATATCTCAGATACTGAAGTCCTTGAAAGGATGGTTCAAAGACCCCAAGATGCATAGAATCCTCCTGCAAGTGACCTGTGCCCCATGCTACAGAGGAAGGCGAAAAACCTCCAGGGCCTCTGCCAATCTACCCTGGAGGTAAATTCCTTCCCGACCACAAATATGGCGATCAGCTGAACCCTGAGCATGTGGGCAAGACTCACCAACCAGACACCCAGAAAAAAGTTCTCTATAGCAACTCCTATCTTCCCACCATTGGCCTATTTACCACTGATAGTGAAAGGTCAATTAATTGCCAAGATCATGTTACCTCATCAAACCATCCCCTTCATAAACCCATCTAGCTTTATCTTGAAGCCAGATAGGTCTTTTGCCCCCACTACTTCCCTTGGAGGCTGTTCCAGAACTTCATTCCTCTGATAGTTAGAAACCTTTGCCTAATTTTGGTCTAAACTTCCTAATAGCCAGATTATATCCATTTATTCTTGTGTCCACATTGATATTGAGCTTAAATAATTCCTCTCCCTCCCTGGCATTTATCCCTCTAATATATTTAAAGAAAGCAATCATATCTACCCTCAGCCTTCTTTTGGTTAAGGTAAACAAACCAAGTTCCTTGAAGCAAAATGCAGGACAATGTAGCACTTTAAAGACTAACAAGATGGTTTATTAGATGATGAGCTTTCTTGAGTCTCCTTTCATAAGACAGGTTTTCTATTCCTCGGATCATCCTAGTGGCCCTTCTTTGTACCTGTTCCAGTTTGAATTCATCCTTCTTAAGCATGGGAGACCAGAACTGCACACAGTATTCCAAATGGGGTCTCACCAATGCCTTGTATAATGGCACTAACACCTCCTTATCCCTACTAGAAATACCTCGCCTAATGCATCCCAAGACCGTATTAGCCTTTTTCATGTCCATGTCACAATGGCGGCTCATAGTCATCCTATAATCAACCAGGACTCCGAGGTCCTTCTCCTCCTTTCATAAGTACTGAAGTGCTGGCAAGAAATTGACATTTTAGTTCCTGCCCCTAGTCATAATTTCATCAAATCTCGAAAGCCAGGCACCCCATGTTGCACGATAGTGACCAGAATCCACTGACTAACAGTGATTGTTATATCTTCCCTTTCAAAACAAACAAACAAAACCCTACTAACCAGCGAGTAACTGTGTCCCATGCTCTGTGGTTTTCTAATCATGTCGCCTGAGCAGAACCAGTAGGCACTTTCCAATGGTTACTGTAACATGCCATTCCAGAGGAAGCCAATGTGAGCCACAGGCAGGGAGGCTGGAACAATTTTTATAGTGGGGGTGCTGAGAGCCATTGAACCAAACTGTAAAGCCTGCATACGATGGAAGCCACTTGAAGCCAGGGGGTGTGGCAGCTCCCTCCCAGCACCCTTAGCTATGGCTTCAGGTCCTCAGCAGCTTTTAAATTGGGGGCCTAATTTACTTGCCCATTCTTTAACAGTGAGGATAAAGCTGAACAGATCTGCTCACTCCCAAAGCCAGTTCTTAGCACTGAAGACACTCCATTTAAATTATGAGCACATACAGGAGCAATTACCAATTAATATCTTAATATTTTAAGAGCAAGTTAGACAGACACCTGTCAGGAATGATCTAGACGGTGGTTGGTCCTGCCATGAGGGCAGGGGACTGGACTCAATGACGCCTCGAGGTCCCTTCCATTTCTACTGTTCTATGATTCTATCTCCAAGGTGCCAGAATAAAGATTGAACCATGAACTGCCATTCCTTCCAGTTCTGCATCCAGAATTAGGGGATATGGATTGATGGTGACCATCTCCTCCCCATCAAGTCCCACTGCTGGAAAAGGTGAGCCGAAGTTGCTAAGACCTGATCTACGCTACTAAGTTATGTCCATGTGAGCTGCCGGGCATCAACCCACTTGTGCGCATCTGCACTTAAATTTATCTTTCACCCATGCAAGTTTCCCATTACTCAACCTCACCAAGCAGAGCTGAACCAGGGTCAATATGCTACGGTTGACTTGCAGGTTCAACAAGCCCAGACTTGCAGCTCACTGAAAACTCAAGATCAATGCTTCCCTAACTCTCCCCCCCGCCCCGCCCCACCAACATTCCATGAGGCAGGAGGAGTCTCTGTGTTACCCTTACCACTTCACCTGGGGGGCATTAAAGATAATTACAGCTTCACATCCACTGACCCGTGGAAACCACAGTTAGTGTATGTGTAACTGAAATGGAAATGAATGTTCTTTCCCCATCATAAGTTCTGTTCTCATTTATTAAGTTGTTAAATCTATTTGTTTTAGAGTTTCATGGGGGGAGGGGTTGCACTACATTCTTTTACAAACTAAATTTCTATTATTTAAACCATAACTCATCTTTATTAGTTTGCCACATCTGTAGGCCTGAAAGCCACCAATTACTTATTACCAACAATGTGTACAACTCATAGAATAAGCTACAACCAAAATTAATAACATCAATTGACAAGGTTCTATTTCAACATGTATCGCAGCTACCACACAATTTCAAAGACACCATAAAAGAGGAGGGCCAGGTAGAATACTATAACAAAACACAATACTGTGATTCAGTCTTAAAATGGTCTTTCAAAACCTCCCTGAGCTGTTTTGCTTTTTTAATAGCCTTTATGTCTAGGGCACGTCTAGATTATGTTTTTATTTCGAAAGATGATATGCAAATTCCATGGAATTTGGGTTTCTTCTTTTGATCATATTTTTTGAAAGAAGATCTTTCAAAAGTGAAAGTAGTCTGGACGCCTAAACCTCCTTTTTTTAGCAGACGCGGCAGTTAGTTCGGACTAAGGGAGATTTAAAAATGGCAGCGCCCGGGAACATGCAAATGAAACCCGGGATATTTAAATCCCAGGCTTCATTTGCAACTCCAGTTGCCCTCATTTGCCTACCTAGTTCGAACTAACGAGCTAGTGTAGACATACCCCCCAAGGAGCAAGATGTAGGCTTGGTTGCCCAGGATCACTATTGGCATTTCAACATTCCCAAAAAAGTAAGCTGCCCATTGGGAGAGAAAGGCCCTGCTCACGGCTCTCTGAAAAGTCTTGTGTTCTTAAAGAGAAGAGATGAATCTTCTCTGATCTGCCCACATTGACGTCCGTGAAGTGTCCTCTGGGCTCCACCTATGTTTGCATAACCATAAAAATCGTTCTTTCTGTCAACTTATTCTGGGGTAAGATGGCCTGATGACACCACAATTTGGGAATCTATCCTCTCTGGCCTCCTATGAATCAGAGCTAGAGACATTTAATGGCTGTGGACATTTTTACAACAACAGTCCCACATGATTGTTTCCTGACTCCAAATTGATTTCTGACTGACCGGTAGCTATCTGACATTGAAAGCCTCAATAGTGCAACCATTGCTTGCTTTTTCACTGCCAATGCAGCTCTCAGTTTAGTGCCCTCATGCTAGGGGACTGGGGTTAACTCAATGCACAGAATTGGGAATGTGGCCCTGCATATGCAAAAGTTCTGCAATTGTGTTCACCCAAGCTTACTTTACAATGCCATCCCATCAGTGGGTGCTCGTTTCTCGGCTCCCGAGACAGTGCTCCACCATTTGCAGAGGCTCCATGAATGCCACCAACAACCTTGAAATGTTTCTCTTAATATCCCACAGTGATCTGTCCTCCAAGAAAATCATCATCTTTGGTGCTGATTTGGTTCTTCTTGCTATTCTGCACTTGTTCCTGGTCTGTGCCCTATACCCCAACCAGCCCTAGTGCCATCCACAGTGCACTGCCCAGAGCTCTGGCAGTGATTTAAAGGGCCCAGGGCTCCAGCTGCTGCCACAGCAGCAGCAACCAGAAGCTCAAGGCCCTTTTGAATTGCCAAGCCCCAGGGTAGCTGACCCTTTTGCCTTCTCCTATCGCTGGGCCTATATCTGATGGCCGCAGGCATTGGCGACACAAGAAGCCAAGTATACAGGTGTACACATACGTACATATTTACTTACTGTCCATGGCGGCTTTATGCTGATGTAACTTGCATCAACGTAACTTTGTAGTGTAGGCATGGCGGAAGCCGAAGTATCACAGGGCTCCCAAAAGAATACAGCCTCAAGTCACTGTCTGTGACTATGGCTGGCTCTGTCCACACTCAGTTTCTCCACACTGCCAAGCTATCTGGAATGAGCCTATCGTTAATGGCCCTGAGCCTTCGGTTTTCATGGAAGCCTATCCATGCTTAAAAAAACACACACACTTTCAACATTCTGAGAACTCCTGCAGCAAGAAGGGTTGAATCCTATTTTTTTTACTTTAATTGGGGGAGAGATTGGTGAATAACTACTAATTGTAGGGAGCTTGCATTGTAAAAGAAGAGCATGTACGGAAATGGGCATGTGACATTTCTCCCCAGTGTGTGGAAGCAATACATAGTTTCAGAGAGCAGGTAAAATGGAGCATCTCATCTGGGTTTGGGTTTGCCTTGTAGTACTAGGAAACTGTCCCCTCAAAAACCTCCAGGAAAGAAAGAGCATTGAGTGTTATCTTCATTGACCAGACATTAACACACTAACAATAACCAAGAGAAGGGAAGAAATATAGTGTGGCAGAGAGCAAATTCTGCTTCGTAATCTGCCATATTTGTAAATCTATTATATATTTGAGAGAGTTTATGTTTCTGTCTCTTTGTTCAAGAACTCCTCCTAAACTGCAAGATCTGGGACCATCAAATCCAAAATAAAGCTTCCTCTTATAACTTAAAGCAAGATGAGGGTTTGGTTGTGCCAGGAAATAGGAACGTGCCTGGAATGGAACTGCATCTCATAAAACCATACAGAAAAGAGAGGGTATGTCTACACTACCCCCCTAGTTTGAACTAGGGGGGTAGTGTAGACATACCCAGATAGACTCACCAGACTCACCTCCCACTCCCCAGGTACCCTTTAGGGAGGGCAGCAGGGCTCCTCCCCCCCCCCCCCCCCCATTTGTACTGGAACATTGCTGGCTATTACTTTTCAACAGGGAGCAAGAAGAAAGTGCACAATTGGCTGAATTCCTCACTCTGGCTGTGAAGTTCAGGGGGCAGATGAACCTGGACCTGCCCCAGCTCAGGGACATGCACCTCCCTCCCAGCCTTTGCATGCTGGAAATGCAGCAGCCATGGAGGGGTGCTTCCCACCTGGTCCCAAGCTACTGTGGTGAGAGGGAGCTAGGATATTCTCTCCACAGGGTAGTCAGAATACTGAACTCCTCATCCCCAGACCCACCCCAGATCAATGATTGAGTTAAGGACCCAAGCCATGCCAGGTAAATCTTCTAGTTATATAGTTATACCAGAGGGCGATGTCTACATTGCACATTCTTGCACAAGAAGATATGCAAATGAGGTGCCATTTTGCACAACGGGCTTTTGCCCAAGAAGGAGCAGTGTAGACTGCTCCTTCTTGTGCAAAAATGGTGGCTCATTAAGTATGCAAATGAGCAGGGATCGCCAAACCGCACATGCGCAGATCGCCCAAACCCGGCTCTTCCGGGTTGCAATCTACTCGCCGCGGGCGAGTAGATTGCATTATTTGTCGAGCCCTGCAAATGAGGTGCATTGGTATTCATTGCTACACCTCATTTGCATATGTTCTTGTGCAAGAAAGCGCAATGTAGATGTAGCCTAAGGGTAGAGAGACAGCAGCATGTGTACTTCTTTTTTGGTGCATTATCATCATGTAGTCTGGATTTTAGGGGTATCCCAGGAAAAAAAATCCCCACAATCTTATACCTACAAGCCCTGGTAAGTCAGGGCACATGATGATTTTACAAGTCATTTCTTCCTCTATTTTCTGTGATTCAGTGAACAAAATAGGGGGTTATACAATTTTTTGTCTAAGTATGGCCTTGAAAAATGTAACTTTCAATGGCAGAGAGAAGCAGAGAATTTAGATACTGATTCACAGCACTTGTGTCATACTCTTTCATGATCTAAAGAGCAGTCAGGCTTCAATAATTATTTACAAAGCTCTTAATTTACACAACTCCTTAAAACCAAAGTATTTCTACCCAGTTTTTCCTAGCCTTGAAGCTTTAACCTGCTTTGCTGCACCACTGGCATTCAACAACAGCTGTAACATGAAATATATGAACAGTTTTGCTTTTTATCATGGTTACATTCAAAATGTACTTTTGTGTATGTACAGCATAGCCAAGATCAGACTTCCAAATGGGTAAGAGAGTCAGAGACACACAAACAGCACGGTGCATAAATTGAGCACCAAATTATACCTACTCTACTCCCACTCCTCCAAAGCATCTAGAAGACTAGGAGGAAAAAAGTAGCCTGGAATAGTGGAGGTCTAAGTGCCTTAAGTGCCTTTAAAATAATTTTTTTTTAAATCCCACAAGAGATTAAGAGAAAAGGGAGGGAGGGAGAGGAAAGCCCCCCAAACAGCAATTTCTGTTTTAAGGATGTGAGAAAGACAGAGAAAAGTCCCCAAGCACTCGCTTAAAGTGCTTTTGGTACGAAATGAAACAAAAATCCCCCAGAATAAAAGTTGCTCCTACTGAAGCAGCCCAGTTTTAGCCAATGGACCTATTCAAAAGAGGTGTTTCCTAAAGGTGCTTCTCAACTATACTTAGACTATCTGGAATACAGTTTGGAAAAAAAATTCACAGAAAAATAAACTAATCACTTTTCCAGACAAATCACAAACTGCTTTGCTTTAGCAAGTCCGGTGCTATCCAGTTGTGACCACCACAACCAAAAGAAGCAGAATATTTGTGTGAATTTTAAAGGCTAGCCTAGAAGCATTATCTCCTATCAATGCTTTGAGCAAAAGTACCTTTTGCTGCTCTCTCAATCTTTCCATTAACGTAGCTCAGAACACCTGGTGGCCAATTGCTAGCTGAAGATAATTAGCCTTCAATTATCACCAGTTTTATTTTCACCTGTCCCCTTTGCATATCCCTGGAACTTCTAGCATGTCCAATTAATCTGTTATGACCCCCCCCCCTTCCACCCAGCCCCTTTGCTGTGGAATTAACCCTTCACTCGCCAAATCAGCAGTAGTTCAACTCTTGAGTACATGGCTTGCCGCAAATCCACTTCATTTTACCAAGTTGTGTGGTCTTATTCGTTAATCAAGGAAGGCCATTTTTGGTATGTGGCACCACACGCTGTTGAGAGCTGCCATCTTTCAGTCAGTCCAAAAGTGACCAAAAAAGACAAAACATTCTAGTCCCCATGAAAAACTAGCAGTCACCACACCTCTTTGATGAAGCCACATCCTTTCCCTCCTACTAAAGCTGGGAGGCGAGCACCCCTCCTCAGCTGCTAGCCCTGCAATCCCCATGTCCATTTATCATGTGTTGTCCCCCAAATTTATCTGAGCTCTTGGTTCAATAGCTCCTCCCTTTGGGCTGGGGCAGGGACCTTCAGGACCCAATAGGCATGAGTAAGAGCAGAGCACTATCACCTAGCTTCTGAGAAAAAGAGGGAATGTTAGCCTTTGCTATTGACTGCTGGGAGAACGGGGTGCTCCATTTTCAATCCCCTTCTAAAGATGGAAAGTCTACTCCCTCTTTTCTTGGTAGTGTTCCCCTCTCCTGCTAGTCCCACGTTTTAGGAGGTGTTCTAGAAAATCTTTATTTCAGCTCAAATCCCCACTGAAAGACGCCAGTAGACATAATCCTATTTCTTACCACACCAAAAAAAACCCCAAAATTATGGAACAATTCACATTTTCATTGATTTTCTTCAGAGCAAAATATTTTACAGTTTTGGAGCCATTTTCCCTTAATCAAAAGGTAAGCTTTGCTGAGAAATTTGGAGAGGTCAACACTTGGAGGTGCGGTGTTGTGTCTGATGCACCTTGGCAAAGCTATGCCCACTGGAAGGAGGAGCGGCATGTACAACACTGCTACAAATTTAATTGCCTGCATCCAACCTATTTCACAATATGGTTTATTTTTATAACCTCTTTATTTTTCAGTACACTCCAGTCATGGTTGTGACAGCCCAAGGAAATTGAACTTTTCCACACAATTCTCACTAATACAGCCTGCCACTTGGTCTTATTGTTATTAGAATAATTTGCTCCCAAGTTCTGAAATGAACTCTGTGCCCAAGTAATTAAAGCTCTTAAAGTTTCTAGTCCTTTGTTTAAAGAATTCGTCCTTGTGCTCTCTATGCCCCATCAGCTACCTAATTAGCAGAGCCTTTGCGTGATTAAAAATTCTCACAGAGATTCTGCTGGATATTTGCCTCTCTTAATGAGTGTTTGTGGACAGCTGGGAGCGGGAGCTGGTTCCCTCCTCCCAGGACCTCCAATGAATTCTGCAGACCTCTGTCAGGGCCCAGGAGTGAAAGCTGTCATTTTCGTAATGTGGATGAAAATTGGTCAAAAGCACCGTAGTCCTTGAGGAATGAAAGGCCTTGAAATATAAATGAAGATGAATATTCATATTTGATTCAATAAGTGCCAACTATTAATATACATGTCTGTCAGTAAGAAAAGTCAGAACTTATTCCATTGTGCCTGGCATAATTTGGCTCCTAATTCACAATTATCCTGCTATTCTTTACATTACTTTCCAGGTAATTTTTTTTAGTTCAAAACTTGCTGGAAAACATGAAGAGGAAGGAGGTAATTATTTCCGCACCAAACAAAAGTGTTCTCTCTCCAATCTTTCAGCTAATTTGCTGTCTGCTAAGACTCATCCTAGAGTAGATTCTAACCACCTTGTTCTCTTTTAGCATCAGTTTTTGAAAGCTGACCATTTTGTGGCACTGGTCATATATCTGATTTCTTTATGGGAATTCCCTTTCTGCTCCCCTCCCCCTGCCCCTCTGGTAACCCGTCTTACTTCCACTTCACTTATATTTTCTACTCCTAAAACACTACGGATATGCATGTTAATACATAAAAATGAATTTTAACTCGAGAATTACATAATTTAAGTGAAATATCAAAAAGGAATTTAAACAAAGAAATGTCTTGGGTACATGCCTGCTGCTTTTTGGATACATTTGGGAACAGTGAAGAGAAACCTCTGGTGCCACCTAGCTCTGTTACTACCAAGTGAAATAAAAGTTGGGCTTAGAGCTACGCCTGAGCCAAAACTCATGGCAAGACACTAAGTCTACCTACCTGGGGACAATCACTCTGATTTGTTGCAGTTCAGACTATATTAATTGGGCCATGCTCCAATGGCACTTTTGTATTATATATTGTTAATATTGTTACATCTTACATTTGTGGACCTCCTTTCATCTCAGAGAAACCAAAGCCCCTTTCTTACCTGAACTGAGACACAAACTAGACACTTTACCACTGAAATTCAAACAGTTCTCAAGAGAAATACAGGAAGCATTTCACAGAACTAAGCACCACTGCATCATGATTCAGATCAAGAAGTGAAGGAGACCATATCCACTTGAAAGTCGGGAAAGATGAGAAGGAATTAGATCATCAGAATGTAATTGGAGAAGTAGGAATCTGATCTGGATTACAGGACTGCCACCCAAGGAAGAAGTGTCATGAGAAATTTAGTAACTTCAAGCAATGTGGTCTAATGCAAAAATCAGCCTCGTTAGCACTAGTAACCTCAGTCATCATATGAGGCATTAGTTCCATAGTGTTTCAGGAGTAAGAGCTCCACCAGCTTAATCACTAGTACCACTTGCTGTAACACCTAAATGTTGCTTGGATATTTCTTATTTAAACTGTGATGTTAATCAAGAGAGGTGCTTTTATATATATATATATATATATATATATATATATATATATATATATATATATATATATACTCCTCCTTATTTCCAGGTCTGAGCACTGGGTGAAATCCTGACATCTTTCTTCTGTTTTTACTTAGCCAAGTTCTTACAGTGAGAATTTGCATGAAGTAAGGCAAAGTATAAACATGCGTGACTATAGGGCGTAGTATTATAAGGAAACACCTCAAGGGTCTGAATTTCCACTGTTAGGGTACAGCTAGACTATACCTCTCTGTCGACAGAGAGATATAGATTAGGCACATTGAAATTGCTAATGAAGCAGGATTTAAATATCCCGTGCTTCATTAGCATAAACATGACCGCTGCTTTCTTTCGAAATGGAGCTTTTTTGAAAAAAAGGCAGTTGAGATGCAGATCTTTTGAAAATAAACGCTTTTTCGACAGATCCCATAAACCCCATTTTTTGAGGAATACAGGATCTGTCGAAAAAGGGTTTATTTTCGACAGATCCATGTCTAGACTGCCGGGGTTTTTTGAAAAAAGCGGAGGCCTTGTTTTTGCTAATGAAGCACAGGATATTTAAATCCCTGCTTCATTAGCAATTTTGACGTGCCCAATGAACATCTCTCTGTCGACAGAGAGGTGTGGTCTAGACACAGCCTTAATGTTGAAGCAAACATGGAGAAACTGTAACGAGGACAGTGGAAAAAACTTAAACAACAAATAGTCCTGCAGTACCTCAATTTTTTTCTATTACAGATTAACACAGCTATCCCTCTGAAACTTGAGGACAGTGGAGTTAACACCAACGTACATAAGAGGAGAATCAGGGCCCTAGTATTTTGACATCAGCCATTAAATTCTCCAAGCTCATTTCCTCCAAGGTGGAATGTCTTTGTAATCGATTTGCATGTGTTTGTGTTTTAGGGTTCATTATAATAATTCTCTTTCATATCATTTCTATTTACCGGTCCTGAGGTTGTTTTTGTTCAAGTGCATGGAAGAGTCTTTTATGGCTATGGTCAGGAGATGTAGTTTTGTTTCAGTGCAGACTAGATATCAGCTGTTTTCACTGGCAGTTTGAAAAATGGGGTTAGGAAGTTGGGACAGGTGTGGGTGCACATTAATGAGGCAATTAGGTTTGGAAATAATGATTTATCATGTGCAATAAGGTCACCATTTATAAATCTATGTCCACAATACTCTTAGAGCTGTACTATATCAGAGGGTTCAGATCACAGGGGCTTTGGCAAACCTTTATTTTTTATTGAGAGAGAGAGAGAGAGAGTTTTCATTCCTTCCCGTATGGTCACAGCACCTGACCAAAACTAGTTTAGAATTGAAACCGTACAATATCACCAAGTTTCAGCCAAAGTTACAAATCCTTCCCTGATATCCATAAAAAGGGAGTCAGGCCAAAATTCATGGATTCCCTGAAATAGTGGTGAGCATTTTGACAAATCTGCAAGAAATGTTGTCTTATAAATATAACCTGCCACACCTGAAGTGTGCATTGAAACGTGCAGGCTACATCGGATGCCATCTGACGCACTACGGCAGCACCTAAGGATTGGGATTTTAGTATAGAAGGGAAGGGCTCTCTGCAGGCACCACCCCCATTGCTCCCATTGACTGGGAATTATAGACAGTGGATGCGGTGGAGGTTGGTGCCTACAGGGAGCAGAGCCATGCAGAGCCACCTGCGCTTCCCTGTGTAAGTGGGGGAATGGTCCCACTATTGTGGGGAACTTTCCTGGCTTCTATACCACCCCGGTGAAATGGGCCAGCGAAAGGATCTGAGTCCCCGCTCCCACTTCCTTTACCCCACGGCTCCCTGATCCTGAGGGCTCCCCCTCCACTCTCCTGTGTAACAGAGTCCTCGAAACCCCAGCAAGGCTGGGCCCAGGTTTCCTGGGGCGTAATCCCCGACCTTGTAGTCACTAGGGGCAGGAGTTAGAGTGTCCCCACTCCGAGGTGCTCTCTTTACACTGTAGGCCTTCTTGGCCCAGTGATCACTTCATAAGGTTCTAAGCAAATACAATTTATTAAACATCAACTGATGAAAGAGAAAAGAATAAGAAAAAATGAGAATGGTTAAATGAGAACACACAGCCCTGCTCTGTAGCACAGGGACATTAAAACAGCAGCCTGCAGAGTGTAAGGACAGTCCACAGTCTCTTCCTTATAGCCCCCTTAGAGGCCCTTGAAGTGCTGCAGGGGGGCAGCAGGCTGGACACGCTTGCTCTGGCAGTGACCACACAGCCTCAAGCTCTAAGTGGCCAGACCCCTCTCCCAGTCTGGCCTGCTGGGCCTCTTGGCTGGTGATATCTCCCTGCCCAGAGCCTCTCCCCACACTTTGCTGGTCCCAGCTGCTCACCACACCCAGCTGCAGGCTGTGCTGCTTTGCCAGTCTCCAGCTCCTTGCGTTGCTTCTCTGTCCCTTTTGGCTCTCTGAGCACTGCCAGTCTGCTGCTCAACACAGGGTCTGCGCTCCTTGAGCTGTGTGTGCCTGGCTCTGTTGCTGCAAAAACTGCCCCTCAGCACAGCTTGCACTCCTTGGGCTGTCTGTATCTGGCTCTGTTGCTGCAGGACTTCTTCTCCACACAGCTTGCTCCTCTTAGCAGTCTCTCAGCTCTCTCTTTGCTCAGAGAGGCCCAGAACAATCCCAGCTCACAGGGAGGATGGGACTTGGCCTCTCACTTTCCTCACTGGCCTGTCCAACCTGTCAATCAGGCCGAGCTAGAGTGTTGGCTGCTTTCCATTGTCTCTGGGGTCTGTCAGTCTCAGGGCCCTGATTTCTCATGGACCCTTCCCCTTTTGACACTGGGAGCTGGCGAACCAAAAACTCCCACAGAGTTTTAGTAAGGGGCTAACAGATGTAGCAAGCCTCAGTGCTTCTCCCCTATGGGGCTGCAGCTCGTGAGTCTTTTTTTTCCCTGCTTCTCAGTTGAGGGCCACATCTGTGAGCGTTTTTTTCTTCCTTCTCACTTGGGGACCAGGTCAGAAGGTTGTGGGCTTTTTTTGTTGTTGTTTTGCTTTTCATGTGTGTGTGGCCCCCGGCCAATTTTTCTGTGGGTCAGTGGTCCCCGACCCAAGGAAGGTTCCCCGCCCCTGATTCAGAAACACTGGCCTCCATTCCACTGGATCCATGTCAGAGATCACAGGCTCCATGTCCATACTTAGAGTTATGAGTTTCCCTTAATCGGTTTTTATTTTTGTTGGGAATCAGTGCAGTTCGCAGTGCCACTAAATTGGTCATTTCACGAGGCATACCGGAGCGGTCGACAAATATTCCCTTGTCAACCACGGCGTGTCCAGACTGCCCCATTGTGCCACAAAACAGCTGATCGGCACAGCGCAGCGGCCATTTTGATGTAAATGAAGTGGCGATTATTTAAATTGCCGCTTCATTTTCCTATGTCTAGTAAACTCATCTACATGGCTCCATCGACGGAGCCATGTAGTCTAGACACATCCATAGAGTGCTCAGTGCATTTGAAAATCAAGCCACTTATTCACATATGTATTTAGGAGGCTGAAGATAGGCTCTTGTTTATGAAAAACTCAATCACAAGTGGATCTTACTATTTATTTCAGCAACTCTTGCAACACTGGACACACCACATTGAGCTTAAAAAAGAAAGTCAGTTGTGATCTAAAATCAAGAGTAAGGAAAGAAGAAAATGAAGAATGGCTTTTCCTTCTTCCTTTTTACTTACCCGGTTGAATTTAATCCACTTGGTAAAGGCATGGCTGGAAAGGTGAGCCTAGTCCTTCACCAAAAAGCACTGAATTCAGAGTCTGGCAGACTTCAGGAGCAACAAGCTCCCAGCTGTGGACTCCCCACGAAGAACACCCTTCCTGGAGACCTCAAAAGTGTCTTCTGGGTAATGGAAGCAAAGGCACTTCCACTATGCTGTTAGAAACACCCCTGTCTCAAGAGCTCATGACCACATACATCACGAGAACCAGGAGAATAAAGTTCAAGTGGAGAGTCAGCCAATGCCAAAGATTTAGGTGCACACTTATTCATGTATTTTCAATATTTGGGGGAATAGGACAAGCCAATAAATAATAAAAATGATTAAATAAATAATAATGATGATGATTATAAAAATATTCTTATTTAAATCCTTTGCAATATTGGCCCTCGTCTATCCCTACATGCTTTGAAAAAACAACCAAACTCAATTTTATTTTCATAAGATTCTGTTTGTTAGAAAAAAACACTGCAAACAAAGAATGAGGGGAAAGCTTGTTTGATAGGTTGGGTTTTTTGTTTTTATTTTGTTTTGTACGAACAGAGAAGTTTTAGGTATTAAGATTGTGCCACTGCGCGCACGCGCACACACACACACACACACACACACACACACACTCTCACTTACTAGATGAAGGTCCTGGATTTACTGTGGGTATCTTGGCTGGTGGAGGGTTTGGAAATCAGTATTGGAAATCTGCACATAAGACAATTGTTTAAAGGAGGCATTTGAAGGGAGTCTCGGAGGCCATTTAGACACGCAAAGATTAAATGGCAGCAAGGAAGAAGGTGTGAGGATGACAGCAGGAGAAGGATCTACAGGAGACATGTTTCTTTAACATCATGAAATCATCACACGTAGGAAAGAGACTATCTGTGACTGGATACTGTCACAGAAATGCACTGAAATTGGCCATAACTGCAAAGTCAATAAAATGCTCTTAATCTTTCAATAAACAATTTATTTAAAAAAATGACTTACTTTGGAGGCATTGGAGTCCCTGGAGTGGGGAAATAAATACATTTTAAATGTGCTTATACACGATTCAATATCTGAGATTTATTCTCATTTCAACAGATACATGGTTTGGTCAGCTGAGTACTAGACTGGGAGGCAAATATTCCTGTGTTCTAATCTTCACTCTGACAATGACTTCTTTGGAGGCTGTGGACACATCACTCAGGGCCAGATTCAGAGAGCCTTCCTCGATATGCATAGCAGGTACTATTCAACATGAGCAAGGCAATAGAATCTGCCACTCAATTTCTCTGCTTCTGTTAAATTGGGGGTAAAAAACAGTCACTCATCTTTCTCCCAGGGTGGCAAGAACAAATTAGCTAACATATGGAGAGTGTTTTGAAGCTAAAACGAAAGAGAAACACACAGACCTGGCCAATGGGTAATGAATTTGGAAAGAATTGTCATTCCTCACGTTTCCAAAATAAATTACTTCTTTGTTTCAATTTTTATTTTTTAAATTGGCTTTTAAACTTTCTGAATTTTAAGTTTTTGTTTCCCTCCCATCACCCCCTGTCCTACTTTTTCTCATCTCTTTTTGCATTTTGCCCTTGCCTTTGGAGGGAAAATAATAAACTCTGGTATCTGTGTACAAAGATGACACAACCAGGTCATATCACTCCTACACGGAATTAGGCAGGTCAGCTGCCTCGGCAGCACGGTCCCTTCCTGCAGAGGTGTACCCTGCGTGTCTGAGCATCCCATCGTACAGGGAATGGGGTTGGAGGGAAGGATGAGAGGGCCCAAGACATGGACTGACAACAGTCTGGGGGAAGATGTTCACTACAAGAGAGGAGGCAAGTTCTTTGAAGTACATCTTTCTTTCTATCAACACCACATCGGTCTCACTTGGGTTTAGCCTTATTCAGTTGTTCCTCATCCAGTGATGGTGCTGAGCTGGTGTCATCTGCCTATTGCTGACATTTCACTCTGTTTGGTCTCTCCAACATCTCCTTGTAGATACCGAATGATGTGAATGAGAGGACTGACCCTTGTGGAACTCCGGGTCAGGTCTTTGACAGGGGAGGAATAGATGCCTATGAACAGCTGCAAGAGATCATTTTGACCCATTTCAGGGGAAGACTTTTCACTCCTGCAGCTTCTCAAAGGCCCATCGGATAAGCCTCCCAGAGCAGGTGGACAGACTTGGGCCAATAGCACTCCCGCCAGTGATCGGCAAACAGCTGTACGGACTGCGCGTGGAAATGGCACTTTGGACTTTGAAGCCACCCTCTGCTGTAGACTTCAGAGCCAGAGCTCCAGGCCTGGCCACCTTCTGAAAGTACAGTCCACAAAGCAATTTTCAAAGCACTACCATGAGTCCCACTCGCCCAAATCTGCCTGCCCAGGCTGGAAGGCTCTTTCCACCACACTGGGAGGACACGCCACTGATGCTCGTTTGCAAGGTGCCCAGTATCAGGCCATCATAGTTTTACTTTTCAGCAGACTACTGCATGTTTTATGGGATGGTTGAAGATTCCTTGCATGAAAGGAGATGCTGCCTGCCTCTAGGCCTGATCAAAAGCCTTCTGGAATCAACAAGGGACTCTTCAGTGGGCTTTGGATCAGGTATTCTCCTAGCAGGGCTCTCTTCTCTTTCTCCATTCCAAAAGGGTAAGTAGCAAAGTGAAAAGTGATTACCTTGAATACTATGATTTTTTTCATGAGTGCTTGTGTGACTGCTCCAGAATATTGGGTCTCCCAATATTGTCTGCAATGCACAGACAATATCCTTTGGTCAGCTAAATCACTATAGCTAGATAGTATGCAACACTCACATCCTTAGCTGTGCCTCGCTGTCTGGGGCTGTTTACAGTGAATTCTGCTACAAAGGGAGTACACTGTGGGTATATAGCCCCTACACAGCAACAGACACCAAAGGGATCAAATGAGAGACCAGTCACACACCTGCCTACAGCAGAATGGCTAGTTGGCAAGAGCTGGGATGAAATCAGCAGCCTAGACAAAGTAGGGTGGCCTCTTCGGAGGCTGGGAGACACCATAAAAAAGCTCCATAAAAAAGCATCAGAAAAGGAAAAACCACATGGGTGCAGAAAAGGGGGTCATACAGATGACACTTGCAAAGGCTGTAGATAGGAAGCATAAACAAAGGCCATAGATTGGGACATAAACAAACAGCCCTTGTTTGCCTAACGCTGGGTCCCCGGGAGGAGCCCAGAGGAGAGGGTGGGCCTAGATACCCCTAAAACCTATTAGAAGGAAAGCAGCAGGCACTACTGAAGCTCCACATTCGGGATGGCAGGCCTAGCACAAGACTATTGACTTTATTTCTGTTCCCTCATTACATTTCTTTGATCCTCCCTGGTGAAAAAAGGAGAGAGGGATGTTGAGTGCCAGGATGCTAGAGATCTCTGACGGGACCCTCAGACACTGGGAGGAGATTCTTTACTATCTGAAGAGGGTGTGGGTGCAGGAATAAAGGGGGTCTCAGATTTTGGCGCAGTGAGCAGGGTTGCCATGCATTCGGGACTGATCACCTCAACATGGATATGGGTAAGAGCAGCGGTCCTTTTGGTTCAACATCTATGGTACAGTCTTGGTTAGACCGCTGGGTGAGAAAGGAGTGGGGGCCATTTCTTCCCCCGGGGATGCCCTATCAGAGTCATGGGGCTTATACTTAAAATGGATCTAAAATACCCTCAAGGATAAGAAAGCCTCCAAAGGGAGGAAGAAAGCTGTTTGCCTACAGGGCATGATGGCAGGAATTACCCTGATGTGGAAGGAATCTCTTGCAGCAGCTACACAAATTTCAGTTCTGCAGGATAGAATTGACCAGCAACAGGTGTTAACCCACCAGTCAGTAATGGCACCACAATTGGCAGAGGATCAGGCATCCTCTACAGAAGAATGGAAGGATTGGGCCCTTTGGACAGAAGCCGCTCTGGGGGAGTGCAGCCATGAAGTGGTCTCCGATAATGGTTCAGGAAAGGTTAACCCTCCTTGCTATCCATCCCTAACCCCTATCGCTCCCCCTCCCTATCCTCTAATGGAGCAGTCCCCTGTGTGCCCAGTTACAGTGTGCACAACCTATACAGCTCAAGACAGCTGTACCCCATGATTTAATTCACCAGTTCGGTGCACCCCCTCCTGTGAATGCACAGAACCAGCCGGTGACTTCAACCTATTTGTCCCAATTTAACCAATTAGACCTCCCAGCAGTATGTGTAGGACAAGGGCTTAATTACTGGTGGGACCAGTTCATAGGCCCAGAAGGGTGGCATGGTGATTGGACTCTGGACACCTCAGAGTGGCCACTGGAGGGGGAGATAACCAGGTACCGATGGGAAGATTGGGCTGTAAGCGAAAAAATGCCAGCTAATCCCAAACTAATGTGGGGGGAGTTGCTCCGTGTTGGGACCACCCGACGCAGGGGATGGCTGTACATTCGGGCTAACCAGTCCTGGCGAATCCCCTGTATGACATTAACAGGAGGGCGGGGATTTGCCCGACTTATTCTGGAACCCTTTGCCACTAGAAACGCATCTGTTGTCCCAATAGGTGACGGGCCCTGGGTAATCAACCGCTCCCAGTGTGAGCCGGGAAGGATAGGGGATTGGGAGCAGGTAACCATATTTTATTCAGCCCTGCAGGATTGGAACATGGGACGAGTGGTGCCAGACTGAGCAGCGTGGGAATCCCGCTATGAGGAGGGCCTCAAAACGTTCATAGCCAGGACTCCCTTCAGGAAAAATTGGTCATCCTCCGGAAACTGGGTATTGCAACCCCTTGCACCAATTCTGCTTGAAATTTTGGATTCTTCGCTGTACCTCTAGGATCAGGACGTACGTCTAACAACTAACATAGCTCAGGCTCTACACAATGCAATTTATGAGCTCACATGGACAACACACCAACGTTTAGTGGAAGCAAGACAATTGGCCATTACCGCTCAAGCCATGGCCCACTGCCACCTAGTACAAGTCACCATGAACTCATTCCTGATTTGCATGAATTCAATGGCACCAGCCAGCACCATTGTCGATCAAAAAAATTGTCATGGACTATGATGGAGGGTGGGTGTAATTCATATAATTGTGAATGGAAACTCTCACGTATAGCGGGGGGTTCAACCGTGTCTATTTGTCCAGTTATTGCAGTGGGAGGAAATGGGTGGTGGGGACAATGGAAATCTTCCAGTTGGGTAGGGGTGGTAATCCAGGGGAGTAAAACGCGGGGTTTTACTTGGTATTGGGATCAGCAGTTTAATAAAAGTGGGGGGAATGGTGGTTAAGAGGAAACGGGGCTCAACTGCAAGCTAACCCCCGGACATGGACTATCAAATGTCCGAGGGTACATGGCTGCATATGGGAGGAGTGTGGTGTATTGGGCGGGGAGGGGTAGTATTAACGTAATCATAGGAGGTAAGAAGCAGGAAAGATCTGGTATCAGCAGTTGCTGGGTCTTAGATCTTGGAACTATAGGGATCTCAGTTGAGGGCTTTTGTAATGGTACTAAGGAAACCCTGTACATATCGGGGCAAAAAATTAGGAAGAAGGATCTGCCCCAGTGGGACCTATTGGGTTCTGCAACAGATATAGCCCCAGAGGCCGTGCAGGCACTCAGTGCCATCCAAAACAGGCTGAGGCCCTGGAGGAATTTCATAGTGATACCAAAGTGGAAGACCTTATAAAACGGGGTCACACTTTGGCTACACATATTACTACTCTGGCTCATAATATATCTTCTATTCAAATTATTGATCTGCAAAAAGCATTAACTATGGATCAAGGATCGTGTGCCTGATCTGATCAGCCATGTCACCTAAATATCGGACAAAGGGAATGCTCCACCTGAGATCTTCTCTGTCACCTTGGCGTAACCAGCATGACAGAAGGGATAAAAAAAATCATTTTTGTAGGACTAGGAATCATTGGGGTACTTATAGCGCTACTCATGGGCTTGTGGATATTATCTTGGGTCACGCAGGAGCTGGCCAACTGGGTCCTGCGACACCAAGTAATAGCCCTGCAGCAGGAGGTGTTTAACTTGCAACCTCTTTTACTATCAGAATAAAAAGTGGAGGAGTGTGGGTGCAGGAATAAAGGGGGTCTCAGTGCTGGATCTGGCTTGCAGGGAGCTGAAGGCAGGATCCAGACATAAGAGCCTGGCTTCATAATTCTCCACAGAAACCCAGCTTGGAAGCAAGACAACCCTCAGCTGCATGGCGGGGGGGAGGCCCTGTGTAACAGGAAAAAGGGCAATACAAGGATTGCCTCAGGAGTAGCGTCCTCTCGTAAATTAAGCCATAAAGTTCCCTAATTTGGGGCCTTACCGTAAGTTAGGCCATCCAGTTACCCAATCTGTTGCCAGTAAAATAAGGCTTCAAAATGCACCCTATAAGGAATCAATAGGTAGGGTCCGGGGAAAGGTAGCCTCTCCATATTAGGAAGCAAAGAGGTTGGGTCTGGGAAGGGGTAATCCTCACCATATTAGGAAATAAAAGGATGATTCAGAAAGAAAGGGATAGGGCGAGTACTAAGGGAAGAGTAGGGATCAAAGATGCTATAACCATAACTCAGGGCTCACTTTGTTGGTCACGAGGCAGGGGGGAATGCTGTAACCGAATAAATCGCTTCTTACCACTCCACCCGGCTTCATCCATCATTCAGCCCTGCAACAGAGGGAAGAGGTTCAAACAACCCAGACGGCAGGCTAGAGCCATAAAGAGAGAGACCAAGTCCAGTAGGCCACATTTTAGAACAGATATCAGAAGGGACACTGAGCCAAGGACAATATGATCAAACACTCAGCAAGAGGAAGGCCCATTATAGGGAGAGACTCAACAACACGGAGGTAGTTCTCGTGTTGTATTTTCCGCAAAAATTCCAATAATGAGCCCCTTTTAAATTCACAATTTGTGACCAATCATATATTTTAATGGGTTGCAAGGAGTAAGAAGTTATTGAAGAGGAGCAGAAAGGTGAAAGTGTTGATACATAAAATTTATTTGACCTGTGTGCTGAAACAGGTGCCTTTAAAATGCTTTCCTCTAATAGAGTGATATGTAAATATATGAAAGAGTTGAAACACTTTAAAAATAAGGATCAGCTTAAATAACTTTTCCCTTTAAAAGAAATCTGCTATGAAACAAAGGCAAAAAGGGTGAGGAAGGAGGAAGCTGGCTTGTGGTACTTTTAAGAACAAGGTCACATCTCAGGAACTGAAAAGTAGCAGAGCTCCTTTCATCAAGTTTTTAACTAGAAAAATAGTATGCCCATTTCTTTGTAATACACCTCTGGGCTTTTTTATTATGACTTCATTTCCCCTTGTAATATTGGAACGTCTCTATAATTGTAAAAGTGTAATAGAATCTAATAGAATTTCATTTGGAACTCTGAATGGTCTATGCCATCGCTGCTCATTTTGAGTAAAATAATGATTTTTAATGTCCACACATGGCTTCCCATGACCTTATTCAATCTTTGGGTTGATCAGGAAATATATTGATTCAATTACATACTGATGACAAATGAACTAAAAGAAAGAGGAAAAAAAGGTCAGCATATATTTGAAAATGTAAATCTTAGCAATGTCTTTTGGGTTTGCCCACAAAAAAAAAAAGTCATTTCAAAATGCCATTTGTGGCTAATAGTGTGGAGTTCCAGTTCCTATCTGTGAGTAGCAAAGAAATCATTAAAGTGTATAGAGCGTATTCTCCCCTGCTTCTATCATTACAAAATCCTCTTTCCTTTAGAGGTTTGCATGGAATGACCTCCTCTGGCAAAAAGTCCCTTCCCCCTCTCACTTCGGGGAGACTTTAGATCATAAATATACTGGGTGTTTCGTTAATTTTTTTCTTTTCTTTTTGTTTTCCCCATCAAACAATTACCACTGCAGACATTTTATCACCACCACATCCCTATCCCCACTGCTTTCGTTATTACCGCACCTTTCGCTCTCCCTTCATCTTCTGTCTCAGTCGTATAAAATGCCAAATGGGATGGCTTGCATCAGTGGAGTTATTTCCAGTTTAATAAGCTGTAAGTGTCCATTTGTAGTGTTGTAGCACTTGATGGCATCTCACACTAAAAACCTTTTTAATCTAGACTGAAACTTCACCTCTGCTCTGTGAAGCTGGGCTCTGAACCTTGGAAACAAAACATTTAATTGCTAAGAAGCAGTAAGACGTGAATAGAAATAAAGCAGCAGCAGTCTGTAATAAAAGCAGTCACTGTATCATTCAGCTTATTTGATAATGTGGATTTCAGGAGATATTTTGGCTGCTTTGGGTTTGGGTTAGCTGTTTGGTTCATTTCACTAGTTTGTTGTTGTTTTAAAGAGGAACTATGGGCTTCTGAGAGGCATTACATTGACAATCCCAGTGCCCGACGTCCTCCCTACAATCAAAATATAGATATAGAGCAACACAAGCCTTCCCAACATGCACTTGCCAATGGGCCCCAGAATTGTTCCAGAACATAGTCTCAATTCAGTCCCTGTGGCTCACTTAATTCTATGGGTTATGGCTGTGACTGCCAATTAGTGCACATGCCGTGGTGGAAATTTCAGCCCAAGAGAATATTTCAGCAAGTGTAAAGAGGGGATCATAACTGAACCTCTTTTACGTATATAATTATAGTTTGCACTAAATGCATGCTATGGTGTTTGACAAGCTGTGTACTAACTACCCTGATTAATATGTTGATTTTTTAAAAAGTCTGATACTATGTATATTATAGTATTATACAGGGCCACATTATGACTTTCGTGGGCCCTAGGCACTTTTGCCTTCGTGGGCCCCTCCCACCATAATAATATCAATATTAAAAATTATTTTGATATAACTTTAAATATTTCAACATTTTATTTTTTTTCTGTTTTAGGCAAAATGTAATAGATTTTCATGGGCCTTAAAAGTTTCATTTTTTTCTGATGTGAGAAAAAAATTAAAACATTTTCTTCTATCCTAAAAGTTCATTTTTTTTCTTCTGATTTTAAAAGAAATTAAAACATTTTCATGGGCCCCTAAAAGTATCGTGGGCCCTAGGCACTGTGCCTACTGTGCCTAATGGATAAGTCGGCCCTGGTATTATATTGCAAGAAAGAGTGACTATTTACACTATTGTAATTTGTATTCCATTACCCAGTGGAAGACCCAAACAAGGTCAGCACTCCGTAAGTGATCCATAGTCACATAGCAAGACAATTGCTATTCCAACAATTTTACACTCTAAATAGACAAGACAAAGTATGAGAGAACTGCCCTGCAAGAAGGCTGGCCCCAAGACCAGTGGGCATCCTGGCTCCATTCCTGAGTGGGGAGGCCCAAAAAGCCTACTTTGATATGCCTGAGGAGATGGCGGCTGAATACCATCACCTGAAGACAGAGATCTTGGCCCGGACTGGAGTAACAACCGCAGTCAGAGCCCCGTGGTTCCATCATTGGAGATACCAAGAGGGTAAAGCACCGAGGTCCCAGCTATTTGACCTCATCCACGTGACCCGAAAGTGGTTGCAGCCCGAGACCCACAGCCCAGGAAAGATCGTGGAAATCATCGTTCTGGATCGATACATGCGGGGACTACCACCTGACTTGTGGACGTGGGTCAGCCAGAATGACCCTTCCTCCTACGATGAGATTGTGGCGCTGGTGGAGAGGCAGCAAACAGCCAAGGATATTTTGCCACCCCATGGAGAAGAAGTCAGGCACAGTAAGAGGCCAGGCCCTGGCCCTGCTCCTGCCCTGAGAGGTAGTTTCCCAGAGTCCTCAGACCGGGCCCAGTCTGGAAGGAAAGAGACAGATGCGTGGCAGGAGGCCGTGAAAGGACTTGGGGACCGGGGGAAGGAAGGGCAAGGGATGAGGCCCAGTAGCCCTAGGAATAGGGGGATACCCTGCATAGGATATCGGTGCTATGCATGTGGGGAGGTGGGGCACATAGTGGCACAATGCCCAAATATTGAGGAACCAATGCAGTGTGACCTAGGGGATTTGGAGGGCCCCTGCAACTTGAAAACCCTGGTAGGGGTAGCGATGGCCTCTCATCAGTACACCCGGCAGGTAAAGGTGAATGGCATAGAGACCACAGCCCTTGTGGACTCAGGGAGTGCTGTGACCTTGGTTTCGGGATGTCTGATAGGACAAGACCAGTTGTGCCAGGCCAAGCGCACAAGAATATTCTGTGTTCGTGGGGATGTTAGCTATTACCTGGTCACCCCTGTGATGTTAGGGTATGTCTACATTGCCACCCTAGTTCGAACTGGGGTGGCAATGTAGTCATCCTGCAGTGAGGAGTAATGGTAGTTTGAATTGGGAGCTTTAATTTGAACTACCTAGCCCGTGTCATGTGTAGTCACAGGCAGGGAGTCCGAACTACCGGGCATTTAAAAATGGCGGCACCCAGGAACATGCAAATGAAGCCCGGAATATTTTAATCCCGGGCTTCATTTGCAAGTTTGAATGACTGCATTAGCCACCTTAGTTTGAACTGGGGTGGCTAGTGTAGACATACCCTTAGAGATTCAGGGGAACAGCACCAGGGTGGCAGCCGGGGTGGTCCCAAAGCTCCCCTACCCACTCGTGATTGGGCAGGACTTCCCTGGGTTTAGCAATCTACTCCCTAGGGAGGGGGGGAGAAGTAGAAAGCCCACTCTCAGCCTTCCATGAGTTTTCACAGGACCTGTTTTCCGAGCCTGGGAAGCCACGGAAAATGAGGCGGGAAAGGAGGTCTCAAGTTGTGGTGGGAGAGGTCCAGATTGGATATTAGGAAAAACTATTTTACTAGAAGGGTAGTGAAGCATTGGAATGGGTTACCTAGGGAAGTAGTGGAGTCTCCATCCCTAGAGGTATTTAAGGCTCGGCTTGACAAAGCCCTGGCCGGGTTGATTTAGATGGGATTGGTCCTGCCTAGAGCGGGGGGCTGGACTTGACGACCTTCTGGTGTCTCTTCCAGTTCTATGATTCTATAAGGGGATGGTTGGATGAAATAACATGATCTTGGTAACTAATTGACCATTCATTATCAGTTGGAAATAGGTCAATGGAGGGATGATAGGAGTTGCTATAGGGAACTTTCTGGGTGTCTGGCTGGTGAGTCTTGCCCACATGCTCAGGGTTTAGCTGATCGCCATATTTGGGGTCGGGAAGGAATTTTCCTCCAGGGTAGATTGGCAGAGGCCCTGGAGGTTTTTTGCCTTACTCTGTAGCATTGGGCACAGATTACAGCTGAAGGACTCTCTGCATGTTGGGTCCTTCAAAGTATTTGAATGCTTCAATATCTTTGATATAGGTAAGAGGATTATTCTAAGAGGGGTGGTTGAGATTCTGTGGCCTGCACTGTGCAGGGGGTCAGACTAGATGATCATAATGGTCCCTTCTGACCTTAAAGTCTATGAGTCTATGAGAGACAAAAAGTGAGAGAGGAAGTATCTCCATTCTAGTTGGGAAACTGAGGCACAATGAACTAAGATCCTGACCCAAATGCCATTCAATGGACTTTACTTCAGACCCTAAGTGAATTGCCCAAGGTTGTACATGAAGTGTACATCAGAATCAGGTTCTCCCCAACCCACTAGTGCCTTATTCACCATACTTTCCTTTCTTATAGGTGAGATAATTTATTCGGTCTCATCTTTTGGCTTTATAGGCATCCAGATTCAGCATTTTAACTCTCATATGGGCACTTGGGCTATTTTAGGCATAAAATTACCAATGTGTATGTTTTAAATGCAGGAATTTGACAATTAAATTTCCTATTAACAAAATATACCACACTGGAGGAGAATCCTGTAATATGTAATAAAGAAAATACCATAGTATCTAGCTAAAGATTTTAACGCTCTAGCTTTGGAGAATTATAATCTGAATAAAAAGACCTTTGAAAGAAAAAGTTTATAGGCAACTGAACTTGAAATGCCTGCTTTCTACGTATTACACCTGGGCTACGTCTAGACTGCATCCCTTTTTCATAAAAGGGATGCAAATTAGACGTATCGCAATTGCTAATGAAGCAGGGATTTAAATCTCCCCCGCTTCATTAGCATAAAAATGGCTGCCGCTTTTTTTCGGTACGGAGCTTTGCTGGAAAAAAGCGCCAGTCTAGACGCGGATCTTGCAGAAAATAAAGCCTTTTCCGAAAGATCCCTTGTCCCTTATTTTAAGAGGGATAAGGGATCTTTCGGAAAAGGCTTTATTTTCCGCAAGATCCGCGTCTAGACTGGCGCTTTTTTCTGGCAAAGCTCCGTACCGAAAAAAAGCGGTAGCCATTTTTATGCTAATGAAGCGGGGGAGATTTAAATCCCCGCTTCATTAGCAATTGCGATACGTCTAATTTGCATCCCTTTTACGAAAAAGGGATGCAGTCTAGACGTAGTCCTGGAGAACAAAATTTCTTCAATGGCAACAAGGGTTTCCAGTGACATTTTCAAATCTTGGTTCCAAGGAACAATCAGGGTTAATTTCTTCAAGACCTGCCCTCTCTTTTAAAACTGATTAACATTCTTAAATATCAAATAAATTTACTTCATAATGTTCATTTTGTTTTCATGACCTTTCATCCACATACTGAAAAGAGAAAGGCTAAAATGAAATAAAGCATTTTATTTTCCTTATTCTCATTCTTTTGGGAGGGCAAAGTTGTTATGAGAAATATTTAGAGAGGGATTCAGCAGAGGCTTTTTTGGTGGTGCCATTTGCTACAAAATATAGTAAAGTGACAATAAGCTCTTGAAAACAGCCACCCAGTAATACTTTGAATCTGTAGCATTTTTCATTTGAATAGAGGATTAGTTTGTCCACCAATCGAGCATTGTTTTAAGTTACTGTTCTTTGGAGGACTGACTTTGGAGCACTGGATTCTCTATAGACCTTTTAGGACATAAATGTCAATCATTTGGGAAATGAATGCACATTAAAGATGTTGTTCTTGACAAACAACAAAGTGAACAAAAAGATTACATTTGCTTCATCGCAATCTAAGTACATATTGGAGGGATGCATTAAACCATTGAAAATTAAAGTTAAGGGTCTGACCAAGACCCACAGCATTTGATGAAAATAAAGAGGCAAGTCAAACTTCATCCTTAGCTTAGCCATTTGTGCCCAAATAATGCAATACCTGTGGTACGTATGTGACACCACCCAACACTAGGAACTGCCTCCAGCAAATAGGCAAAACAAAGCTAATTCAGAAGCAAGTTTCGGCCTTCACTCTGACCTGTCTGTGCCTTACAACCAGAGATCTTTAAGTTAACCAGGAAAGCATAAGAGTGCTGTTTATTCACGACGTTCCAGGACAGTGCTGCAAAACCTTTTAACATCTCAATCAGGTCAAAGAATCCATTCAGATTTACCCATGTTCTGTACACACTTGGACAGTTTGACCCTCCACAGGCCAGTAGCAACCTGCTGCTTCACATGATGCTAATCTGACCACCCTATGCTTTGCTTACTATAAAGAGCTGTCTCACTCCACTACTCAAAGATTTAATGGTGAAGTGTGTTAGTGAGCTCAAACACTCTCTTTTTTTAAAAATATAAACCCTACTACAGAACATTTGCCAGCCTGCTAGACCAGGGTTACTCCACACATGCCCCGCAGGCCACATGCGAGCTGTGGCCCGTTTGTTTGAGGCCCGCAGTGCAGTTTGAGTTTACAGGGGCTCAACATGTGGCCCACAGGTGGTATCCTTTGAACATGGCCTCTACTGGGAACACGCTCCACAATGGTGAGGCGTCTCCCAGGTGGGGTGAGCACTGAAAGATGGAAGTGGATGAGCTGACTAGAACAGACAGGTACAGGGTGTCAGCATTTCTAGCCCCCAGGAAGGAGGTGCCGGGAGCACCAGGGCATTGTGGGAAATGCTGGCTGCTTTGCCTTGTGGGCAGACCATGAGAGGTGCTGACTGGCTCACACTGGCCACGTTTGGATCCAGAGCTGCGGTTTAAGGCTTAATCTTTGTATTCATATATTTGCATGTATTTTTGCATGTCTATGCAACCACACTTAACTTGCAGCTTTTGTCATGTGCTGTGAATATCACTGTGGCCCCTGGGCCTTCCAAAGTTGAGTAGCCCTGGCCTAGACAGTATCATCATAATACGATCCTTGTCAAACAAATGCCCAAACTGCATTGTGCAAAGCAGTGTCCTGGACTGTGGCGATGGCATTGTCATTGCGCTTGCTCACATGTCGGTTTGCAAGGTTCCACGATCCAAAAGGTTCTACTATGTGCCCAACAGGAGCTCATTACACTGCACCCACATTGGCAAGTAAAAGGGTAGAAGGTGCTGCCTTATTGCCCTTTGCTGGCTACACAGAGAAGGGGGAGAAAAGCCCCGAAGGAGCAACTAGGGCACTGGTTATGCAAGCAAGTGGGGAGCTGATGGAGCCTTGACTCTGCCTCCCAAAATACAGCAGCCAGCTGAACTTCAGTGGTTGGGGAACAGGGCTGATCACTCCCTGCCTGGAGCAAGTCAGCAACCAGTAATCCTGAGTCACAATCTGGTCCCTGCTCTGTTTCTGGAACAATTGCAAATTACATCACTGTGTGAGCAATGAGGGCAGGGAGCGAAAGGTAAATCAGCCATGGACTGTGACCGAGTTATTGACGATCTAGCAAGGAAAAAGGAGATGGCATGAGAAATAGCAATATGGTTAGTGGAAGCAACCTTCAAAGGGGAGATAAGAGGACAAGGAATGGTGTGGGAAGAGAGAGAACTAGTCCCTTTGCTGGGACTGTTTTGGGAATGATGGCATGGGGGAAATGATAAGGACAAGTCAGAGATGGTATGTTTACACTAGCCCCCTAGTTTGAACTAGGGAGGCTAATGTAGGCATTCAAAATTGCAAATGAAGCCTGGGATTTAAATATCCCGGGCTTTATTTGCATGTTCCCATCCGGTCGCCATTTCGAAATTCCACTAGCCCGAAGTAACTGCCCACGGCTACACGCGGCAATGAAACGGTAATTCGAACTAAGCCCTTAGTTCAAATTAACTGTTACACCTCATTCCAGGAGGAGTAACAGTTAATTCGAACCAAAGACTTAGTTCAAATTACCGTTTCACTGCCGTGTGTAGCTGCACGCAGTTACTTTGGGCTAGTGGAATTTCAAAATGGCGACCGGACAGGAACATGCAAATAAAGCCCGGGATATTTAAATCCCGGGCTTCATTTGCAACTTCAAATGGCTACATTATCCTCCCTAGTTCGAACTAGGGGGCTAGTGTAGACATAACCAGAAGGAGGCAGAGACAAGAGGAAGGACATGAAGACGAGTCTAGTCCAAAACCTGCTGAAGTCTAAGGAAAGACTCCAAAACAGAGAGATAAGATGACAATGCTTCGGAAGTAGGTCAGAAAAAAAAAGACATCTGTAGAGTTTCTGGAAGCAGAAGTGAGCAGCAGGACCTAAAACGTGAGGTTAAGTCCTGAATGCCTTACTATGACAAAACTCACACCGATGTCTATGGGAGATTTGTTTGAGTCAGGGCTGCACAATTTGGCTCAGTGTGAACATCAGCTTTCATAGAGCTTTCCATTAGCGAGGATGCTGTCAGAGACCATTTGAACATAAATAGCTGACTTGGGGTTAACATTTTAGGTGCTACAACACGCTGGAAGGGAATAGGAGGTGGCTTTCCCCATTCTCAGGCTACTGTGAAAATAATACAGCTGAATGTAGTGATGATACCCACAATATTATCTAAGCACAAGCAATCCCATTAACAATAACTCAAACCCTCCTTGCCATAGTTAACCATCTTGTTAGTCTTTAAAGTGCTACATAGTTCTGTCTTTTGTTTCAGCTACACCAGACTAACACGGCTGCATCTCTATCACTTTCCTCCTTGCAAAGCTTTTTTGGGGATGGTGCACAAGTGGTGAATACATGTTGCATCTTTTCAAACAAAAAGGATAGTGAGGCTCAATAGTGAACGTGCTCTCTTCAGCACCTGCACAGTTTATTCTATGACTACGCCATTCCCCTTTGCAATTCTGGCACTGGAAGACATAATAGGCTTCTTTCAATTGCAGGCGTGGAAACAGGAATTGTCTGCATTTCAACTCCCAAAAGGCCTCTACAACTAACGCAGTGACAACATCTATTTTTCCCATCACTTAAATAAGCAACACAAATGTATACATGTGGCTCCCATGGTCTTGAACAAGGTCCTTTACTAGCAGATCATTCCATCAAGGCCAGCATGCACAACGTATATTAGCTTTTAGCCACTTTAGATAGAACAAAAGGGCTTGTTTGTTAACGTCACCGAGTGAACTGATAAGAAAATTATTTAAATTAACACCATTTGGAAAATCTGAAAATTTAGATTATTAACCATCAACTGTGTGCTAGAAAAATTAAGACATTTAATTTCATAACACTGAGATAATACAAGGCACATTATTTCTTGGTAACAATCCCTCAATGTCTAGCCACATTTTTAAAGCAGTAGTTAGCAGCTCATTAGCAACTCATTAGAAACACTTGGAAAACGTGACAATAACAAATACAGTGCAGCAGAGGGAAGCAAGATTCTGCTTGGGAACTACAATGAAAACTCAACCAGTTTCTAAATGACAAGCCTGAGGTGGTTTGCCAGCATTCCTCATGCAGGGCTTGCAGTTATCCCTTGAAAACAGTAAAAATAACAATTTCTGCAGCTGACTTGTGTTTATACAGCTATACTGGAGCCTGGGTATGTCAGTAGGTTAGCTGGCACCAGGTAGAGATGATGTGGGCACAGCAATATGAGAGAAACGGACATGTTTCTCTGTAATAGATATGGACTGGCTACAGAGCTTGCTTGTATATATCTGATGTATTCCACAGAAGATCCTTTAGTGTTCTGCAAGGTCTGGCTAAAAGACACAAAGTGGGTGAGGTAATATCTTTTATTGTACCAAGAGCTGTTGAAAAGAAAGACGAGTTTTGAATCACCAAGATCTTCTTCCCATCTGGGAAAAGAACTCTCAGCATCACATCAAAATGCTTCTGTTACAGTAGTTAGCACATATGACAAGGGACTACTCAAGGTAAAGTGACCCAATCTCTGCAGCAATAGGACAAAAAGAGGGGGCAAGTGGGTTACAGATTGTTGTAACACGCCATACATCAGTGTTTCTGTTTATTCTATGATTTTAGTATCTAGCAGAGCAATGAAATCAAGTTCCCTGTTTCACCTTTTGAAAATGTTGGGTAGGTTTCCTTTCAGGATGAGGACTGGTAGGTCACATATAGAGTAATCGCTTTGTAAAAAAGGTGTTCCTACATAGGTGATAAGAGTATTTTTGTTTTATTGTTTTCCTGTGCAACTTCATTCAAGAGTGTAGTGACTTTCTGTCTTCACTCACATAGCTGAATTTTGTCCAATAAAAGATATTACCTAACTGACTTTATGTCTCAAATATCCTGGGACCAACATAACTACACTGCATACAACAGAGCTACTCAACACATGGCCTGTGGGCTACATGCAGACTGTGGCCCGTTTGTTTGAGGCCCTCAGTGTGGTTTGGGTTTATGTGGGGCTCAACACATGGCCCGCGGGTGGGATCCTTTGAACATGGCCTCCACTAGGAACACGCTCCACAACGGTGAGGTGTCTCCTAGGTGGGTTGAGCATTGAAAGATGCAAGCAGACGGGCTGGCTAGAACAGACAGGTACAGGGTGTTTGTGTTTCTAGGCCCCAGGGAGGAGGTGCCGGGAGTGCCGGGCCATTGAGGGAAATGCTGGCTGCTTAGCCATGTTGGCCAAGCCTGAGAGGTATTGACTGGCATACAGTGGCCACGTTTGGGTTCAGCACTGCAGCTTAAGGCTTAATCTTTGTATTTGTGCCCATCAGTGTAAAAGAAGCTATTTGCATATATTTGCATGTATATGCAACCACACTTAAGTTGCGGCCCTCGGTATGTATAGTGAGTATCATTGTGGCTCCCAAGGCTTCCAATGATGAATAGCCCTGGCATACAAGCCCTGGCTAAGGTTCATTGAAATAAGGTATAGTTCTTTACCCACAGTGCCACTTATAGCCAAACAGTATGATATAGGACAGTATTCTATTATGTCTCCCCCTTTAAGTTCTACATTCCTGCCATTTATAATATTTACACCGTCATACTGCGTTTGAAGTTCAGTACATATCAGTCTGTTAATTGTCTCTAAATCTACTCATTTTCTAATTACACAACCCAAACAATGAGATTATTCAGATGTACATGAGTTGTAACAAATGGCTGTGGTTTATTTGGAGTCCCTGAGTTGTTTTGATCTGCAACTGCCATCTGCAAAGAGTTGTTTCTCTTGATAGTACTGTCTGAAGAACAAACGCATAAATACGAGGAATTTTTGTTTAAACTCTCCACTGTCTCCTTTCAAAAGTCAAATATCACAAAATAGTCCCTCAAGTTCTTCACCTTTCTCACTGGGCCCATCACGGCTTCCATGCTATAGCTGAAAAGGTTGTTGGCCTTTGATCACATGCATTCAAAATACATTGCTTTCATCTTTTAAATTGTTTCTGTGATGATTGGCCCAAGCAGTTCAAAATACTCCAGGACTAGTCCAAGTTTTGTCAGATGACTTCAGCTCTGGGAAGCACTGAAGATGATTATAAGTCACTTGAGAGATGAATATAGCCTCAGCTACCGAGTCAATTTTTAAAAAATCAATAGTCTTGCTATGAATATTCAATTTCACTCTCCCAGCAGGTTTCATATCTTCACACATGATAGATCTGAGAAACAATTGCTCTTGATTGTCTAATACAAATCAGCTTCCTGACTGCTTTGGGTGTGGCAAACAGCTACAAGATGTCCATATTTCATGCGGGTATTACATCATGCACCTCTGGCTAGACATGCATAATTTCTTGGAATATTTTTTTCCCAAAATCTCGTGAATGTAAGATGGCATCTGTCCCTTTATCGATTCTATGATAGAAAGGGGTCTCATGGTAATGACTTTTAGCACTCATAAGGATTTGTTAACAGTTTTGAAGATAGGTTCTTGTTTGACAAGATTCTCCTGATTTTTCTGTCTTCGGACTGCTTTGTTTTCTGTATAGCTATGGCTAAGGTTAAATCTCTCAACTCTAGCTGCTGTGAAAGGTTATTTATTAATCCAATAATTAGCCTGGCTGATATTTTCTTGTTTTGCTTTCACAAAAAAAAAAAAAAATCATCACAGTTTTGAACCAAAAACAATGCTCTGTTAAAACATTCAATATTTTCCCCTCATTCTTGAATGTTCTGGTGAAAACATGTTCTTTCATAAACCACATTCCTCTGAGACATAGAAGTGTGATCAAACATAAGCAGAATCCTTTCATAATTATTTGTGTGATTGTCTTCATTGAACTCAAAGGATTTAAAGATTGCTCTGCTTGCTTCCCCACAGCATAAATTAGATACCTGTGTAGCTCCATTTTTATAAATCTCATTCAGTCTGTTCATTGTGAAGGTTTATCAAAGCCGAAGTTCTTTGGGGCATTGACGAGTATCAACTTAATGAGATCCTGCAAACTTTGTTCCTTCTGTCTGCAACTTTTATGGCAATTTTCCTTCTGATACTTTCTTACACATCTACGGAAAAGGGATGTAAATTAGACATATCGGAAAAGGGATGTAAATTAGACATATCGCAATTGCTAATGAAGCGGGGATTTAAATCTCCCGCACTTCATTAGCATAAAAATGGCTGCCGCATTTTTTCAGCACGGAACGTTGTCAGAGAAAAGCGCCAGTCTAGACACTGATCTTCTGAAAATTAAGCCTTTTCCGAAAGATCCCTTTATTTTTCAGGCTTTATTTTTCAAAAGATCAGCGTCTAGACTGGCGCTTTTCTCCGACAAAGCTCCATGCCAAAAGAAAGCGGCAGCCATTTTTATGCTAATGAATTGTGGGAGATTTAAATCCCCGCTTCATTAGCAATTGCGATACATCTAATTTACATCCCTTTTCCAAAAAAGGGATGTAGTTTAGACGTAGCCCTACACTGCACATTTATTTTGGAATAAGCTATTCCAGAATAGTTATTCTGAAATAGCTTATTTCAAAATAGCACATCTACATTGAAGGGAAGCCTGAAAATTACTCCAAGGCAGGCTTCCCTAATGTAGATGTGTTATCTTAATTTAGAGTCTCAGGAGGCACTGGGGAGGAATAACTTATAATGGCCCTGGTGAGGGGCTATTTCGAAATAGCAGAAGTGGAGCGTCTACACAGCCCCTATTCCGAAATAACTATTTACTATTTTGAACTAGGCATGATTCTTGGTAGAATGAGGTTTACAGAAGTTGGAATAAGCCTCCCATTATTCTGAAATTATTTCGAAATAACACTATTGCTGTGTAGATGCTCACATAGTTATTTCAAAATAATGGTTGTTATTTCACAATAACTTTGCTGTGTAAAAGCACTCTTACGCTACATCTATACTACAAGCCTCTTGCGGAAGAGCAAATGCAAATGGAATGCTCATTTGCATATACAGCACTCTCATTTGCATTTCTTCTTCCATTCCCTTTTGCGCAAAAGGTTTTTGGGCAAAAAAACGCTGAGTAGAAGGTGATTTTATGCACAAAAACCCCCCTTTTGCACAGGAGCCATTCTTCCTCAAAAATATTAGAAAGAACAGCTATTGCACAAAAAGGTGCTGCCTATTCAGCACTTTTTTGAGCAAAAACCTCTTGCACAAAAGGGAAAGGAAGAGGAAATGCAAATGAGAGCGCTGCATGTGCAAATGAGTGCTCCATTTGCATTTGCTCTTCCGCAAGAGGCTTGCAGTATAGATGTAGCCTTTGAGAAGTACATGACATGGTGTCAGAAGTAAACTAACAGATATTGATAGAAATGTAGCCATGCTAGTCTGGTGTAGCTGAAACAAAAAACAGGACTATGTAGCACTTTAAAGACTAACAAGATGGTTTATTAGATGATGAGCTTTCGTGGGCCAGACCCATTTCCTCAGTTCAAATAGCGGAAGAAAATTGTCACAACCATATATACCAAAGGATACAATTTAAAAAAATGAACACATATGAAAAGGACAAATCAAATTTCAGAACAGAAGGGGGACGGGGAGGAGGTGAATGTCTGTGAGCTACTGATATTAGAGGTGATAATTGGGGAAGCTATCTTTGTAATGGGTAAGATAATTAGCGTCTTTATTCAAACTTGAGTGTAAAGTGTCGAATTTAAGCATGAATGACAGTTCAGAGGATTCTCTTTCAAATGAAGTCTTAAAAGGCCTTTGAAGCAGGATGCAGGTAATTAAGTCTTTGAGACAATGTCCTTTCTGGTTGAAATGGCAAGAAACTCTTTTTTCTTTGTGATCCTCTCTGATATCTGTTTTGTTGGCATTGATCCTTTGGCGAAGTGACTGAGACGTTTGTCCAATGTACATAGCAGACGGACACTTTCAGCACATGATTACATAAATTATATTCCTGGACGCACAGGAATATGTGTTCTTGATCTTATAACTGAGACTTATGGCTGAGACTAGTTTAAATAAATAAAGTGTTTTAAACACTGTGCCACCTGATGTATAATACAGTTTAATATTCCATTACATAAACATTGATACAGCACTGTGGCAATCAATCATACCATAAACTGGTTAAACGGGTTAAGAACCAATAAAAACAATCCATCAAAACCTGTAAAGAATTTGTTTTCAGATTCAGAAAGTCTTATTTTGGAGGATCTGCTGCATTTTCTGCTTTTCTATAGGATAGTAAGCAAACCTGTATGAATACTGCAAGTCAAAATAGGACACTGACATTTCTGGTCTAAATGGAAACATAAAGCATCAAATATCAAGACTTTGAGCAAATCCCTTTCTGTGACTTCATTTCCCCATTTGTAAAATTGGGCTAATCTCATTTCTAAAATGCTTTGAGATCTAGGTATGAACAGAACTATTATTACATGAGAGAAATTGTTGTAGTGAAATACTCTGATATTGTCCATATTCCAGGGCAGTACTTAGGAACAAGCAAAGAAGGAGCAGCTCCCATAAGATTGTTATCAGGTTTTACATGGAGTACACAGAGACAAACATTGGTAGTATTGTCAGTGCAGGTGTGATCAATAAAGCTTATATACAATACTGCACTAATGATACTCATGTACTTCGTTGTAAGGAGTTTATAGTCTGGTGACACAAATTAAAATATATCTTGAATTCTGTAAACAAAACACATTTCAGACAGATGGCTGAACTTTTTAGATCCTTCTCCCAACACACCTCTTGAACTCTTTGCAGTTCATCCACTATTACAGGAACTGATGACATTTAGAGAGAGGGCCTAGATCCACAGACATTTTGAAAATTCTCACCCTCAGCACACAAAAGTTAGGGATCCATTATAGAATCTTTCAGCATATCTCAGCATCTCCTAAGACATTCACCTTCCCTTGATCTCTGTGATTCTATCTTCTTTTGGGTCTCCTTAATTCTCAGGGTGTTTTGCCATCTTCTCTTTTGCTCCACTGCTTCCTCTATCCCCTTTTTTCCTTTGATGGCATGAGGCTCTGTTCTTAGTTATCCCTACTCTTGAGAGGGCAAATTGCTCCTTGGGCTCTAGTCACCTGCTGCCTATGTTACTACAATCTCCTCTTATTCTTTGTTTTGTATTAAAATAAAAAACAAATTCACCCTCTCAAATGTACCTCGCCTAAAATGTTACAGCCAACTAGTCTCAGTCATATCACTTGTATCTGGGGGGCACTTTGCTGCCTTCCTAATGGATTGCACATGGAATTCAAATATTTTGTCCTCTCTTTCACAGGCTTCCATCATCAGGTCCCAGCCTGCTCCTTTGATCTGTTCTACCATCTCACCTTCTCTGTCCTGGACCCTCTTGATCTGCCAACCTCAATACACCTTTCATTGGCTTCTTGCCTACATCTCTGTACCTTTTTCTGGGCAGCCCCTTAGGTGTGGTATGCCAGGCCCACGTGGATTAGTCAACTCATACAAATCACTTCCTGCAGCATCAGCTACCGAAAACGAATGTGCTCAGACATCAACAAAAATACGTGCCACCAAAATACATGGAAAAATACACTGAGTCACTGTAGGACAATAGGAAGGGAGAGAGGGTGAGCCATAAGTCAGGCACATCTTCCCACTCCTCTTTATGGGGCATGTTATATCCTTTTGTCCCTCAAATTTCCTAAGGCAGGAACCTATCTCTGTGGGTTCTTCTTGAAGCATCCAGCAACCTTGTGGATGCTACAACATAATAGATAAATAGATAGGTTCTTCTTTTCCTTCTACTCCTTTACCCTTGGTCTGCCTTCCAGTTGAGACAGGTCAGCCCACCCTCAGCAGGAAGCTGCCCAGCCGTCAACAGCTATGGATCTGGAAGGCATGTGCCCAAGCCAAAACCCCAGATCCCAGTCCCATCAGATTCATGGAATTTTCAATCAGGATTCAAATCCAAACATGACAGCTTGTTCACATCTCTATGATGGGCTGCACCAAAACCCCAGATCCTACTGCCACTTCATGGCTCACAGCCTTCTCTAGTGTTGTGCTGCCATCTGGTGCTTTTTGTGTGTCTTACGGCTCTTTCTGGGCCCCTCTCTAACCATGGGCCTTATAAACCAGGGTATTTGACTCTATCTGTCCCTGGGCAGTATAATATTTCATACACATTCAGAGGAAGTACCATAATACTCCTGTTGGTCCTATATGCCTTAGCATTCATCTATACTGCAAAAGGTTTTGAGTAGCATTTTGCATAAGCATACAGTTCTAAGCACCATAATTATTTTTTCTGAGGATGCATGGGCCCCATCCTGCTTTAAATTCATTCCAAATAGTGTTTCAGCCTTAGGCTAAGTGTTATCGTCCAAACATAACCACGCAATACTTGCTAGCTTTAGTCTTAATGAAGTCAAGAATGCTATTCTTGGTATCTACCTTGCCCATTGTAAGTATTTGCAGGATCAGGCCCAAAGATAGGATTCATAGGACCAGAACTGAAAAATCTTATTGGTAACAGAAATTCTGAAGTATAACCACTCTTACTGTGGGACCATATATTAATAGTGAAACAATATAAACCCTCAATTAAAACATTTGGCAAATGTGTAGCATCCACTCAAACTTCATATTCTCAGTGGTTTTAATTTTCCCTAAAAGAAAACTTCTTTAAACAAGTAGTCTACATAACCCACTAATCCTCTCTCCAAATTAATTTTTAAAACCTCAACTAATTTTGAAGTAATAAATAAGCATCAAAAACCAGTAAAATTTTCATTTATTAATGTGCATGTTTATTTATTGATGCTCTCTAACATAAAAATGCCTTCAAATGTGTACATATAAAAAAATTGACTGTAGCTCTCAGATCAAATGTGCCATAAAAGATCTCAGCAGGCAGAGGTTTTTTTAAAAAAAAAGTACATTTGACAGTAAATTGGCTTATCCATGTTTAAGTAATAGGATAAAAATTAAACTAGAAGATCACTGGCTTGAGGTGATTTCTTATACCACTTTAACATTTAAAATTGGCATTTCTTTCCCCCAACCCAGTTTTCATAATTAAATGGCATCTTAGCTAAGTTGCTAACCACTGCAAACCAGAGTTATTATAGAAACATTTTTCTGTTATTTAAAATAACCAGCTACCAGACTAACACACATTATTGAGTACTCAAGTCCACTTCTTATACATGATGTTAAGATGCTCCTAATCCTAAAAATCCAGTGTAGCTAAGTATGTGTACTTTTTAATGAACTCCCAATGAATCCCATCCAAGACTTTCATATGACAGCTCTACTTATCTTTTGCCCTCTCTGTCAAATAATAAAATATTTTAAAAATATTCTGACAAATACAATAATGTTTTCCCATACCGAACTTACCATAGCAGGGTGGGTGTTTTATTTACAGCAGTAAAAACAGTAGTTTCTAGTCCCTCTAACTGTCGTCTTCTTACTATATATACTTTAGAAATGTATATCCGTCTGTTTGTCCATGTATCCGTTTGTTCAAGAACTCCTCCTAAATTATAAGAGCTAGAATACCATATTCGGAATACAGCTTCCTCTTATCATAACTTAAAGCCAGGTAAGGGTTGGTTGTGCCAGCACAATGGGATGTGCCTGGAATTTGATTGTTTCTCATAAAATGGAAAGGGAGGAGTCTGGCAGGAGGGACGGTTATATTGCAGAATGACCACAGGGGTGCAGCAAGGGCCAAGGCAGCCATTACCCCAGTAGGCCGGCAGAGGGCAAGGGTGGAGAAAGGGATATCTATCTACTAGATAGTTCATAGAGTTTGTCTATTTGTGTTTCTGTGTGTGTGTGTGTCTGTCTGTCTGTCTCCCAGCCAGGGGACATGCACTCCTCCCTCAGCTGTGCCATAGCACCATAGCAGCCATTAACAAGCACTTCTGGCCTGGCCCTATGCTAATGTGGTAAGAGAGGGCTGAGTCTATCCTCTCTCCCTGGGGCAGCCTG
This sequence comes from Pelodiscus sinensis, assembly GCF_052426305.1. Taxonomy (NCBI): domain Eukaryota; kingdom Metazoa; phylum Chordata; order Testudines; family Trionychidae; genus Pelodiscus; species Pelodiscus sinensis. Next base: position 108,716,471 of record NC_143056.1, on the reverse strand, counting down.
TGTACTAAACCACACATTCCCAGCCCCATTCCAAAGCAATGATTCAAATGAAGAAAAAAATCTTTATTTAAGTTAAGGACCCGAGCAATGCCAGCTAAAATCTTCTAGTTAATAAATTACACTAGGTTAGGTGCATGAATGTACTCTCAGCCCTCCAGAAAGGAAATGCAACTTGGAGACAGTCTTCTGAATCATAATTCTTTTGGAGCTTCTGTATAGTGCAGGACAGAGGGAAATGTGCAGCCAGCTACCAGACATAGCATACTCACACCATTTAGGGTGTGTCTACACTGCCCCATTATTTTGAGATAACTAGCATTATTTCAAAATAACAATGCAAGCATCTGCACAGCCATTCCATTATTTCAAAATAATTTCGATATAACGGACAGCTTATTCCAAAATCTGTAAACCTCATTCTACAAGGAATAACTCGTATTCCAAAATAGCTATTTCAAAATAAGGCATGTGTAGTTGCTCTGTTGTTGCTATTTCGAAATAGCCTCTCACCAGGGCCGTTCTAAGTTACTCCTCCCCAGTGCCTCCTGGGGCTCTAAATTGAGATAGCACGTCTACATTAGGGAAGCCTGCCTCAGACTTATTTTGAGGCTTCCCTGTAGTGCAGACATGCTATTTCAAAATAAGCTGTTTCGAAATAACTATTCCGGAATACCTTATTTCAAAATAGCCATGCAGTGTAGATGTACCCTTAGATCCAGTCACCAGGACGGTGCACTAACTGGTAAATGGCAGCAGGAAGCTATGACTTTACATACTTCTCATCCTTCCTAAGCCATATGTAGGGCAGTTAATCTGGTGCGGTGTTTCTTAAACCTTTTAAGACTGAGGAACATCAAACAATTTTTTTATGAGGAACACCAAGGATTTATTTTTTTGAGCAAAAAAAAAAAAAAAAAAAAAAGAGGCCAAGGGAAAGTTATTGAGAAAGAAAGGTTGCCTGCCACTTTAAGGGTGGCCATTTTGAACTCTGTTGATCTCTACAGCGCACCTTCGACTGCCTCGCGGCACACCGGTGTGCCTCAGAACACAGTTTAAGAAACACTGATCTGGAGAATAGGCCCTGCTGTGCCTATATTATTAAATAGGATAAAATCAAAATCCATCCCACAATAGGTATTAATGGAAAGATCAGATTAATCAATGAAAACTCAAGCAACATAACAAAAACAGAAACATCAGAAACTTTTGGATTCAATATCAGCACAAAGGAAATACCAAAGACTGGTGCGTACCCACTAGTAGTAATTTGTTGCCCAGATGTCAAAGCATTAATGGGGCTGAAACATAAACCACACTACAGGATCAAGTGATTAGTGAATACAGCAATGGGAAGATGGCATCAGAATTTAGTTATGGAATCATTCAGAAGGAAAGAGATTTGGTGCAGAAGGTCTGACAAAGGTATAGGCTAGTGGTACATGAACTACATACAGATCATCATCTTAACCCTTGCCACTCTAGCCCTGAAAAAACACTGAAAATATAAAGTGTAGATATCAGTATAAAGAAATTTAAGATCCTTCTTCTAAAATCCTTAGTCTGTATAGGGGTGAGGTACAAAAGGTACAATACACTGAATTTGGTTTATTTATTATTACTTTTAAATTCATTATTATAAGTGTAATCTCAGTCAAGCCAAATCACTACATTAATTAAAAGGGATTGAAAAGGTCCTTCAGCTGCGGGATTCCACAAAGGCCCAAAAGTTCAGACCTGTTTACAGGAGGTTGTATTTCATTTGCTGTCCATGTCAAACTACTACCCATCAGGCCTTTTCTAGGCCCCAGAGACAAGCCAATCAATGTCTGCTTGCTAAAGCCCCTTACATGAATCCATTTAAGCAATGTGGATGCTTCCTGTTGAAAAAAGAAATGGTCTCTTGGTACCTCTGATAGAAATTAGCCATGAATTAGAAGAGAAGCACAGTTGTTTTGGAAGAAAGCCAGAACCAGAATTAATAGGCCATCTGAGCCTCTTGAGTGTTAAATCCCATTTGTTAGCAATTCTTTATGGAAGGTTTCCACTACCTGCATCAGTTCTGACCTAGGTCTATACACTTTCTCCAGAAACTAAAATCATTAGTAAAGTTTTAACAAGTTGGAGAAACATGAAAAAAGCGCTGCTTCTGTGCTGTTTAATATTTTATAAACGTGGTTGGATATTTGTTTTAGAGTCAATGGGTTACATAAGTTCAATCTCAAACTGTTTTCTGGTAAAATATCCATCCTCACATCTGAATTATCCATCCCTGACGTAATTAGTCCATTGACTGAGATGGAGTTCCCCTAGAGATGAATTTGGCTCAATAAATGCATGCAGAATCTTTTAAATGCTTTCACTGTTTGCTTGATTGTAAATATCCTGTTCAAATATAAACTGCTGGATAGTACAATGTATGCTGTTACTTTCTTCCACCTTTCTCACTCAAAGACTTTCAGCTGAGATTTTCAAAGCCATCTAAGGAATCTGAATGTCGAATAGACATTAAAATTAGGTGAGAATTGGGAGTCCTGTAGGTAATTTTGAAATCGCAGTCTAAATGTGCTCTGAACTTCCAGTTTTTTGAATTATTTACAGTCTAGGCAACTCTGCTATCAAAACTTAGTAAAAATTGTATCAGTAATTTTGGGTGCTAGGAATTTAGGCTTGAATTTCGCAATATGGTCTTGAATTTGGGTGCCTTATTTTCCGAGTACCAAACTTTAAGTCTGATTTTTAAAAGGTCCAACTACCCAGCACTCTAGGGAAGGTACATTATCCACTGCACGAGCCCCCCAACAATCTGGGTCCCCCTTATCCTTCCTTAGTTCCAAGGGTGCCAGGTCCATGTTGATATGGGGTGGGGCTTGAATCATCAACCTCTGGCTCCAAAGGCAGGTATCTTAGCTGCTATGCCACTGAAGGAGCCCCCCAATGGTACAATGTTTCTGAAAAAAATCAGAGAGCAGGTATCAATGGCTTTTTCTACACTTTGAAAAATATAGTGCGGCTTCAGTAGCACTTTAAAGTGAAAGTATGGTCACTAAGATAAGCCACCTCCACAAAGGGAGTAACTAACAGCACTGGGAGCCCATTTACACTGACACTTTATAGAACTGTACCTTAATGCACTTGGAGGTGGCTCATACCCCTAAGCTAAAAAGTTGCAGTGCAGTAAAAATGGCAGTGCAGACTTAGCAAGGGTCTAAGGGTGCATCTACACTGCACTGTTATTTTGAGATAACTAGTGTTATTTCAAAATAACAATGCAAGCGTCTACAAAGCCATTCCATTATTTTGAAATAATTTCTAAACAAGGGATGGCTTATTCCAAAATCTGTAAATCTCATTCTACGAGGAATAATGCCTATTTGAAATAGATATTTTGAAATAAGACGTGTGTAGACATTCCACTTCTGCTATTTCAAAATAGCTCCTCACCAAGGCCATTCTAAGTTATTCCTCCTCAGTGCCTCTAGGGCTCTAAATCAAGATAGCATGTCTACATGAGGCTTCCCTGCAATGTAGATATGCTATTTTGAAATAAGCTATTCCGGAATAACTATATACCCTACATACAGTAAGTAGCAATCTTATTCTCCTTTTCTTCCCTCTAATTCTTTGGCACTTGCTGCATCTTTTCTCAAATTAGGTTTGGAGATGGACTCTTTTACATTTTATAGCACCTAGACCAAAGGGGCTTAATCCTATGCAGAACCATTAAATACTTCTGCCATCCAAATAAAATAATAATAAAATCTGGATGAAACTTTCAGTGGAGTTTACTAGGCATTATAATTTAGAAAAATATCACATCTGCTCATGGTATACATACATGAGGCTCATGTAATGACTTTTTGACCTTTCATCTGAATGTGCTGATTAAGCACATGGGGCAGGTTAAACCCAATCTGTAAGCACCGATGTAGATTTAGTATTTGTGGCATGGAGGCCATTGTTTGTACAATTTAATTTTTAATGTGAACAGGAAGTAATCTCACCACACATCTGAGAGGAATCATTTATTTACTGAGTTTTCATTATTTGTATTTATTAATTTTTAAAAGTCTAATTTTTAACAAAATAATTGAGCACACATGGGTGAAATTTTTTTTAGACAATTCCTCTTCTGATGTTAATTCTAATTATTGTGTAATTTGATCGTTTAGTAGGTCTTGGCAAAAAAACCATATATACAGGAATGTTGTAAACAGCTGGCCTTCCAGGCAACAGTTCTAATGCATTTTCACTTGATTTGCACTGTCTAATTTCATTAGCAATCAGTAGATATCCATCTCTAAGCTGTCCACCTCAGAAATGCTTTTCATCCTCTTGCTCTGAAGGAAGCTTTTACTATTTAATCTTCTGTGATCTGTCCATGTGTCTTTCACAAAAACACCCTTTTGAACCATCCATCAAAGCACACAACAATTTATTGACCACTTAAGGACAAAAGCAAAGCAACAAAAACAGTGTAATGTATTTCGTGACCTTTTTTTAAAAAAAATGAAGATTTTAAAAAAGCATTTTAACTGTGATTGTAAAACAATGGACTTATCACAGAAAGACACATGTTGGTAATGTTTTAGGACATCTTTTCCAAACAGAGATGGTGCTTCCTACTAGAATCTCCACATGCAAGTAGGAGCAGGGTTCTTCTCCCTGTGGCAGCTATAAGGAGCCTCAGCCTCCCTGCAGCATATAGGTTCCTGTAACCAATGCAATTTAGAGTAACTGGAGCTGCTCTAACGAACACCTAGAGCTGCATCCCCAGCGCTGGAGTATCAGCCCCTCAAAACCTAGGTTTAGAATGAGAAGTACACAGTGGTGAGGAGAAAAGCAGGCTATAATGGCTACAGGACTTCCACTCAGTATAGCATCACCTTGGCCACAGCTCCTGGCCCCACCCACACTCTCCAATGTGCTACTGAAGCAGCCAAAATGGGATGAAGGACAACATGATGAAATCCCCACATGTATAAGGCACTCCACAAGCAGTAGGACCAAATGGTGTGTTTTTATCATGCCAAAATGTCAACAATGGAAGGGAGGAAGAATCACTGCCCAATGTTCCATGGTAGGCTTAGTGTGGTTTTTTGTATGTATTTCTTTAAGCATTCATTCCTAGGAAGCATCACAAATACCATTTTATCAATGTTTGTTTGAGTGAAGAAGATCATAGAATCAAAGAACAGTAGAACTGGAAGGGACCTCAAGAAGTCATCGAGTCCAGTCCATTCCCCTCATGACAGAACCAAGCACTGTCTAGACCATCCCTGATAGATGTCTATCTAACCTACTCTTAAATATCTCCAGTGAGGGAGATTCCACAACCTCCCTAGGCAATTTATTCCTGAGCGTGTCTAGACTGCAGGGGTTTTTTCAGAAAAATGGCCATTTTTCCAAAAAAACTTCACTTACATCCACACCACTATTGCGTTCTTTGAAAGAAAATCGAAAAAATGAAGGGTTTTTTCCAACATTAGTAAACCTCAGAACACCTTTTCCAACATGGAAGAGGGAGTTTTTTGGAAAGAAGAGGAAAGGTGAAAAAGCACAGGTGCCCTGGTGGCCACTCCGTCCATAGTAATCACAGCTTAAATGTGAGGTAGCATTCATTCATGTGTGGATGCTTTCTTTTGAAAAAGCAGATTGCTTTTTCAATGTGCTTTTGCTGTGTGGACGCTCTCTTTCAAAAGAAGTTTTTTTGGAAGATCTCTTCTGAAAAAGCTTCTTTCGAAATAAGCTAGCAGTCTAGACGTACCCCCAGGCTGCATCTAAACTGGCAAGTTTTGCAGAAAAAGTTGCCAGCTGTCTACACTGGCCTCTTGAATTTCCACAAGAACACTGACAATCTCATGTAAGATTGTCAGTGTTCTTGCGGAAATGCTATGCTGCTCCTGTTCAGGCAAAAGCCCTCTTGCGCAAATGCTTTTGCGCAAGAGAGCCAATGTAGACAACGCGATATTTTTTTGCGCAAAAAATCCCTGATCATGAAAATGAATCTCGGGCTTCATTTGCAACTTCGAATGCACATTAGCCTCCCTAGTTCGAACCCTCTATCCCATGGAAATCATTAGTATTACGGACCTGATCCAACGTCTGCTGCAATCAGTGAAATGACTCCCATGGACTGCAGTGGGCGTTGGATAAGGCCCTTTATCCCTTTTTTTTAAATCCTGATAAAATACAGAAATTTAACTGGGGGGGGGGGGGGGACGGGAGAGAAGAAGAGGGCTTCAGCCTACAGTCATCTCATTTTGTGAAGTTTAGTCAGGAGCTGCTATCAGAGCCATTTTAATTAAAAAGGTCACAAAAGGATCTGCTTTTTACCTTGAAAAGGATGTGGTCAGGACTTTAACTTGAGCTGAGCTTGAATTTCATTATGACTTAAAAAAAATCTTTTTTTTTCATCCAAACAGCTTTTGTTCAACACATCAATACAGCTATTTGCATAGGGTATTGATTAGAAGCCATTATAATCACAAAATGTTAACTACACCAATTAATTCCCAATCTGTTTGTACCCTAGATTGTTTGCCTTCAGCACAGAAGGTTAAAGCCAAAGTAAATCAGTCTTGGATTTTTCTCCAGGGACAACTTTTCGTACCTTGTGTCCTTTTTATGCTGCATAAAGCTATTTTGTTGTGCATCTGGGGTTTTATTCCTCTCCCCTCGTCCTTTGCCAGTTTGAAAGCAAGTCTCTCGCAGTGACATCACACCTTCGCTGTGTCATCCGCACTAAGTATGTTCTCAGAATAGTAAGAATGAGTTATTGGTATCGCACCACCAGTAAAATATTGAGAATGAAGGAAACAGCTCCTAAAACGCTAAGACATCTAGCATTCACCCAAAAAGAAGGGTCCTGGCAGACATTTGTTAATGGGAGGTTTGAATGATCATCACCTCCAAAAGAAAAAAATCAGGCTCTGTGCCACAAGAATCAAATTATCTGATCTCTCTTCATTCACTTCTTGAGCCTAATATAATTTTGAGGGTAGGGAAGGGCACAGAATCTATTTTTTTCCCCTCATTTAAACCACTTGTTTTATTCTCCTGGCAGTAACTCATACTTTCACTCCTCTCTGGCAACCCAAGTCATGATGGTTGCATTCCAATGGTGCTTTTGTACATACACACAAACTCAATCACATTTTCATTGTTTTCTAGAAGATACTAGCTGACCTTTAATAACCCCATGAGAAGCCACATACATTTAATGTCTCCATTATTTTCAGCCCTTTAGCTCCCTCTGTTCAGTCGTTCTGATTTCCCCCCCAACCACTTCAATAATCCTAAACCGCTTCTGTCTACCCACTGTAATGCTGTTACCTAAGGTCTGAGAGCTGTTAGAGGGGAAATCCAGAGCTCTCATGGGGTCACCTGAAGCAATGGAGCACCTTGCAATCAGTCAGCTCCCCTTAAGGTGGCCAGCCAGGCTTTCAATGCCATAACATCAAACAGGACACGTTTTTGCTGACTCAGCTAAAATGTGCTGTCTGAGGGTATGTCTATACTACCACCCTAGTTCGAACTAGGGTGGTAATGTAGGCAACCGGAGTTGCAAATGAAGCCCAGGATTTGACTTTCCCGGGCTTCATTTGCATCTTGCCGGGCACCGCCATTTTTAAATGTCCACTAGTGCGGACTCCATGCCGCGCAGTGAAACGAGGAGTAACAGTAGTTCGGAATAGGAAGCCTAGTCCGAACTACCTAGTCCGTGCCGTGTGTAGCCGCGTGGCACGGAGTCCGCACTAGCAGACATTTAAAAATGGCGGCGCCCGGCAAGATGCAAATGAAGCCCGGCAAATTCAAATCCTGGGCTTCATTTGCAACTCCAGTTGCCTACATTACCACCCTAGTTCGAACTAGGGTGGTAGTGTAGACATACCCAGAGTGAGGCCGCTGACCAGTCCTGGCTTCTGGCTTAAGACAAGGGACTTCCTTCCTTCCCATCCCCGCTTCACCCAGAACCAGCTGATGCCTTCCCCTCCCCCAGCAGAGGAAGCAACCAGCCCTTTTCACCTTCCCTCTATATTTTGATTGGCTCCTGTCTGCTCCTGCTCCTAATTGCTGGAGAGTCAACACTTGTTAGTTGTGGCAGCGGCTGATCCTTGCTGACCTCTCTAGCATACCTCCAAACACCCCAGGTTTCACAGCATACCCACACTTTGAACCCTCCACATTCTCCACACCCAGATAAAGCAGCTCTCAGCTGCATGTGGTACAACCCTGGCCAATGGCACACTGGTCTCCATGCCACTCGGAGTTAGCCAAGCACTAACCAACCAACTTTCAGGGGCAGGACTCATGCCACTTTAACCACTTAACATGTTGTGAGGCATTCGCCAAGCAGCTACTGGAGGTCTAAACTCCCTGCACTTCTTCCTCTCTTCCTTCCCCAAAAAGGGAACCTTCTTGCAGGGAGCAGTGCCACATCGGCAGGGCCTTCACCAGGGAGCACAAATTCAGACTGACTTCAGTCAGCACAGGACACGTTCAGGTCATAGCTTACCATTTAAAATGTAGATGAGCAAGTGAGGGAAGTGAATTGCGAATTTTCTTTGTGGTGCATACAGAAAGGAGTGTAGCACTAAACTCAGTGACAGAGAAAAACAACTTTAATATAAACCAGCAAGCTACCGAAGAAAAAAAAATTCAGAAAATATATACAATCACTAAATTCCCTATTAAATCAAATACTGTCCCCATTTACCCAGAGCCATCAGTATGAACTAGATTTACTCTACTTAGAAAATAAATAGCGTAACGAGAATTTGCATTCAGAGAAGCAGTCATGTTTCTTATCCTACAAAATTTGAAGGCATATAGGTATAGGAAAAACAGGGTCAGCTTGCCCATACTTCTTCTATTGCCCACCTCCTAATACAGGTATTATTAACATACAGAAAAGACCAATTTGGCTGTTTAAACACCACCTCCTTTGGAGCAAGATGCCAGGCACAGTGCACAAGTCAGGGTGGCTACGTCTAGACTGGCCCCTTCTCCGGAAGAGGCATGCAAAGCAGGCAAGTCAGAATAGGGAAATCCGTGGGGGATTTAAATATCCCCGGCGGGATTTAAATAAACATGGCCGCCGCTTTTTTTCCAGCTTGGGGAAAAGCTGGAAAAGAGCATCTAAACTGGCGCAATCCTCCGGACTAAAGCCCTTTTCCGGAGGATCTCTTATTCCTACTTGCAAGTATGAATAAGAGATCCTCCGGAAAAGGGTTTTATTCCGGAGGATCGCGCCAGTCTAGACGCTCTTTTCCGGCTTTTCCCCAAGCCAGAAAAAAAGTGGCGGCCATGTTTATTTAAATCCCGCCGGGGATATTTAAAACCCCCACGGATTTCCCCATTCTGACTTGCCTGCTTTGCATGCCTCTTCCGGAGAAGGGGCCAGTCTAGACGTAGCCGGTATGTCTACACTACAAAGTTAATTTGAAATAACAGTCATTATTTCAAATTAACTTTAAAAGTGTCTACACATACAAACCACTATTTTGAAATAAAATCGAAATAGTGTAGCCCTTATTCCAAATTTGGTAAACCTCATTCTATGAGGAATAACACCAAATTCGAAATAGCTAATTCGAAATAAGTGCTGTGTAGACACTTATTTCAAATTAGGGGGCCTCCAGTTCTTCCCAGGGAGCCCTGGTGGCCACTCTGGGCACACCCAGGAAAACTTGTCTGCTCCCCGCACAGCTCCGGAGCCCTTAAAGGGGCAGACTCTGACCACAGTGCCTGTGCCAGTTGCTAGCCTGCCAGCACACAGCGAGCAGACCGTGCACCTGGCACAGGATGAACCAGCAACCCGCTGACACCCAGCCCTCCACCGCTCCCCAGGACCAGGCTGGTGGCTTTCAGGAGCTTGCCAGGGGCCGCAAAAGGTGGGCGCATTCCTGGTCTAGTGCGGAGATCGTGGACCTCATCCAGGTTTGGGGGGAGGCCTCCAATGCCCACAATCTCTGCACTAGGCACAGGAATTCAGCTGTCTACAGCCACATGGCTGCCAGCCTGGCCACCAGAGGCCACATGTGCAGCCAGGAGCAGGTGTGCAGCAAAATTAAAGAACTGCGACAGGCCTATGCCAGGGCCTCCCAACCAGGGGCTGACCCGGAGGCCTGCCCGCACTTTGAGGCCCTGGACCGCATCCTGGGGGGTCAGATGGTCCATGCCCCCCTGGTCGTCATCAACCCCGGGGCAGAGGGCCTGCCCCTGACACAGGGGATGAGGAGGAAGAGGAGGACGATTGCAGCCAGGAGCCTGCTGGGAGCCTGCCCTGTACCCAGGACCCCCGAGCCGAACCAGAGAGCTCGTCAGCAGCCTCATCTGAGGCCAGGGAGGCCTCCATATGTGAGTGACATCATGGTCCCCTTACGAGGGGCGGAGGGAGGAGGAGGAGCCCAGGGACCGTGCGTGTGGGCCTTGCCGACCACGGAGCAGGCGGCAACCTGTGCATCTGCCGTGCCAGCCGGGACTTGTGGCCCCAGCTGGGTGCCATGCAGGGGCCCTGGCCTGTTCCTCACACACATCTACGCGTGAAGGCACATGACAGGCTCCTGACCCTGGGGAGAGACACTGCACAGTTCCCTCCCTCCAGACACCCCCCTATACAGAGGCAGGGCACATCTCCCTGCCCGCGCACACACACACCACACTATAGGCAGCACAGAGGCTGGGGTTCAGTTCTGAGCCAACTCAGACTCCCGGGGATAGCAGGATGTGATGGTGCGGAGACCTGCCAGCCTCACCTTGCAGAGGGGGGCTGGGTTTCACCCACTGTGTCCCCAGGGAGAACTGACCACTTCTCTTGCTTCACTGCAGCTGTAGCACATGTGAGTGCAAGATGCACCATCCCGCCTGGACCATCCACCCGTACCCGGGCCAGCAGGTGCACCCGCAACCAAGAGGAGTTCCAGAGGCAGCAGCTGCGGTTGCAGGGACTGCAGGTCCACAGCCAGGAACAGTGGGTGCAAGAGGACCTGCAGCTGCAGCGGGAGAGGTTGCAGGAGCTGCGGGAGCAGGGCCGGGCCCTCTGCGAGCACCTGCAGGCCCTGGAGGACTGATTGCTGCCTCCTGCTGCTCCAGCCCCTGCAGCTACCCCAGCTATCACTCCCCTCCCACCCCTGCTCCCCCTCCTGCTTCTTCTGCCCCCCTCTCTCCTGCCCCACCCTCCATACTCACTCCCCCCTGGGAACACCAAAGCCCCTCCACCCACAGTGCTGCAAGACGGGAGGGCCAGCAAGACCCCCAACCCTGAGCTTCCCCTCCACTTTCCTCCCGTCACCTCCCCCTTCCAGCTCCCTCCTCCCAGGTTTCCTCCTCTCCTCCCCCACCCTCATTCCCCCCCTCCACCCACCCCAGTTATGTTAAATAAGGAGATTTTTTTGTGGCAACACAGGTGTTTTTACTGTATATCGGAAGGAGGGTTAGGAAGGGGAAAGGGGAAGGAGGTGGGGGTGGAATGTGAGGCACAAGGCCCCAGTGGGGCATGCCAGGGGGACTTCAGTCCTCGTCTGCCTGGAAGCTCTCCTGCAGGGCTTCCCGGATGCAGACAGCCCCCCAAAGAGCCTCCCGGATGGCAGCCATGCAGGGCTGTGTGTACTGGCCAGCCATGCTGTCAGCCTCTGCCATCGTGGCTGGCAGGAAAGCCTCCCCCTTCCTCTCACATAAATTGTGAAGCACACAGCATGCTGCCACCACGTGTGGAATATTGTTCTGGGAGAGGTCAAGGTGGGTGAGGAGGCACCTAAATTGTGCTTTCAGTCGGCCGAAGGCCCCCTTGACCATGATGTGGGCCCTGCTGAGCCTGGCATTGAAGGCCCGCCAGGAGGGGCTGAGGTGTCCCGTGTAGGGCTTCATCAGCCAGGGCTGTAGGGAGTAGGCCGCATCTCCCAGCAGGCACACTGGCATGTCCATGTCCCTGACCCTGATGTGACAGTCGGGGAATGGACACGCTATTTGGAAATAGCAAAATGCTATTTCAAATTAGTTGTTGTGTCTAGATGCGTTATTTTGAATTAGCTTATTTCAAATTATCTAATTTGAAATTACTTAATTCGAAATAGCGCTGTAGTGTAGACATACCCTCAGTATGTAAGGATATGATCAGCATTATTAGAAGATGCTGACAAAAACTCTTTCATGGGACTATATAGCATATGCTGTTACTGACTAACATGAAAAATGCGGGTGGCTGAGAATTTGGAGTCAGTACTGACCATGCCTGATATTGGGGAAGTCTAGGTTGGATATTAGGAAAAACTATTTCCCTAGGAGGGTGGTGAAGCACTGGAATGGGTTACCTAGGGAGGTAGTGGAATCTCCATCCCTAGAGGTTTTTAAGTCTCGGCTTGACAAAGCCCTGGCTGGGTTGATTTAGTTGGGACTGGTCCTGCCTTGGGCAGGAGGCTGGACTTGATGACCTCCTGAGGTCTCTTCCAGCTCTAGGATTCTATGATTTTATGGTTTGGATTGGTCACATGTCAAGATGGTTTTGGACTTGGCTTCCTCACCTAAAACTGGAGAGGCCCTGCCAATGCAATCCTTGGAGAGTCAGCAAAAGAATTCAGGGACAAAACGGAGGACAAAAATTCTCCTATCACATGGTTGTGGAAAGTCCAAATAAAAGATTTTACAGCACACACCATTGCTCTTCACTTGAGTTTGCAACTAACCTTTGTCGGCAACATGCAGCTGATCCTTGATTGGGGTCATTATTGGGTTTTACATTTGTCCCAAAACATTAGAAATCATGAGGATAAATTTGCATTAAAAAATACTTTAACACTCATTGTAAGAAACTGCAGCATTCAGCAAAACCCATTATGGCACATGCTTGAAGATCACCTAAAAATGCTCTATATAAAATTAACTTTTGTCTGGATTTTAAGACGAGCTTTCAGTTAAGCAATGCAAATAGGGTTGTGAGGTAGAGACACTATAATTTAAAATCCAGGATCTTGTACATCTTTCCAAGATTATCAAAGCACTGTAACATTCACTGTGCCAAGGCAGTCTGAATTCCATGACTCTTCGAAGCTACATTAGCGCACAGTTTATGTTTGCCCAACCCACCACATGATGAAATACAGGTTAATAAAAAAATCTGTATAACGATGGTGAAGAACTATGAAGAAATTTATAAAGCTAAACAAAAACCATCCAGCAAATGTTACTGGCACCAGAGGGATGACCAGTTTTTATTGGTTACGGAGCAGAGAGAGCGGATATTTTCCTGGTGAACAAATTAACACACTGTTAAATTCAGTCACTGATACAACAGGATTTTGAAGCTTAATTTGGAAAACTGATCTGAAAAGTGGCACTACATGAAGTTCATTGTCATTTCCAAGCAAGGCCAAACATTGGAAGGACTTTTAACATGAGAGGGATGTCAGGGAGCTGGGTGTGGTCGCAGCAGAACAGCTGAAATAAGAATCTTCTGACCACAAAACCATTTATGATCGTCCAACACACTGACATCTAGAACCAAAGGCAAAACCTCCCCGTTTTAGATGAATGCGCTCAAGTGAGCCATTAAACATGATACAAGACCCCAGGAAATGAATCTTCATTTCAGAAAACATGCCGAGAATACTCACCTTTGCTTAGCACTGACTGAAAAGGACCTCATCACCCACAGTTATTACAAAGATCATCTGGACAAAATCACTGACACACAGTGTCCCTTGCATATTTGTTCACTCTGATGTGGTGGAAAAGCCATAGACCAGGTGTAAAAGTGGGGAGGCTGGTATACAGAGTGGGTGAACATACAACACCTCTACCTTCAGCCTGCAGGTATGTTTAATTCTTCTGCACCTCTGCTCACTGGGAAACATTTCTTTAAAGTGACTTTCTAGGAGCAGCAACAGCTGCAGGAGACAGTTGCAGCATCTTGGAGGATACTGTTTTATGGTAACTGAACAAATACTGCCTTTGGAGTGAAACCTCTCCCCAAGGCTAATGCCCTTGGTAAGCTCAGAAACAGACACCCGCTATTTCACACCAGAACAGCAGAATGATGCATAAGATCAGAACCTCAATCTTTTATGAGGAACTGACATTCCTAGCATTTTTGTAACCTCACCTTACACATGATTTATTTTCTCCAGTATTCCTAAAGAACTCGCTTCTTTACTTAAGTTTCTGAAGAGATTGTTCACATATTGAAGCCTGTTACTGAAGAAACTAAACAGCTTTGGTTCGTGCCATTTTGACGCATTTTCCATCTTCATTGCTACAATTTCATAGGAAAGACAATTTTACAAAAACTATTTTATACTCCACTGAATGTTATGACGCTTTATATGAATATATTTCTTGCTTTGTGCTAAGACAAATATTATTGCAAATATTTTATTTTCTTCAATACTGGACTTGATGTTTTTTGCTAACATATTCATTCTATGCATTATTTTTGTACAACATCTCTTTCCTATTGGTGGATTTGTATGAACCAGCAAAGGAATTTTCACTGCGATTCCCACAGCCTTCACCTGTAATTTAGAGGAGAAAAAGGATCACTTGGACTGCCTTTAGTACCTGTACTTTAAGGCAAGGTGGTTAATTGTATCAAGACCTAAGAGGAGGAAGAAATGTCAGTGATCTAGAAAACGCCAGGGTCAGCGATACAGAATCAGAGAAAAGAGACTAGGGACTTAAAAGAAAATAGATTGAAAAAATGGAGAGATGAGCAGAAGAAATATACCAAGAAGCAAACTAGCTAAATTCAGAAATAAATGTGTAGGTAGTTGTGTAAAAGCCACATCGGTAAATGAATGCAACTCTAAGAAAGCATTGAGGAAATCCATATTGATGTAATGAGGATGTGGTAGGAGATAAAAGAAAGTAAAAATTGCACCAAATTAAAATTCCTCTACTTGTGTACTTTAACTCCCTTAGGGTATGTCTACACTACAGCACTAATTTGAACTAACTTAGTTCGAATTAGTTAATTCGAACTAAGCTAATTCGAACTAACGGATCCAGACTAAAAAACTAGTTCGAATTAGCATTTTGCTAATTCGAACTAGCATGTCCACATTAAGTGGACCCTGAACTGGGGTTAAGGATGGCCGGAAGCAGTGCCGGCAGGGCATCAGATGAGGACTTAGAGCGTGGAGGCCTCAGGCTAGCCGAGGGCTGTGCTTAAAGGGACCCGACCCCCACCCCGGACAGACCGTTCTCAGGGGTGCCTCGCTTGCAAAGCAGTCCTGGCTTGGAGTGCCCTGAGTGCCCACACTGGGCACATCAGAGCACTCGGCCATCAGACCGGCTGCACTTGCCGCAGGTTGCCATCTGGGGAGAGGGGACAATTGGGGGGCTGCAGGAGAGGTTCCACCCTCAGAAGCCTGCAGAGCCAGCCCAGTCCTCCCCATCGGGGGCTCGTACCCCATTCCTCCCTCACCTCCCTCCACTTACCCTTCCCTAGCCCCCCTTCCTGATGTACAAAATAAAGAAAATGTGTGGTCAAAAATAGAATCTCTCTTTATTGAACAAATCTCAGGGAGACTGGGAAAAGGAGGTGGGAGAGGGGAAGAGAGAGGCTGGGAGAGGGGAGGGCAACTAACATGATCAGAGGTTTGGAACAGGTCCCATATGAAGAGAGGCTAAAGAGACTGGGACTTTTCAGTTTAGAAAAGAGGAGACTGAGGGGGGATAGGATAGAGGTCTATAAAAGCATGAGTGGGGTGGAGAGGGTGCATCAAGAAAAGTTCTTCATTAGTTCCCATAATAGAAGGACTAGAGGACACCAAAGGAAAGGAATGGGTAGCAGGCTTCAAACTAGTAACAGAAAGTTGTTCTTCACAAAGCAAAGAGTCAACCTGTGGAACTCCTTGCTGCAGGAGGCTGTGAAGGCTAGAACTAGAACAGAGTTTAAAGAGAACTGAGATTAATTCATGGAGGTTGGGTCCATGGAGTGGTATTAGCCAGGGGGTAGGAGTGGTGTCCCTGCCCAAAGTTTGTGGAAGGCTGGAGAGGGATGGCACGAGACAAATGGCTTGGTCACTGTCGTCAGTCCATCCCCTCCAGGCTCCCTAGGGTTGGCCGCTGTCGGCAGACAGGCTACTGGGCTAGATGGACCTTTGGTCTGACCCAGTACGGCCATTATAAGCTCAGGGTCGGGGGTCACAGTGGACCCCCTTGATTTTCATGCACTCCTGCTCCTGGGTGGCCAGGCTGGCAGCTCTCCTGCCCTAGACGGCCACTTTCCTGTGCCTAGTGCGGAGGTCGTGGATGAGGACCATGATGTCTGCACTAGCCCAGGCGGGTGCCTGCCTCTTGCAGTCCCGGGCAAGCTCCCGGGAGCTGCCAGCCTGGTCCCAGGAAGACGGGGAGGACTGGAGGGCATCGGGTGGCTGGCTCGAGCCGTGCCAGGTGCAGGGTCTGCTAGCTGGGTGCTGGCAGGCTTGCACCTGGCACGGGCACCCTAGCCAGCCCGTGGCCCTTTAAGGGGTCTGGGGCCAGGAGGGGAGCAATAGATTTTCTCTGGTGTTTGGCCAGAGTGGCCACCAGGGAAAGCTGGGGAGGGCTAGTCTCCCACTAGTTCGAATTAAGGGGTTACACACCCCTTAATTCGAACTAGTAAATTCGAACTAGGCTTAGTCCTCGTAGAATGAGGTTTACCTAGTTCGAACTAAGCGCTCCGCTAGTTCGAATTAAGTTCGAACTAGCGGAGCGCTAGTGTAGCGCATATCAAAGTTAATTCGAACTAACGTCTGTTAGTTCGAATTAACTTTGTAGTGTAGACATACCCTCAGAATCCAATTTTTCTCTCTTTTACTCTAGTGTAAATCTAAATATGGAGTATTTCCACAGGAATAAACCCATTATCTCCAGATTTACATGGCTATAAAGAAGATTAGAATTCTCCATTTAGAGTCAGTTCTGAATTTGGCCCAAGAACACCAGTAGTTGTACATCATTAACTATCCAGTCATCTTATTTTAAGAGAGAGATTAAAGGTACATGACTGAAAATCTAAAAGTTTGCACCCTGATTTGCCCCTCACAATTTTATAAGGCAGAAGTAGCTCTGTATAAGCCAAATGATCTTTCCCTTTCTTCTTTGAATTTGTAGTCATTGCATGGACCCTATCACCATTATCAGCCCTTCTCTTAGGATTGAGCATGGCATATACTTAACGTTCTCTCCACATTTATATGTGCAATAGTTATAAATGTTCATACTCAGGGATTCTAGCATGCTTCAAAAATTATATTTTTAAAATATTATTCCTAAGATGTAAGGCTATGATTCTATCATGGAGGTCATGGATTCCATGGCTTCCCAGGACATGCATGACTTCTTCAGGGTAGGGCCAGGCTGGAGCAGCTGCCCCCTGCCTACTGGAGCACCAGATTGGGTTGGGTCTGCCCCCTTGGAGCAATGGCAGGGCTGGATCAGTGGCAAGTTCTGGCAGCTCTGTATGTACCCCCACTTCCAGGCTATTTTTAATGAACGTCAGGAACAGCTTGCAGGCTTCCATTAATTTTTGTTTAGTGCCTGCAACCTGTTCCTGACGTTCACTAAAAATACCAGGAACAAAAATCTTAGCCTTACTAATAAGTCATTGCAAAACTGAAGGGCAAAATTAAAATATAGGAAATACAAAAATATTTAAGATTATCTTTGATAATTAAACAAACATTATGACTATACATCAAAATAGTGAGAGGTGCTGAATGGCCTTAAGACTGAGCCACATGGCTCTCCATAGGTACAAAATATCAACCTGTAAAAGCATGAAAGGGATCTTCTGTTGTCTCATCCTGTTAGCAGGGATTAGAACTCAATAGGGTGACCAATTCCTGCAGATCCATTTTCCGGCAGGTGAGACTAGACACCTTGGATATGATCAGAGATAACTGAAGTACAAGACAGAGAAGTTTCTGAACACACATTAGGATACAAGAATAGGAAGACAACCTAGGCTGAGGTTGATGCTGTCGTGCTTTGAGTTACTAATCAAGTCAAGCCTCAGGAAGAGAGAGAACATTTGCACTAACCCGGCAGCTGATCTAAGTCCCAGCTATAACAGCACTGTCACTTTTTAGGGCAGAACCACCCTTCATTTTATCTTGTCCTGTCCTGACTTCAGAGTCATTTTTAATACTTCTGGCGAGGGTCACCCCATAGCCTGCTTTTCTGTAAATGTGAGCAAGTATAGTGTTTTGGTTTGTTTTTTTTTGTAATATATCCCTGCCAAAAAGTGTTCCTAATACCTTTAACCATTCTAGTTGTTTCCTTTACATTATTCTTTTTATAGAGAAGTAAGAGTCTCTTTTAAAGCAAGGGCCATAACACAGTGTATGTTCTAGATGAGGTCTAACCAATGCCTTGCAGATTAACATCATCCTCTCTTTTGATCCATCTAATATCCCTCTGTTCATTCAGTGCCTCTTGCCTTATTTCTACACCATATACACCAAGCTTGGTTTCAAGGAGTCTTTCTGAAAACCCCCTAAATCCCTTTCCTGGACAATACACTGCATGACCAATCTATTTAATGCATACTCCCTGTTTTGGTTGATTGCTCACAGATTTTTTTAAAATGGTCCACAGTAAATTGCATTTTCCATTGAGTTGCTGCAGCACTTGAAAGAGGTGAATCCATTTCTATTTTATCTACAGTATTTTTTCTACAATATTTTCTGGTTCTTCAATTTTGGTACCTTCAGCAAAATGTTGATGCTTTCTCCAAATAATTGACAGCTTGTCTGGTATGTTGCCAGTGAAGTACTGTATATCACACATGGAAAATTACTCTAAAATAACAGAGGGCCAGGTTTCCAAACACTGACCTCCAGTTTTTCCACCTGCAATTATTTTCAGGGACATTTTGTCAGTTTATGACATATAGCTGTGTAAGTAGCTGATTGCCTCTGACCACAGTTTATGGAGGCATATTAAAGGCTGGGCTAAACATGTAGCCCAAAAGTTCTAGCATCAGTCTGAAAAACCCAGGAAATTTAGTCCTCCTGCACCTAGGTTGGTATGTTATGACTAATTATTACAAGTCAGACATCACATCACCTTCCTGTTCAAGTTCACAAAAGGATGAGTTAGGGATGAAAAAAATCAAATCTTAATGTTTACTGCAGGAGCCTTTCCCATCCAGATAAGGGGATTTTCCTTCAGCATCTCAAGAGCTGCTCCCACAATCATACACATCGCCTTCAAAAATGTCTTACAATTAGAAGGTTCCACTGCTGTCAGAAGAGAAGACTAGGACTAGAGTTCTTGCCTTCCCTTTGTACCAATATAGGATCTGAGAGGTCATCTGGCAAGGAGCAGTATGTATCCTCCCTTCTTCCCCCTTTAACTCCATTCCTGCAGAGAGGAACAAGGCCAGCCTGCCAGGTGCAAAGTGTCCATGAGAGAGAGGCCCTGTAATCCAGTGGAGCCTAATCCAATCACTTGCTTTCTGCAGAGTTTAAACCAGCACCAACTCTCAAGGCCTGACATGCCATTAATATCTTTAGAGATTAAAGATATCTAGATGGGATCCCCTCAGTGTCTCAGTTAGCAGGCCAGCGATTCCCAACCTTTTCCAGATAGGGACCAATTTTGACAATTCAGGAAGACTTGGTGACCCAAGGCAATTCAAACACGGAGAGAAGAGAGGGGACAGAGCCACCTAGGAAGACACTTTTGAAATGTAATGGTGACCCATAGGTTGGGAAACCCTAGCCTAGAGAGTATGTTGTTGTGTGACTCAAGGCACTCCTGATCACTTAGTAGCTGGATCTGCTGTCTCAACAGAACCCTTAGCTCCTAGAGGACTAGGGGGATAACTGCTCTAGTATCAATCGAGATGGTCCACCCTTGGCAAGTGCGCAGGGCAGTGGAGGGCAATTTGTGGCTTGTGGCTCATCAGGATAAGCCACCGGTGGGCCATCCGACAATTTGTTTACTTTGCATCCCCCGGTATGGTCACCTGCAGCTCCCCAATGGGTAAACCACCTGTCTGGCAGCCCACAGATTGCCCACCACTGATGCAGATTACATTTTAGTCTTTAAAGCACAATTGTCTCCAGCAAATTAATGACTATTATGTGCTCCCATCATGGATGGTTGTGCTGGGCATTAACCCCACGCATAGGAGATGTTCCCTGGCCCAAAGAGCTTACAAGTTTATGTCAATGTCACATATAGGCAAAACTAAAAGGGGGGGCTAAAAGATGGAAGAGGGTGGAGATGGAGCAACCGTTACACTAATACAGCTTGTCACAGAGAGCACTTGCTCTGGCTCTCCACCCGCTGAACCATTGTCAGCCAAGCAGTATTTTGTAGTCATACAATAGTTTTAAGGAGGAATTTTTAAGACAGCAGCAGCTGCTTTTAAATAACTGTGTTTTATCATGAAAGCTAGTGCTGTATACTATATTGGGGGAAAGCCTTATAAAAAAATGAAGCTGGAAACTTCAGAAGAACTAGCAGGGTCAAGGAGTAATTAGGATCAAAGAGCAATACATGCAAAAGCTCATGGAAACACAAAGCCACGTTGACATATCTGCTACCCCATTATGCTGGAGGTAATTTTCAAACCGTCAGGAAAGCTACATTCATGGCCTCTTCTGGAGAGCATCTACAACTTGCACGTGAGCACGTACGGCGGGGAAAGATGTTCCAACACACACCACCACTGATCACACTGCTGTGCAAACTTACACTGGTCCAGAAAATGTAGCCATTCGTTGACTTTTTGGTCATCAAATATTGGCACAGTATTTGCTTGGTCTTTTTATCCCTTCCCATCACTTAATTTAAAAAATATTTGAGTCCTCAATAATCCAAGTCATCTGAGATTAATTAATCCAAGATAGCTGTGAAAAAGCACAGACTTACTCATATGGGCCTGAGCCTGCTTCCATGGTAGCCTTGGCAGAAACCCATGGACTTCAGCAGAATGAAGAGCAAGTTTTCTGTTAACTGATAACTAATACAAATAAATCAATAAGCACTAAGGATCCTGGTAACATAGTTAATGTGTGGCATGTAAATCCATGTTCATTGCCTAATCAAGCTGCACATTACAGGCTGCTTCTCAGTAAAGCCTGCAGTATTGTTTCCTCAGAACAAATATTAAACTAATTGGTACACAACTGCCTCCTGGATTTTGTGGCTACCTTTAGCTTAATGTTCTTATATCTTCCTCTTTCCTGTTATCAGAAACCTGACATACATAAATAATTTCTCCAACTGTTGATCAAAATATTGCATGCTTCTACAAAGGCAGCTCACTAATTGCCTTGCAAACTTTTAACTATTAGGTTTAATTAGGGGGCATGGTAAATTCAAAATCAGCAGCAACATTTGAGTTTTCAGACAGTTTTCATTATTTTCCCATTAAATTTACCTGTCTCTCTAAAAAAAATGAAACGGCATGCCAAAGATGGACAACATTCTATGAAATAAAAGATAACAAAATACAGGACTATGTAGCACTTTAAAAACTAACAAGATGGTTTATTAGATGATGAGCTTTCGTGGGCCAGACCCACTTCCTCAGATCAAAGAGTGGAAGAAAATAGTCACAACCATATATACTAAAGGATACAATTTAAAAAAATGAACACATATGAAAAGGACAAATCACATTTCAGAAATGTTCTGAAATGTGATTTGTCCTCTTCATATGTGTTCATTTTTTTTTAATTGTATCCTTTAGTATATATGGTTGTGACTATTTTCTTCCACTCTTTGATCTGAGGAAGTGGGTCTGGCCCACGAAAGCTCATCATCTAATAAACCATCTTGTTAGTCTTTAAAGTGCTACATAGTCCTGTATTTTGTTTCAGCTACACCAGACTAACACGGCTACATTTCTATCACTAAAAGATAACAGTGATTCTTTTTTCTGATGTGGGCATTGAAGGGAACCTTCCCTGGGTTCCCTTTTTTAAAAATTCCCTACCTCATTCCTGGGTTCACCTTCACAGAAGCCTCCTGACCCAGTTCTGCCCCCTTTAGGCTAAGTGCAGACACACATCCTCTTAAGCCAAGCAGGTTTTTCTGAGTTCGTTTTACTATTGTCACTTGCCTAAGCCACACATTCCTCCCGCTGGAATTTTTCTCCCACACTTCTGAAGGTACTTTTCTTTAAATCATATGGTTGCACAAACCATCAAGCTGGCAAGCTATCAACCTAGAGACTGGCTGATGGCTACATATAATGACACAGATCAGTGTTTCCCAAACGGTGTTCCGTGGAACCCTGGGGTTCCACGAAGTGAAAATAAGGGTTCCATCAGAAAATTCCATTACAATAACATTTTATTGATTTTTTAACATAATTAATATGTAAGCATTTATGAATGTTATTGAATACAATTTTCATTTGTGTTTGCCACGGTAAGTATCCCTGTGTAATGCCAGCTTAGCCAGAGAGTAGGGATGATGATGTCTCTACTCAGCATGTACAGTCAGTCAGTGGAGCAATTGCCTGTTATATACCACCATTTGTTTCCCAACCCTGAATGATTTCCTTGAAGAAAATGAATGCAAACTTGATGAAGATATTCGCAACTACATTGCAGATCATCTTTGTGATTTATACATCAACATCATGAAGTATTTTCCAACCATAAATGACAACAATAACTGGATTCAAAATCCATTAAGCATGACAGAAGAGCCAGTCGTTTTTTCTACACAAGATTACAAAAACCTGATCGAAATCGCTTCAGACGGCCAATTAATACAAACATGTAAAGAAGTTTCTCTGATTACATTTTGGGGTGGCTTATGTCAAGAATATGCAGCTTTATCAAGAAGTACAATTCGTCAGTTGTTATCCTTCACCAGCACATGTTTGTGCGAAACTGGGTTATCGAATTATGTAACAAAAAGGAAAATACAGAAATCGACTGAATGCCATGCAAGATATGCCAATCCAACTTTCAAGTATTAAACCAAA
Organism: Pelodiscus sinensis; assembly: GCF_052426305.1. NCBI lineage: Eukaryota > Metazoa > Chordata > Testudines > Trionychidae > Pelodiscus > Pelodiscus sinensis. Next base: position 108,693,538 of record NC_143056.1, on the reverse strand, counting down.
TATAAAAAGAATTTACCAAGAAAAGAAGAAAAACCACTCTTCGCATTGAAAACTGACAATATAATGCATATTAGTTTTTGAGTTTATTTTTTGTACACATTAAATGTGATTTTTGCTTTTAAATATGTGCAATTAAACTAAACGTTGCTCTCATGACCTTGTTTAGCATTTGTTTATTATTACCCCTACTTCTTTGTGGTCTATTATTTCAGCTCCTAATATAAGACTGTTACTAGGGTTTCCACAAAATTCTTTTGAGTTTAAAAAGGTTCCATGGCCAAATAAAATTGGCTAATACTGACACAGAAAATACATGCAGTGCAGGTGGTTTTGAAATCCCAGCCTGCAAAAGGAGAAGTGCCACAAAATACTGCCAGTTCTAAAGATGCCCTTTAGTTGGTGACGGCCTTCTAAAATCATTGTTAATCAACAGTTGCTGATCTACATATTTAAACCCATCTCCAATATCCTCACTCATACTGAATAGCATCTTACTCCACAACTTTGTCCTCCTGGTTAAATGGGCTACTTGGGGAGCTAGGAGGCTTCTCTGCATAAAATGGACATTAAAGCCTGGATCTTTTTCTTATTCTCACTTCCCTCACTCCCCCATTGACTGTATTACTCTTGGAAGAGCTGGGCAGGATCCCTTTCCAAATATCCCAGGGTATGTCTACACTACCCTCCTAGTTCGAACTAGGAGGGTAATGTAGGCATACCGCACTTGCAAATGAAGCCCGGGATTTGAATTTCCCGGGCTTCATTTGCATAAGCGGGGCTCCGCCATTTTTAAAACCCCGCTCGTTCGAACCCTGTGCCAGGCGGCTACACGGGGCACGAACTAGGTAGTTCGAACTAGGAAGCCTAGTTCGAACTACCTAGTTCATGCCCCGTGTAGCCGCGCGGTACAGGGTTCGAACGAGCGGGGTTTTAAAAATGGCGGAGCCCCGCTTATGCAAATGAAGCCCGGGAAATTCAAATCCTGGGCTTCATTTGCAAGTGCGGTATGCCTACATTACCCTCCTAGTTCAAACTAGGAGGGTAGTGTAGACATACCCCCATGGACTAAAGTGAAACTCGGCCCTTTCCACAGTCCACAGCAGCACCTGACAGGCACCATGTAGAACAAGGCAGGGCTCTCATTCTTTTTGCCATAATCGTGCATTGAAAAATTACAGCTTCTCTACAGTACTCTGCACTGACTCACTATCCTTGCCACATTTCTCCCTAAGCAAGATCACCTGCAGTATCTGCTTTGTAAGGAAGCCTGCAATGTAAAAGTAATTGTAAAGGCGAGTTTAAATATGACCTCCATCAACCTACAATGCATGCAAACGCTTAATTTAATTTTCTGTCAATTTACAGATGAATGAGGCTCACTGTATTTAAAAATAAAAACAATCTGACCTTTGACTTCTTCTTAGATTACTCCTCCACATTAATGTCGTCCACAATGATTCTTGCAAGCTTTGGGAGAATTAGGTGAAAAGCATTCAGGGAACATAGACAATATCCATTTGATCTTTTTCCCACCTCCACTCACACTGCAGGCAAGGCAGAGAAACATTTAAATATGTGCACATTCAAAACATCTGCGCCACACTCCTCAAGGGCAACTGAAGGCATTGGTGGGAAAAACCTCATTGAGATGTACCACCAAACCAAAATAAAAATACACACAAGGTTCAGAGCCTCCCTTTGAAGTGTTTATAGACTTTCTAATAAACTGGGCAGTGTTGGTTCTGTTAGTAAACTTTTCATAGTTACCGTTCAGCAAGACTAGCTATTTAATTAAATGGAGGACTCAAAGGTGGAGCATTCACTGAAATCTGTATTTCATTTTGTATAACTTGGGGGAATTGTGTACCTTGTCAAAGAAGAAACAATATATTTCATAATGAGATGTGAAATAGATGCTCTATTAATTTTTTTTTAAAAGCCACAAAAAAAGTACTGAGACACAGCTCTCATTTTTAAATATGTCCTGGACAGGCACAAATATCAACACCATCCATTAACCTCTGTTGAAGTTACATCCAGGTTTTAAATGAGTAAGTTGAAAAATATTTTACGAAAAGTTTGGTTACAGCCCTGAAGTACGATTAACAATCTCTGTGAGAGCATGGGTACAAAGGAATGTAAAAAAAGGAATCTGTTGATTATCCAGGAACTGATTATAGCTCCTTGAGTCTCAGGTCAAAGCAGTCTTCATGGTGCTCTAACTTACAGTCTGGCAAGGGTTGCTCAGAGACCCTGTGTCAACTGAGCCTACCATACTCTCTGCCAACACACACACAGACACACACCCCCAGCAGGCCCTCTACTCTTGCACCAAGCAGGGGTATGACCCGGACCCAGACATGCTGACTTTATGCTCGCTGAGCACTTCCTCTCAAGAACAGGTGCTGATGTTTTTCAACCCCCTTGTGCCTCTCAGGCAATGCAGGATTGCCGGTGCTCTTAGCATATGCTTTCATCCCATGTAGAGCAGAGGTGGTCATCCATTTGCTGGTGGTCATCTAAGAGGGACAGAGTCATCCATTTGCTGTCCAGACCTGGAATCTCGAGAAGTGTGCTGCTTACCAGGAGCTAGAATTCAGGATGTAACAGTCTTCCAAAACTGAAAGGTAGCATTGATCATTATTGCAGGGCCCAGGTTTTATATCGTCAAGCTGAGAAGAAAGAGATTATGGGAGAACATGCTTTTTTTTTTTATTTGACTTCCATATTCAGACTCAATTCAAAGGCAGAACAACAGTTTGTAGAGGCTAATTTTATTTTTCCCCTCTAGCAAACTAGGATAAAGTTTCAGTGCAAGGAATAAAAGAAATGCTAATGTTGACCAAAAATTGTATCATATAAAAAAGTGCTATCGATAGAATGGAGCTTGTGCAGTCCAAGGGAATCACAATTCTTTGTTTTTACAGGCAGATAAAGGAAATTTACTAGATGTTTTAAATGTCTTGTGCCAGAATCTGATGTTATTAATTTGCAAAACTCCTTTAATAATGCTAATTTATGCCTGCTGAGGATCTGGCTTCTTATGATTTCCTTGACTTTAGCCACAGTAAACAAAAGGAGAACCTATAGTTTGTCCTACTAGTTTAGAAGTGTGGCTTTGGTCAACCTGTCTCCATCCTTTTCATGGCATGGTTGGAAGCTGTGCCATAAGTTGGGATAACAAGGGGATGCAAGCAGTTGTCCAGGAGAAAGTTCCACAGTGGTCTGCTTTCACAACCAAAACTACTTCACAAAAGGGTTTCTGTGGAGCTAGACCCACTGACATCAGCCGAGGACCTACTCTGATTATAAAATGCGGGTTTTCTTTTCCGAGGATGATGGTTCAATCGCTGCACATTCACTTTTTATGTGGGACTGATCAAGCTTCACAATATTCTTCTCTTTGTACACCTCACTCAGTTCTGCTCTTGCTATTCCAATTTCCAGGCATATTATCACAGTCTGCATACTCTTTTACATATCGTTTCCCATTTGTGTTGCTCTTCTCTAGGGGTGCATCTAGACTGGCAAGATTTTGCACAAAAGCATCTGCTTTTGCGCAAAAACTTGCCAGCTGTCTACATTGGCCGCTTGCTTTTGTGCAAAAGCACTGACGTTCTACTGTCCGAAATCAATGCTTCTTGCGCAAATGCTTTGATGTTCCCGTTCAGGAAAAAGCCCTCTTGCGGAAATGTTTTTGCACAAAAGGGCCAGTGTAGACAGGCAGCTAAGACGTTTTGCACAAAAGCAGGCTAAACGGAAAAAACCCCTAGTGGACGCTAGGAGGCTCCATAGGCAATCAGCTCTCGGACTTCCTGGTAACCCGAGTCCCCTTAAAGCAGACGCAGGCTGCTGAGGTCACAAGGCAGGAGCCCTTCTCCGAACTCTGGCCACAGCTCTGCCACGTGGCCCCTGCCATCCAGCAGACACCCCCCAGCACGATGGCAGCTCCTGGTGGGGATCAGCCACCCGCACCCCCAGCACAGGAGGTCCCCAGGGCCAGAAAAAGAAGGGCCCCATCCTGGTCCTCAGGGGAGCTGGAAGCCCTTCTGGACCTCTGGCAGGAGGAGGAGGCCCTGCACGAGACCCACTCCCGGCGCCGGAACGCAAACATTTTTTCCCCGCATGGCCCAGGCACTCACCCAGCAGGGTCATCCAGCCCAGACCCTGGAGCAAGTCCGGGCTAAAGTAAAGGAGCTGCGCCTGGGCTACGTCCAGGCCAGTGAGGGCCAGGGGGCAGGAGCTGACACCTGCCCCCTTTACCAACGGCTCCACACCATCCCAGGCCAGTCAGCACCAGAGGCACCGGACGTCTCCGTGGACAGCAGCATGCGCCCCACCCCCCACCAGGACCACCGAGGTGGGGGAAGGAGACATCAGCAGTGCGTTGGAGGACGAGGCTAGCACTGCTGCCCTGCAGGCCCCCTCCGGCAGCCCAGATGTCTCCTGTGCATCCTCAGAGGCCGGGGAAGGATCCACTGGTGAGTGGATCCTTTGCACTCACAAGGGCGGGGGGGGGGGGGGGAGGAAGCCAGGCACCCAGAGCAGGGAGGGGGACAGCATGTCACTCAGGCTGCGTGAACTGCACGCTGTGTAGCATTAGGCAGGAAGCAGCACATGCAACCACGTGCAGCCTGGTGACTGAGCGGGATGTGGCCATGGCAGGCAGCTGCAGGGCACGCCTGGGACCGTGCTGCTCACACACATCCAGAAGGACCAGGGAGGAAGGGTGGATGCCGGCTGGAACCAGCCAAGGTCCCAGGGACTCAGGCCAGAGCCCTCACCTCCGCAAGGGTGCAGCACACAGAATGGCACACTGTCCCATGCCTGGCTGTGAGGCACAGCCAGCTGCTCCTGGGAAAACTGCAGCGTCACAGCCCTGTGAGCGTGGCCCCCACTGAGCCCCTCTCGCCTGCTCCCAGAGCCTTGGCTGGCTCCCCGAGGGAAGCCCCCACTGCGGCCACACATGTCCCTGGGCTACGTGTGTGAAGGCTAATGGGAGGAGATGTGCTCAGGCTGGCCCTAGGGTCGCCTGAGTTTTGCTGCAAGGATGGGACACTCCCCAGTCACCCCTGGTTCCGTCCAGGAGACATCCCACGCAATGGGGATCTGAGAGCCCAGACCACGTCTGCCATATGTGCTCCCAGGCACTGTGTGGGGATTCATCTCACTCCCTGTCAAACACCATTGATTAGCCCAAAGCCTGACAGCCTCCACCAGCAGGGAGTTCCACAGGTAAACACAACACAAGCGCCCTCCCACCCTCCACGGGGCCAGGACACAGACCGGTGGTTACAATACATGGAGGAGGACACTACTCCAGGGGCGGTCCTGTATGCAACCATACAACACGGAGGGTACGGGGTAACTAAGTGGGTCCAAGCCACACTACTGTGGTGTCACCTGGGCTCAGGGGTGGAGGGCATGAGGTGTGGAGACAGTGGCCAGGCTGCCTGACTGACCCATCCTTTCTTCTCTTCCCTGCAGCAGGATCAAGCACAAGCCGGGGACCCTCTAGTCCTGCAGCGGCAGCAGTGGCAGCAGCGGCACCCCCAGCCGCCCAACCACCGAGGGAGCGGCTCCACCACCGGGACCAGCTCCTTCTGCGCCACGTGCAGGCCGTCGGGCGCGTCGAGGCAGCCAGCACTCCGCATGTGGAGGCAGACCTGCAGTGGTGCCAGGAGGCTTGAGGCTCGTTCCAGGCCCAGTGCGTCCACATGGTGGATTCGATCGCCACCCTCACTGCCCACATTGGCCATGCCATCCATTAAGGCATGGCCTTGCCCCATGCCCCCGCCATCCCTCCCCTAGCACTCCCCCTGCCCCCTCCTGCAATGGCCCCTACTGCTCCTGCAATGGCTCCTCCTGCTCCTTCCACTCCTGCCCACCTCTCCGTGTAGCCTGCCCCGATGCGACCTGCCCCCCATGTGCAGGTCCGCCCTCGCAGGAGCACTCAGAAAGGCCACCCCTCCCAGGAGTAGCTTCTCCCCCTCCCAGTTCAAGATCTCCTCCACCTCTCCCCCTTGTAAATAGAAAATACAAGTTTTTTCTGTTCAAAACAAAACTTGTGTTTGGTGTTTATTGGGAGGTAAGTGGAGGGGAAGGGAGGGGGAAGGGTAGGGGATAGGAGGGAGTTGTAAAGGGAGACCGAGGCGACCCTACTACGGGGCCTGGGTGAACATGTCCGTTAGGGACTCCCGGATGCGCACCCCATCCTGGTGTGCCTGGCGGATGGCAGCTGTGTGGGGCTGTTCGTAGGCCTGGCCCTCGGCTGTCATCCATGCGGGGAGGAAGGCCCCCCCACTCCGCTCCACAAGATTGTGGAGCACGCAGCACGCAGCCACTACCTCCGTGGCATTCCACTCACCCATCTCGAGACGGGTGAGCAAACAAGGGAGATGAAAAAAAAAACAAGCAAAGGCACTACTAAGTGGCAAAAGGCAGTGGTGACCAAAAAGGAAGGCCGAGGGCAACCACCAAAACTGCTATGGCTGGCAGTCCCTGCAAGAGGTCCTATAGCACGTAGCAGGAGAGAAATGGCTGTCCAGGGAGATCCCTTTAAGCACGTGTCTCAAAGGAGCTCCAGGCCCCACCCCCGAAAAGGGCTGGTGCCCTTTTGCCCTCTGCAAAATGGTTCCGGGCTTCTGCTTTTGCGCAAAAGAGTCCCGCCAATGTAGACGTGCTTTTGCGCAAAAGTGCATCATTATAACGATAACTCCAGGACCAATCTAGATGTGCTTTTGCGGAAATACTTTTAATGGAAAAACTTTTCCGGTAAAAGTATTTCCGGAAAATCGTGTTAGTCTAGATGTAGCCTAGGTGTTTTCCACCATTGGTCTTCGCTATTCTCTACTGAAGTTCAAGTCGATGGCACAATCCTACTTCCCACACCCCCAAAGACATGTGCCTGCTGGGTACAATTTACAACATAGCCATGCTACAGCTATCCTTCAAAGGTGTCTGAGTTTCATAAAAGAGTAGCAGAGAAATTCAGCAGTTACCTTGTAAACCCTCTTGTTGGCATTCCAGGAACTTCATCGGAGTGAAGCCACATTAATTCAGACTTCACACCTTGATATGTGTGGCTTGGAGAATGTAGGTGACAGAAGTCCTAGAAAATGATATGGTAATGCCTTTAGTAGCATAATATGCCAGAGACATATGTTCAGATTATCATTTTTACATATGTACAGAGGTAGCATAACAGAAGCGAGAAGCAGCTGTGGCAACAAAGACTGATTCATTGTGTAGGCAGGTCTACATCAAAGATCAGCCTTAAGCCCCACTCCCTTTTGTGACTGAAATGAACATCTTGGCACAAGGGTTCTGGGGAGAGAGTCCAAGGAACATGTTTTTCCACTCATGACATCACAGTGCACTGTTACTTTCCAGTTATTATTCATCTTAATCTAGAACACAGGGTACACCATTTTTCCTATTCAGTCAACACATGACAAAATACATGCAATGCTATGTGGAGAGAAACATCAATAAGCCCGTAAAACTAGATAGAATAGAATTCAAGTCTGTGCAACAACTCAAATGTCTCAGTTCAGGGGTGAGCTGCGATGGAAATAGGAATGAGGATGTTAGGAGCTTCATGATGAAAATGAAGAGACTTGACAGGAATGCTCAAGAATATGCCAAGTATGCTAAAGAGCGAAGCGTACAAGACTGTGCTTAGGCCGGCTAAGATTGGAATTCTGGTCAACAAGAAAGAAAGAACAACTACTTTATGCTGCCAAAATGAAAATGTTCAGGTGGATACTGGGTAATACCAGAGCTCACAGGTTATGAAGTGATAAAAAAACATGATGCAGGTAGCTCCCATCATGGAAAAGCTGAGGTCTATAAAACAGAGGCCTATAAAATCATAACTGGTGTGGAGAAAGTGAATAAGGAAAAGTTGTTTACTTGCTCTCAGAACTCAGGAACTAGGTAGCAAGTAATTAATAGGTAGCAGGTTTAGAACAAACAAAAATAAATATTTCTCCATTCAATACACATACACTCTGTGGAACTCCTTGCCAGAGGATGTTGTGAAGACCAGGACTTTAATAGGGTTCAAAAGAGAGCTAGATAAATTCATGGATGATAGGTCCATCAATGGCTGTTAGCCAGGATGGGTAGGAATAATGTTCTTAACCTGTTTGTCAGAAGCTGGGAATGGGAGACAGGGGAAGGAACACTTCATGATTAACTTCATGATTACCTGTTCTGTTCATTCCCTCTGGGGCACCTGGCATTGGTCACTGTTGGCAGACAGGATACTGGGCTAGATGGACCTTTGGTTTGGCCCAGTATGGCTGTTTTTATGAGGTAGTATCAACTGATATGGCCTGATTACATGAGATGACAAGATGCAGGCTATGTTAGCCAGATACTCCAAGAGCTAGTAGTCAGAGGACAATGACCTTGAGGAAGACCCAGAAAAAGGTGGTTGGAGACTTTGAAGGAGGATATGTAGAAATCTGAGAGATTTGGACTTGGTAGGTGACAGAATTAATAGAAAATTGTATGGTATCAGTTTGGAAAACACTTAAGGAAAAACATTTGGAGATGGAAAACAAGAGTCGCCCGCCCTGACTTATGGAATAAAACAAGGGCAACAAAGAAGATTAAGTTCTTCGGGGAAAAAAAACAATTAAAAACTGAACCTTCTTAAGGCTCATCCTGTACTCCCATAAACCTCCTACTGATGCTCTGGGCACTGATCTAGTCCTTGATTTAATGAAGCACTTAAATATGTACTTAACTTTGAGATAATTCCTGTGCTAACATTAGGTCTCTGCTTAAGTACCTACTTGACTCAGGAGCTAATTGTCATAGCCACATCTCCACCACTCCCTGATCCCAACACTGGCTGCTTTGCAGTAAACTGACCTGCCTTGCTGTAGTCACAAGCAACATCTCATGTTCTGTCTGTCTACTTCCAAGGAAGGATACACAGGGCCTAAAAGCTCAGTGCTTCTGACCACTGTCCCCAGTTCCCCTCTATCCTTTATCCCATGTGCGGGCTGGCCACACTTCAGAAAAAAGGAAAAGTTGGGTAACACTGGAGAAAAATATTTCAAAAGGGGATCAAGAAACCAGAAGCAGCTGCCATTTCCACCTGCAGAAATTGTTAATGATCTATTTATGGGAGCAACTGAACATCTGGAAAGAACAAGGCTTTTGTTTACAGCCATGACAGACAGCGATACTTATCACTCGTCAGAGAATACTGGGGCCTGCACAGTGGCAAACCCTTACCAGATGAGAATATGGCAACCAAGACTACCGGTAGTCAGTTTAAGCACTTGAGTTATCCACTACCCCAAGTTGACTCTGAATGAAGGTTTAGTACTGCTGGCAGGCTCCTAACATACCATGGAATTTTGTTTATGCAGGAAATCTTTGGCTCTCCATTTTCTACTTCTACGAGATACAAATTGGGAATGGGAACTATCTGTATGCTGTGATATTTAGATTCAGGCATTACTTATTGAGCTATTATTTCAATGATACTGGGGATATTTAGCATCTGCAAAAAATGAAAACGTAAATAAGTGTCAAGGAAGGCAGCAGCAACATCACAATGGAAAACAGAAGAAAGAACAGAGTTGTCTTTTTTTAATTACAGGTTTAATACCTTTTTATCATACAGCCATGAAAGACGTGTTTAGGAGGCCACCATGGCTTAGCTACTTAATGGAATGCCTCAGGAAGAGGTCCAAGGTTTTTACCAGCAAAATCAAATGTTTCAGAAATGATGTTTACAAGATCTGTTCCATCCTTCAGAACCATTTGTATTAAAAAAAGTTCGCAATGTTTGGGGTAAAATCCTCCAAAATCCCTCCCTACCCCTCACCTTACAGGCAACTCCTACTTACTGTATCTTAGCTAGACCACCATTTACTGTTATTGCTGTTACAGAGGGAAAAAATATGGTGACATTCTTTTTTAAAAAAATCACAGAAGGGGGACATCTGAAAATGTAGTTTCTACCATTTCACCCAAACAGCAAAATGTTGCCATTATCATGTGAAGTCCAACAACTTTTCACATTGCCTCAGGGTTCTGCGCTCTCCACTTAAACTTTGCTTTCTAATTAAGGCTAGTAAATAATCTGATACTCTGGGGGAGGAGGTAAGAGAGATTTAAGCAGCCTAAATTTATAGCCATAGTTATCTAAAATGTGACACATTTGTTAATTAGACAAATTGAGTGCTCTTGAATTGAGTTGTCCACAGTTTGCAGATAGTTAGCCCCAATCTTGTTTGCTTGCTTTTATTTAAATTCTTGTATCTTTATCTTTGCTTCAGCTAGTAGAACCCCAAAGGTTTTTTTATTGTAATGTTTTTTTGGTCCAACCACAGTAAAAGATGACAGGTAATAATATAATGTGTGGTAGCAGGAGAAATGCTGACAGACATTGTGTTACTTTGCTTCAATTAGGCTCTAATTACTTCTTCTCTTCAATTAGAAAAATCACATGAACCAATTATGCCAGATAATGTGTGCTTATCCTATTCAAACTGCACAATGGGTAAGGTCTATTCACATTGATTATCTTCAATTTATGCTTTTAGCCTTTTTTTCCCCTTCTGTCTGCATGGCCCATTACAGTTTTAAAGTGGAAGCTCTTAAGCAGTTCACAGTATTATGATATCATTCATAACAATTGTTATGTTTTGATGGAAGTATAATTTTGATGCCTTGAATGCAGAGACAAAAATTCTCTTTGGATTGAATGTATTCCAATTCTGCTATTTTGGTTAACAATATTCCCATGGTTCTTAAATAAATATAATGGACACAGATGATTCAGACAGTTGGTTCTATGGAACAAAGACAGATTTCAAAAGCAAACACACAGGTTTGAACACAAAGAATGTTTCATTGGCCTTCGGACACAGAAGTGTCAGTTCTAAGAGACCTTTTGGGCCTCAGTTATGCTCTGAAGAGTGAAAGGTGATCAGGGAGGGAAGTAAAGTGACACATCTAAAAATAAAAAGAGAGGTGCCACCAGAATGTATTTTCCTCCAAAATACGTATGAGAACACTGTGTTAATTCTCACCACTCTCAGAGCTCTCCATGGGAGTTTGATCCCCAATTCCCATTAGAAAATAATGAGAAAGGAGAATCTTAATCTCCAAGGAAGCTTTGACATGCCCACCCTATAAGTGGCATGTGTTCTTACAGAAGTTTTATTCTCCTGTTGATATGGGCACTTTACCTCTGTTAATATTCATGGAAATCAAATGCAGAGAAGACACTTGACTGTCCAGCACAATGGGTAGTCTCAAAATGTGCCCATCATTTTAAGTTTAGGTATAAACAACTGTCTTATCTTCAGCTGTATATTCCTTTTTGAACCAAGAACTGTGATCCTGGGTAGCTAGCAAACTGTAAACTCGCCCTCATGTCCATTTGAACCACACAGTCTTCGTACAAACCAGCAGTCTGAGCAGAAATACACCCCTTCCAAAGGACTGCATATTTACTAATTGATTTTTAAAGTATCCACCACCTGTAGTTGGGAGTATCCACCTGCGTTCAAACAAAACGAGGCAAAAGATCAGAATCTAAAATAGAAGAACTAAAGTTTAAAAGTGGTTCAAATTTAAGACTAATACACAGTCTCTATTCATGAGGCAAAGATGCCCTCCTGAAAGGTTGTCAAACCTTTTCCCAATATCCTCCAAGAAAGGGGTTCTGATGACCTTACAACTGACATAAGATCCCAGGACTTCCTCAGCACAGCAGGATCCTTGAAAACAAACCATCACAGCAACTGCTATGGGTAGTCTGCAGGCATGGGTTCAATCTCAACACTAGACTATCAAACCAGATATGAAAGGCAAAACTGGCTAGAAACAAAGGTGAAACTGACTATGAAGTAGTCCCTCTCCAAACTGAGAAATGAAAAATCTACAAAAATTAAAAAAATCAGTCTCACAAATGCTGATCATTTAATATCCGTTTTAATATAGTTTCAGTTTCCCAAGTCTCAGGTGGTGTTTGGAGGGTAGATCAAGCAGTTTCTTAAAATACTTATTGACAGTTTCTAGTTTTTTCTAAACTGAGAATCAACACATAAAGACATTGTTATAGAAAATGAACAGTGAGTGTATCATCTATCAAGACATTAGGACTACCATTCAGCAATGAGCATACACAACTTATGTCCCTGGCCATCTGCACATACATTTATTCAATTTCTATCTGCAATTAGATAAAAGTGTTTGCTTTTTTTGTACATGCAATGGCATGCATACATTTCCTGAAAAAATATAAGGAGTGCACATAAAGCATAATGTAATAGCAGCAAGAGAGACTAGGATTTAAAGGTGGGAAAGTTATTTTATATAAAATGAATAAAGGATTGTATTTATTTATGAATGCGATGGATCGGAGGAGTACTGGCCGGTATGTGGTCACCAAAGGGTTAAACTCAGGTAACTAAGGGTGTTGGCAGGGACCCAGAAGAACCAATGTATTACTCAGATCTGTTTAGTGGTTAGGAGCTATTCTGTCTTTACTAATTGTTCTTAAAAAAAAAAATGTCAAGGCTTTGCCTTGCCTTCAGTGTAATTGTCTTTGCCACATACAGCACGCTCCCCTACAAGATGCCGAACTTGTTAGTTTTAGTTCTGTGGATTCTGATTTTGAGATAAAAACCCCTATTACTCCTAGCTCATTAATTAGTATCGATTGGAATGGGTTACTGAGGGAGGTGGTAGAATCTCCATTCCTAGAAGTTTTCAAGTCCCAGCTTGACAGAGCCTTTGCTGGGGTGATTTAGTTGGGGTTGGTCCTGCTTTGGGTAGCTGGTTGGACTTGATGATCCACTGAGGTCTCTTCCAGCCCTAGAATTCTATGATCAAGCAACTAATGAAAGAGATCCATATATAATAGCCATAATTTATTATCTCTAATATAAAGGTTTTTACTCCAGAATATGCACAAATAACTTTGCAAACTACCTTTAAGTCACTTCAGGTAAGCCACTGAGTTGCAGCCACGTCTGTGGTGAAATCAGCAGCTGTTAATCGGCAAACATTAACACAACTCAACACCAAATCCCACTGAAACTCTTGCAGATAAGCATTGTGAAATTTTTGAGGACCTGAAAATTCTAAGAATCTTGGTTCTGTATCTCATTGAGAAGACAGTGCCTCTAAGAGCAAAATATGACCTATTACAGTGACCTGACCTGGCATTGGCTGACTAACAATTCAGAAGGAAAACTGTTGCCTACTGAAGTACCAGAACTACTTTATCAAGACATCCTGGGGGGTTTTTTCTTTCCCACCCCACATCTAAAGTATTATTCCATCTATGGAGAACGAGACTCCTATCAAGGTAAGTATTAAAGATATTAGCTTGTGATCACTTTAGCTTGTGATCATAAGGTCTACAGAGAATGAAACGCATATTCTTAATGATACCAAGAAATTACAGACAGACAGACTGACTCAACCTATCTAGTGTTTTTGACTTGGTGTATTGGGGTTCCACAGAGACCCTCAGTCTTACACCCCTTGGCCCTGTAGAAGATTGGGTGCTCTACAAAGATAACAATTGTCCCCTTAGTAGGAGGCACTTTCTGTCCTCTATTTACAGATATGCATTAATATCACCCTCAGCAGGTGCCCGACAGCTGGAGCCTGATCCAAAGTCAGTGTAGGATTTCCAATGATTTCATCTGGGCTCTTTTCTCAGCTGGAAGGGGAACCTGCCTTTGTACCTGTTAAACAGGGATAGCAGTGCTATTAGGGTGTGAAGTTGGGCAACCATCTGACAAGAATAAAGGGGAAGGGGGAAAGAGTGTAATTTTAGCTAGTGTAACCATTTGGCAGTGGGGATGCAACAGCAGTGCAGTAGGATGGCAGGTCCCAGAGGCATGGGATGGGGAATACAATGAGGATTGAGACACCACAAAAAGGGGTGGGGGAGGTGGGAGGGAAGGGAATAGGCTTTGAAATGAACATGTGGAAAGCCATTGTCTCTTGGGTATTTATAACAGTTTCACACTGAAATAGTTTATGAACAAAAAATATGCTCATGGCTGGTTGAAACTATTGTAAATTGCATTGCTTTTACTCCCTTTACATGGAATACTTAAAAACAATTATGACCTACCCATAAATGCTTTTACTTGAAGCATTACATTTTTACGGCAAGATGTTACTTTCATAATTTGTCTGAAAGTTTCTGAAATGCTTTAAAAGAAAGGCAGAGCTGAAATACATTTGACTCATGAAAAGAACTGAGGGATGTGTCTCTCTCTTCACAGATACTATTTTGTCTTGATAATGGTACAAGGAGAACTTTCCCATGCTCAGGCAAACAAACATTCACACAGGAGTCAACATGAATCAAACAGCATGGCAGAGAAAACACGAGAAGAGATCTGAAAGTTTTACAGCATGCATGTTTTCTAGCTTTAACTATGAAAAGTAGTTCAGGACACCCCTGGTTTATACATGCAACTTCTTAACTGAGAATGAAGTTATGCTCAAAAATATAAGCTTTGAAATGGATTACTCCAAATTAGTTTTAGCACTAAATGGAAAACAGATTGAGGCAACACAGTGGGAGAAAAATAGACCCTTTAGTGAGGATCATTCAGTCTAATAAAGTAGGAGATTTGGTTTGGGGGAATTATGTTTAACAGTTGTAATTATGGAACTGTGTCTGTGATGAATACTCTGTTGTGGGTACAATAGCATTGCATTTTTAAACTACAGTATAATTTCTGGGCATACTTTGATGATTTTTCTGGCAACTGGTCTATCTATTTTATGAATCAGCAGGAGATTTGACAAGATGAGAAAAAAAGGTTCCCTCCTTCCTTGATTTATACATGTTCAGTTATATTCGTTGTTAGTGCTGTTCTGAACAATCTGGCCATTGATTTGTGGCATGCGATCCTTAGATGGCTTTTAATGTTTTTATGTGCCCTGCATGCACCTCTTACTTTTAAAAAAATTGAAGAACTGTAGCTTCAGACATGACTTACAGTAAAAAAAAAATCCACATAAAATCCATCTTTTTTCATATCATCATAAATTTAAAGTGACTAAATGTGCTTCATTTCTCACCTCAGGCCAGTAAAGAAAATGCCAAATATTTACATCATGAATTAACAAAAAAGCTCGTACCTCCAAAATGTGGATGAACAAAAGACATGTTCTGGGCAGGCAAAAATGTTCAGTTTCTCATAACTGTGCCTCACCTTCCTCTCCCTCAGGCTTTCTGCTCACAGAAGGGGTAGATACTGACACAGGACACCACCACTTGACCAAACAGGCTTAAGTTACCTCACTGACCTTAAAACCATGTTTTAGGATCTTATTATCAGGGGGACTAGCCTATCCCAACTCCAAAGCATTCCAGCTCCCCCTAGACATCCCTCTGTCCTGCACACTCCCCAATTCTGTTCCCATGGCATCACTGTTTCTTTTCCCCTCAGAATCTGTCCCCTTCTCAACCTTCTATGCCTCCCCTTCCTCTCTCGTAC
Organism: Pelodiscus sinensis; assembly: GCF_052426305.1. Taxonomy (NCBI): domain Eukaryota; kingdom Metazoa; phylum Chordata; order Testudines; family Trionychidae; genus Pelodiscus; species Pelodiscus sinensis. The sequence continues at coordinate 108,678,029 of NC_143056.1, read as the reverse complement.
CCCTCAGATCCCTTCACTCTGAGCCTGATTCCTTAATGTCCCTCCCTTCTGGTTGTTCTGCCTGACTTGCCATCTCCAGCTCTCCACTATCCTATTCCAGCACCTTTCCTTCCTTACCAGAAGAATCTAAGGCCATAGTTCTTAAACTGTTTGGCTGGTACCCACCTGGCTCAATGCAAATCTTTCTGTAGGCCACCAGTTGCTAATGGAAACTTGCCATTAATTACATAATTATGCCCAAGCCATTTTGATAGTGATGCACCTAGGGAGAATGGTTTAATTCAGGGCTACTCAACATGCAGCCCATGGCCCGTTTGTCTGCGGCCCGCGATTTGGGTTTACACGAGACTCAACACGTAGCCCATGAGTGGGAGCCAAAACAAAAAAGTAGTCAATATAATGGTCTTCTGCTGATAGGCGTTTTAGTAGTTAAATTCCTGGGCTGTCGTTGCTCATTAAAAGGGCTGTCATGTGGGTGGAAATCAAGTAACTATTGCATTTTATTAATATCAGCAGAACTGACTTAAATGGGACCTGTGTGTTATGTGGTCTTGCCTTAATCTTTGGATTCATGCCCATCAGTGTGAAAGAAGCTATTTCTTACACATTTCTTACTATGCATGTGCACATTATTTAACATGAAGACACTCAGCAATGACTGACATCTGATCTAAAAGTAAAGGTTTTCTTTTTTAATTTCATAAGCAATCTTGAAAAAAAACACTTTATCAACATGAATTTTCTTGGTGTATGAGTGAAAATTGTGTTTTTCTTAAGTAGCTCTTGATTTGATTATTGCTCAAGAAGGGATTCTTTGCCATGCTTCAGATACAACTCAAAATGTGAATTATAGTAGAAGAGAACAAGAAAAACGAAGCCTTTCCCTGCCAGAATTGTGTGTTGGGTGAATTTATTTACTTTTTCTTTGCTTCCTATTCATATATCTCTTTTCATTGTCCATATCTACTAGTGTTATTCTTCTCCCTTCAGTTCTATAGTTTCTAATATAAAGAAGAGCTTAAGGTTATGTCATGAAAAGTGTGTGTAGGGTTTGGGGAAAATTTAGTCATTGGTTTCAGTAATCTAGGTTCCTGCATAGCAGGGCTATTCAATACACCCAATGGGCTGTATTCGGCCCACAGCCTGTTTGTTTGTGGCCCGTGGTGCAGTTTGGGTTAACACAGGCCTCAACATGTGGCCTGTGGGTGGGAGCCAAAACCAAAAAGCAGTCAATATAATGGTCTCCTGTTGATATGCGTTTTAGTAGTTACATTCCTGGACTGTCATCACCCATTAAAAGTGCTGCCATATGGGTGGAAATCGGATAAATATTGCATTTTATTAATATCAGCAGAACTAACTTAAATGGGGCCTGTGTGTTATGTGGTCTTGTATTCATGTCCATCAGTGTGAAAGAGCACATATATTTGCACATATATTTGCATGTACATGCAACCATGCTTAAGTTGCTGCCCTCGGTATGTGTTGTGAGTATCATTGTGGCCCCTGGGGCTTCCAAAGTTGAGTAGCCCTGGTTTAAATTTAACCAGTACAAAAAGAAATAGTAATTGAAATTATTAAACAGATTAAGCACTTTAACTCTCATGTTAGTTTATCAAACTTCATATTAAATACAATAAAATATTAATTTATGTCTAACACAAAAGGTGTCAGCACTGTCTTTATTTATGGCAGAGGTGGGAAACCTTTTTTGGGTTGGGGACCACTGACCCACAGAAAAAAATCAGTTGAGGACCACACAAGTGAGAAGTGAAAAAACCCCTCCAAAAACTCCCAACTCTCACTGACATGGCCTCCAAATGAGACACCTCATTCCTCTGGCATTCCAGCCCCAATGCGCGGAGGGGGAGGGACAGGGTAGGATTGAGGTTCAGAGCTTCCAACAGGCCAGATTTACTCTTCCATGGTTAGTGGATTTTTGTGGATCCCCCTAGGCTCTGGGGTAGGGACAAAAATGAGGGGTTCTGTATGTGGGACAGGGCTGATAGTGGGATAGGGATGGGGTACAAGATCTGAGTGGGAAGTGGGGTTCAGGAGCAGGCAGGGGGTACGGTGTCTAGCCGGGGTAGGGTGCAGGAACAGGCTGGGTGCAAGTTCTTGGCAGGGGCAGGGGGTGCATGAGGAGGGTGCGGGTGCATGGTTTTGACACTAGGGGAAAGAGTCACTTACATACTTTCATGCCTCACTCCCAGGCATCGTGTCTCAGACACAGCCTGCTGCTGCTTCCATTGGCTGGATTTCAGCCAATGGGAACAGCGAGGAAAGCCTCTAGGTAATGTATTTGTGCGCTGTGGAGGGGGAGTGGCAGCACACAGAGCCAGAAGTGGCTCTGCTTTTGCCGCAAGCCAGATCGCACAGCGAGGCTTGGGGCTTTCTTCTCTCCCCTCCCCTGCTCTCAAGCAGGAAACCCACGCTGACATTCCAACCTTGTGGGGGAGAAGGAGAAGAAAGCTAATGTGGGCTCCCCGCTGTGGGGGGAAGGAAGGGAGGTGAACTCGAGCCACGGACCACACGGACCACTAGTGCAGTTTGAGAACCAGTGGTATAAGGCCTTCCTTTCCTGTCATCCTTCTCTTAGTGCTGGAGGAGATGGGGAGGGGGGAGACAAACCAGAATAGACCTGCCTCTCCAAGGATGGTGCATAAACCAAGGTCACAGTTCATGCCTCCTGTCACAATTCAGGGCAACTGCACTTGTATTCCTCCTCCGTGGTCCTTCATGGGCACCTACTTTAAGATCTCAACTCATCAGCCATCACCTCTCTTAAGTAGAAGTCTGCTTCATGGTGGACTTTTCTAGACTATGCTGGTAAGTCAGATGGTCTAAACAGGCCAGCCTCCGTGCTTTGCTCTCTTTCTGAAGTTTATACTGTAATTGCTCACAGTTAAAATTACATCACTGTTCTTTCAAAAACATTTTTTAAAAATACCCTATTTGCATACTAGTAAGTTTACCCAACACTTCAACATGGGCTCTGGAAGGAGTCAGCCCCTCAGACCTCACAGAAGGTTTTCTGTCACCACAAATTACGACCTTCTCTCAGAAGCAGAACCACTCCCAAAAGGTCAGTCTTTCCTTCATGCAATCTGGCCCTTTGGGAGGGCTAGCTCAGTGGTTTGAGCATTAGCTTGCTAAACCCAGGGTTGTGAGTTCAATCCTTGAGGGGGACATCTATGGCAAATCTATCAGGAATGGTGCTTGGTCCTGCTGTAAGGGTAGGGGACTGGACTGATAACCTCTCAAGGTCCCTTCCAGCTTTATGAGACCGGTATAGCTCCATATAAATAACTTAAGGTAGGGAATTTCTGTTCACCTCTCCCTATAGATTCCCCAGGTGAACCACTTGATACTGTTTACTCCCATAGTCCATTCTTACCTGACGCATGGTTCAGCACAGTTCTTTGCTGCTCATAATGCTTTCTAGAGGTACGTCTACACTACATGGCTCCATCGACGGAGCCATGTAGATTTGTTTATTGGGCAAAGGGAAATGAAGCGGTGATTTAAATAATTGCCGCTTCATTTAAATTTACATGGCTGCCACGCTGAGCCGACAAACAGCTGATCAGCTGTTTGTCGGCTCAGCGCGCTAGTCTGGACGCTCCCCTGCCGACATCAAAGCCCTTTGCGACAGCCCCGGTAAACCTCATCCCACGAGGAATAATGAGGCTGCCGACAAAGGGCTTTGATGTCGACAGGGGAGCGTCCAGACTAGCGCTCTGAGCCGACAAACAGCTGATCAGCTGTTTGTCGGCTCAGCGCGGCAGCCATGTAAATTTAAATGAAGCGGCAATTATTTAAATCGCCGCTTAATTTCCCTTTGCCTTCAACCATCATCTACATGGCTCTGTCGATGGAGCCATGTAGTCTAGACACAGCCTAGGGCTCACACCCTAGCTCCCCACCAGAGAGATGATGTACACTCCTGACCCAAAATAATCTGCAGTCATTTGCATTTAGTACTATGGATGCCAAAGATATTAAAGGAAATTGCTGTATCTGCCACATACCCTCTCTCTGCCTCTCAGCCATGCAGCCAGCAGGAGGAAACAGCACCTAGCCCCTTTGCTCGGGGATCATCCTCCCCTCTGCATGCTGCTGAGCAAAAGCAACTCTGCTCCTTGGAGCAAGTGATAGGCAGCTCAGCTGGGCTCTTTTCTCCACTCTTGCCCGTGCAGAGGGGCTGAAAGTAGAAGAGAGAGGGAGGATGAAATCCATCTTTATTCCCATCTTACAGAAAGCAGGAGGGAAATGGTCTCTTCTCGTGCAGCCCTGACCACCATGCCCAATAATTACACCCAAGCTGATAGAATGAAGTGGGGGCCAGTGCAGATCACAGTATCCTATCTGGCAGCCTGTTTAGGTATTTAATTGGTTTTATAGCTCAGCGGCTTATAAGCAGCAAGTTTTACTTACAGTGTTATTTACTTAGGCTGTAAGCTCTTAGGACGGTTATGTGTTTGCACAGCGCTTAGTGTAACAGGCCCTAATACACAGTTGGTTTTCCATAGTGCTACCATTGTACAAATGATAATTACCCTCTTTTCCTTGGGAGACAGAGGTGTACCCTCCCCAATTTACAAATGGGACAAGGTTGAGTGGCTCAAGTCAAAATAAAGGGGTGGTTTAGAGTCAGGAGCAGCTCGGATTCCCCAGGTGATTTCAAGTGTCTTGGCAGTGAGAGGTAGAATGGGGTAGCAAAGAATTCAAGAAGTCCGTCAAGAGCAAATCATCGCAATAATTGGGTTCTCATCAAAGTCCTCCTATGGAAGTGCAAGGGTCACTTCCACAGGATGTTAGCAGCTGTTGCTCTTCTGAAATATTCTCAAGATCTAAGAAGAGTTAAAGGAGCTTTACATATATATTAAAGCAAGCTATGTTATTTATTGGGTTTGACAAATGAAAGTAGACTATACGTGCATAGGCATGCAGACATTTACCATATCATGACCAAAACTTGGATTGTTTGAGGGTTTTTGGGCAGAGGGGAGAGCAGGAAAAGAGAGAGTATGTATGCATAGAGGAAAGTGAATATTGTGTTACTATACATGTCACAGGGATGCACACGTTTATGATAGGAATAGCCTGTCTCAGCACATAGGATACAGTAAAATAAAGGAAACTTTGTACATGGGGTCCCGTACAATCAAAGTATTCCGCCGGTACTACATACCTCTTCTTCTTTTGCCATCCTATGCCTCCTATATATTTTGTTCCTTCCCATAAACTACCTGCCTGAAGCACCATCTTTAAGGATGGTCAGAAGATGATTAAGACATTTCCACCCTCATGTCACCTAGTTTTTACCCAAAGGTTGTTAACATCTTTCAGCCCAAGACCTCAGTGCCCCAATGCCATTGCTGAACTTGGGTTCAGTCATACCAATCAGAGTATTCTATAGCAACACCCTCTTCCTCCAATTTCCTACACTCCTTTCCTCTTTTACCTTTTTTGCAACCTAAATCTGATGAATACAAAATCCCGAGACACAAAGTATTTTGAGAAACAGCTTAATGGAAGGTACCAAGGGATATAAATCAGACTTTATAACAAAAAGACAAGTACTAATTTAAGGTAGAGTCCAATTCCCAGAATGACATTATCTGTGTAGTGTTAATTCTTTATTATTCAAAAGATTGCTAATGGTTCATATCTGCACAAATGCATTCATGCTTCATTCATTCCAAGTCAATAATAATGGATTCTTACTATTGATTATACATGAGCCTTTTTGTCCCATCATAATGAAATTTTAATGTTGATGGTCCCCAAACTATTATTTCAACCTAATAACAGTGAGACTTGACAATTACCTCGCTCTGTGAATTACAGATAGAACTAATAAGGTCATCCTTAATAACTTTGTTTACCTGACATTTGGTAATTTTATAGTTATTATGTATTATTTTAAAGTCAGAAGAATCTTTTGCAAAGAAATGTTGTCTCCCTGTGGAATAAAATACACTTCTGCCAAAAGGAACCCTTTCTTGTTTTCTGCTCTCTGACTCAGTGTGGTGCTTGTTTCTATTAAAAGATCCCTTCAGCCTACAGGGGAGAGGAATAAGTCTCTGTGTCATTATGTTTTGAGTTGTAATTACACATACACATACACATAGAGAGAGAGAACACTTTAAATCTTCAAAAATAATTTAGAAAGAGAAACTTAATTTAAGAATCAATAAGGTAAGACTGGTAGGGTATGTCTACACTACAGCGCTAATTCGAACTAACTTAGTTAATTAGTTAATTCGATCTAAGCTAATTCGAATTAGCGCAGCTAGACTTAAAAACTAGTTCGAATTAGCATTTTGCTAATTCGAACTAGCATGTCCACACAGAGTGGACCCTGAACCGAGGTTAAGGATGGCCGGAAGCAGTGCCGGCAGGGCATCAGATGAGGACTTAGAGCGTGGACCTGCTGTCTCAGGCTAGCCGAGGGCTGTGCTTAAAGGGACCCGACCCCCACCCCGGACAGACAGTTCTCAGGGTTCCCCGCTTCCAAAGCAGTCCTGGCTTGGAGTGCCCTGAGAGCCCACACTGGGCACATCACAGCACTCGGCCATCAGCCCGGCTGCACTTGCCACAGGCTGCCATACGGGGGGAGAGGGCAATCGGGGGGCTGCAGGAGAGCTTCCACCCGGAGAATCCCGCAGAGCCACCCCAGTCCTCCCCATCGGGGGCTCGTGCCCCATTCCTCCCTCACCTCCTTCCACTTACCCTCCCTAGCCCCCCTTCCTGATGTACAAAATAAAGAAAACGTGTGGTCAAAAATAGAATCTTTCTTTATTGAACAAAACTGGGGGAGACTGGGAAAAAGAGGTGGGAGAGGGGAAGAGAGAGGGTGGGAGAGGAGAGGGCAACTAAAATGATCAGGGGTTGGGAACAGGTCCCATATGAAGAGAGGCTAAAGAGACTGGGACTTTTCAGCTTAGAGAAGAGGAGATGGAGGGCGGATATGATAGAGATCTATAAAAGCAAGAGTGGTGTGGAGAGGGTGCATAAAGAAAAGTTCTCCATTAGTTCCCATAATAGAAGGACTAGAGGACACCAAAGGAAAGGAATGGGTAGCAGGCTTCAAACTAGTAACAGAAAGTTGGTCTTCACAAAGCAAAGAGTCAACCTGTGGAACTCCTTGCTGCAGGAGGCTATGAAGGCTACAACTAGAACAGAGTTTAAAGAGAAGTTAGATCAAGTCATGGAGGTTGGGTCCATCGAGTGGTATTAGCCAGGAGGTAGAAATTGTGTCCCTGCCCAAAGTTTGTGGAAGGCTAGAGATGGATGGCACGAGACAAATGGCTTGGTCACTGTCTTTGGTCCATCCCCTCCAGGGTACCTAGTGTTGGCCGCTGTCAGGAGACAGGCTACTGGACTAGATGGACCTTTGGTCTGACCCAGAACGGCCATTCTAAGCTCAGGGCTCAGGGTCGGGGGTCTCAGTGGACCACCTTGATTTTCATGCAAACCTGCTCCTGGGTGGCCAGGCTGGCAGCTCTCCTGCCCTAGACGGCCACTTTCCTGTGCCTAGTGTGGAGTTCGTGGATGAGGTCCACGATGTCTGCACTAGACCAGGTGGGTGCCCGCCTCTTGCGGTCCTGGCCAGGCTCCCGAGAGCCACGAGCCTTGTCCCGGGAAGAGGCAGAGGGCTGGGGGGCATTGGGTGGCTGTCTGATGGCGTGCCAGGTGCAGGGTCTGCTGGCTGGGTGCTGGCAGGCTTGCACCTGGCACGGGCACCGTAGCCAGCCCGTGCCTCTTTAAGGGCTCCGGGGCCGGGAGGGGGGCAATAGATTTTCCCTGGTAGTGCACAGAGTGGCCACCAGGGAAAGCTGGGGAGGGCTAGCCTCCCACTAGTTCGAATTAAGGGTCTACACAGCCCTTAATTCAAACTAGTAAGTTCAAACTAGGCTTAGTCCTCGTGCAATGAGGTTTACCTAGTTCGAACTAAGCGCTCCGCTAGTTCGAATTAAGTTCGAACTAGCAGAGCGCTAGTGTAGCGCCTATGAAAGTTAAT